>NW_024349801.1:12888299-12958674 GCF_902729225.1 Pteropus medius
AAGGGACAGGTTTCTTATTAAAATTACCAGTCATTTGCATGATTCTTACATGGTTTTGTACATTCAACTATGGAAGAAATTCTTCTACATCTAAAAATACACTGCTACTGCTAGCTGTTTCTTTAAAGACAAAATTTGAGGTTGTGCAAATTCTTAGGCCTGCGTAAAAGCTCGAAACCATCTGGAGTAGAACTAGCCCCAAAGCCTGACATACCTGCCCTGGAACTTACAGATGGAAAGCCAGGCGGGGGTGGGGTGGAGGTGGGGGGTAGGAAATGAGATATGGGAATCATCTTTATAAAAATGAAAGCTTAGGAATAAATTGCTTTTAGCTTCTGAACAATTCTGGCTTCTAGATTCAATTCAAGGCAGTAATAAATGCTTCTTTCAATTGCTCTCCACACTGCATAATGGCACAGGGCCAGAACAATAGCAGGGAGGTCCTGTGTACAGAGAGGCAGTTTACAGATTAGTCCTACTGATGCTAAACAAGGCAAGGGGCTGACTTCCCTTGACGATGGGTATGAATGGCAGTCCTCTTGCTTCTCAGGGTAGGATTTTTTTTTAAAATACATTAATGCAAATTATCTATTTCAGTTAATGCGATTTTCCCAGAAGTTGCAGAATTTCAGGCCCATCATGCATAGTAACCTACTGAACTCCAAATAGTGGTCCTCAGGGCTTGAATATGAAAAAAGTTCTGACTCTTGGATTCAAGTGGCTTGCACACCATTTTAGGAGACAAAAATCTGATATATTACATCCCCAAAGACTTCCTTTGTTCTCACTGAGAAGTCAATTTCAACTTCCTGGAGGTAACGGTACTGAATAACAGTTCTATTTTATACTTTTCCCACTCTGCTGTCACATATTTGTTTACCTGTCTATGTCTTTGTGAAGGCTAGAATGATACTGTATTCAAATTTATATTTTTACTGTCTTGCAAAGGCTTTGCCATAGGGTTGATGGCCTGTCTCTGCCACATTTAACGATGGGGAATGGTAAAGGCTTTCTGAAACTCCTCACTCCTCAAATCGATGTCACTTCTCCCCTCTCTGACCTTACTTTTCTTTTTTTTTTTTTTTTTGTTTCCTTCTTTCAACCACTGGTGTTACATAGGGCTCCATCTTTGATCCTCCATTTTACTTATTTTGCATCATTTCCCTAAATGATCTAATTTATTTTCATTGGTTTAACTGTAGATTGTAGATTCTCAAATCTACTACCATCTGTCCTAACTTCTTTCTCAAGCTTTAGGCTTGTGAGAAGTGTGCTGGATATGTCCACCTGGAATTCTGAAGAAATTGCAATTCAACACATTTAAAACTTGATGGATATTATCTTTTCCTCAACCCTATTAATAGCCTTATCATCTTCGTACACATTCAATCCAGAAACGGGGGAGTAATCATTAATTCTTCCTTTTCCCTCCCATTCCCTAATTCTGTATTGGATTTCCCACCAAATTCTGCTGCTTTTACTTCCTATTTTTTTTTTTTATTATTGTTAAGGCTATCTTCTCTATTCATATCATTACTGTCCTAGTAAATGTCCTCAACATCTTTCAATAGCCTCTCACCATTCTCCCTGAGTCCAGTCTTACCCTTCTTAAATTTAGCCTTCTCACTGCAGCCAGAATGAGTTCTCTAAAAAGTAAATCCAGTTATGATGCCTCTTCCCCAACCCCACTCTGAAAACTGGTTTTCTATGGAATAAAGCCCAACCTCTTAGGGTGGCGTGACCTGGTCCCAGTGTACTCCTCCAGCCTCACTTGTTATGACTTGTTTCAGTTACTATTGCTGTGTAACAAGTTACCTTGTAATTCAGCAGCTTAGAATGGACCTTTTATTAAGCTCACACAGTCTGTGGGTCAGGAATTCACATAGGACTCAGCAGGGGTGGCTTTTCTCTGATCCACATTACCTGGGGAAGCTGGAAGGCTTAATGGCTCAGGGTGACTAGAGGGCTGGTGACTAGAATCATCTAAAGGCTTATCACATCTCTATGCTAGGCTGACTCACAAGTAGGCGCCAGAGTGCCTATGTGCAGTTTGGTTGGTTTCTAGCATGGAGGCCTTGCGGAGCTGGACTTCTTAGAGTATAGTTCAGGGCTCTGAGTATGAATGTTCCATTGAAAAAGGTGGAAGCTGTGTGGCCTTTTATGACCCAGCCTGTGAATCACACAGAACCACTTTAGCAGCTCGCTTTGTCAAATCAGTCACAAGCTGTGGTATAATGAAGAATATAGCTATCTGGCCTCTGTCCCTGGTTTCTGGCACAGAGTTTCAAAAATCCTTGGAATTTTCTGAGTGATCAGAGCGTCTTTGTTATGCATAATGACTCCTTTCAACCATATCTGAATTTATGCAATGAGGTGACTCATAATGGTCCCTAGGTAGCTTCAGCGTGGGGCTGATTGCCAGAAAAGCTAACCATGTGATTAAAGGGTTGGAACTTTCAGTCCTACACCCTGAACTAGGAAGAAGGGAGAAGGGCTGGAGATTAAGTTAAATCATGTGGCAGGGATTCAGTCAATCCTGCCCTGTACTGAAACTTGGGTGAAAACTGAATAATGAGATTTGGAGAGCTTCTTGGATGGTGAACAGAGTGATGTACTGTGAGACCGACGTACTCTGATTTCATGGGACAGAAGCACTTGCTTGCGATCTTTGCCCTGTTTACCTGTACAATTGGCTGTTCATTTGTATCTTTAAAATAAAATGGTAATTTTAAGTGGAGCACTTTATTGAATCTGTCAGTTGTTCTAGTAAATTATTGAACCTGCAGGAGGTCATGGGAACTCCTGAATTCATGGCCAATCCTGTTCTTCAGAACTGTGGCAGTCCCTAGGACCTGTGGCTGGAGTCCGAAGTGGGCATAGTCTTGTGGCACTGAGCCTCTTAACCTACGGGGTTGGTGCTAAATAAATCTAGGTAGTATTAGAATTTATTTTATTATTTTATTATTATTATTAATATTTTTAGGCGAGGCAACCCTTGGTTGACCTCACAGATTGCAAGGACTTTGTCAGCTTACAACCTCTTATTTTTTTATTTTTTATGGCTACAGCATCTGGTCTTCCTAGGTGGTCTCCCATCCAAGTACTAACCAGGCCCGACCCTGCTTAGCTTTCGAGAGATGGGATTGGGCTTGTTCAGGGTAGCATGGCCATAGACTAGTTAGTATTAGAATTTTATTGAATTTTAGGACACCCAGTTGGTTTTGGCGAATTGCTGTTTTAAAGCATAACCCCACCCAGATTCAAAGTAGGGGATACAGACTCTCACCTCTTAAGAAGAGTACTGACACTCCTCTTATGGGGTCTTTTCTAACTTATTGAGGCATACTTGACAAATTGTATTACAAGTGTAAAGTGTACATGATGATTTGACATATGTATACATTGTGAAAAGATTCCAATTATCAAGTTAATTCACACATTCATTACTTTGTGTGTGTGTGAGAATGCTTAATTAAGTTCTACTCAGCAAATGTCAGTTATACAATACCAAAATTATCAACTATAACCTCATGTTATACATTAGCTCCTCAACCTTATTCATTTTATATCTGAAGGATTCTACCCTTTTACTCGCCTCTCTCTATTTCTCCCCACTCCTAGCACCTGGCAACCAACATTCTACTGTCTCTTTCTATGAATTCAATTTTTTTTTCTTTAGATTTTGCACATAAGTGACATCATGCAGTATTTATCTTTCTCTGTCTGGCTTATTTCACTTAGCACAATGTCCTCTACATTCATCGATGTTGTTGCAAATGGCAGGATTTCCTTTTCTTTTTTTTTAAGATGCAATAATATTCCTGTGAGTGTGCACATTTTCTTTATCCATTCATTTGTTGATGGACAATTACGTTGTTTCCATACCTTGGCTATTGTGAATAATGCTGCAATGAACATTGGAGTACAGAAAGAGTAATTTCATTTTTGGGGGACACATATATACCCAGAAGTGGAATTGCAGGATCATGTGGTAGTTGTATCTTTGATTTCTCCATACCGTTTTCCGTAGTGGTTGTACCACTTTACATGTCCACTGACAGTGTACAGGGTTCTGTTTTCTCCACATTCTCATCAGCATTTGTTATCTCTCGTGTTTTTGATTATTGCCATCCAAACAGGTATTTGTATTTTGGCTGTTGAGTTGCTTGAGTTCTTTATGTATTTTGGATATTACCTCATTATCAGATATGATTTTACAGTGTATTGCGCAGCAAATATTTTCTTCTGTTTAGTAGGTTGCCTTTTCATTTTGTCGGTGGTTTCCTTTATTGTGCAGAAGCTTTTTAGTTTGATGTAGTCCCACTTGTTTATTTTGCTTTTGTTGCTTTTGCTTTTGGAGTTAGATCCAAGAATTCATTGCCCAGAGTTTTGTAGTTTTAGATCTTACATTCAAGTCTTTAATCCATTTTGAGTTAATTTTTGTGTGTAGTGTAATATAATGGTTTAGTTTCATCCTTTTGTATATGGCTTCTAGTTTTCCTAACACCAGTTATTAAAGAGACTGTCCTTTCCCATTCCATATTTTTGATTCCTTTGTTGTAAATTAATTGACCATATATGTATGGGCTTTTATTCTGGACTCTCTAATCTTTCCATTGATCTATTGTCTGTTTTTATGTCAATACCATACTTTTCGATTACTTTATAATACAGTATGAAATCAGCTCTATAATACAGTATGAAATCAGGCGCAATGATGCCTACACCTTTGCTCTTTTTTTCTTAAGACCGTTTTGGCTATTTCAGGTCTTTTGTGGTTTCATACAAATATTAGGGTTTTTTGTTCTAGTTTTGTGAAATTTTGATAGAGATTGCATGTATCTGTGGATTGCTTTGGGTTGTATTTTTTAACAATTTGGATTGATATTTTAACAATTTAATTATTCTAACTCATGAGAATGGAATATCTTTTCACTTATTTGTGTCTTCTTCATTTTTTCCACCTGATTGTCTTATAGTTTACAGTGTACAGGTCTTTCAACTTCTTGGTTAAATTTATTTCAAAGGTATTTTATTCTTCTTGATCATTTGTAAATGGGATTGTTTTCTTAATATTTCTTTCTGATAGTTCATTCTTAGTGTATAGAAGACAACAGATTTTTTTTTTTATTTGAGTGTATGTTGTGGAACTTTATTACTTCAACAGTGTGTGTGTGTGTGTGTGTGTGTGTGTGGAGTTTTTAGGGATTTCTACATATTATATCATGTCATCTGCAAACAGAAAATTTTACTCCTTCCTTTTTTTTTATTTGGATGCTGTTTGTCTCTTTTTCTTGCTTAATTGCTCTGGCTAAGACTTCAAATACTATTATGTTGAATAAAAGTGGTGAGAGTGAACACACTTGTCTTGTTCCTGCCCTTAGAGAAAAAGCTTTCAGCTTTTCACCATTGAGTATGATGATATCTGTGAGTTTTTCTTTATTATCTTGAGGTATGTTCTATCTAGACCCAGATTGTTGAGAGTTTTTATTAGGAAAAGATGCTGAATTTTGTCAAGTGGTTATTCTGTGTCTATTCAGATAATCCTTTGATTTTTATTCCCCTTAAGAACTGGATCTCTGAAGGCAGGGCATCTCCTCCCACATGCTCGTGGCGTGCCCCCGGGGCCTGGCATCTCCGGGGTATGGTCTGTGGCTCCACCTGGGGCACGAACCCAAGACCTTCTGCATGAGAAGCAGATGTGCTAACCACTATGGAGCCACCCCCTCAGCTTTTAATTTCATTATTCTTTCCTATTGTCTTTTTATTTTCTGTTTCAGTTGTTTCTACTATGATCTTTGTTATTTCCTTCCTCCTATTAACTTAAGGGCTTAGTTTGTTCTTTTTTTTCCCCTAGTTCTTTGAGGTGTAAAGTTAGATTGTTTAATTGAGTTCTTTCTTTTTACTTAATGTGGGAATTTACTGCTATGAACTTCTCAGAATAGCTTTTGCTGCATCCCGTAAGTTTTGATATGTTGTGTTTCCATATTCATTTGTCTCAAGATATTTTTTTCCTTTTTGATTTCATCTTTCATCCATTTGTTGTTCTGAAGTGTGTTAATGAATTTCCATGTATTTTGATTTTCCAGTTTTTGTAATTGATTTCTAGTTTCATAATATTTTAGTGGGAAAAGATTTATGATATAATATTGGTCTTTTAAAATTTATTAAGACTTGTTTGTGGGCTAACACATGATCTTTCCTGGAGAATAGCCCATGTACATTTGATAAGAATGTGCGTTCTGCTGCTGTTGAATGGAATGTTCTGTATATATGCTTTTCAGGTTCATCTGATATAATGTGTAGTTTAAGTCCAATGTTTCCTTATTAGTTTTCTGCCTGGATGATATATATGTTGTTGAAAATGGGACCCTGAAGTCTCCTCCTATTATTGTGTTGCTGTCCCTCTTCAGATCCATTAATACTGCTTTATATATTTAGGTGCTCTGATGTTGGGTGCGTAAATATTTACAATTGTTATATCCTCAATAAATAACTCCTTTATCATTATATGATGACCTTCTTTGTCTCTTCTTACAGATTTTGGCATAAAGTCTATTTTTTTTTTTTTTGGTATAAGCATAACTATCCTTACTTTCTTTTGGTTTCCATTTGCATGGGGTATCTTTTCCCATCTCTTCATGTTCAATCTATTTGTGTTCCTAAATCTGTAGTGAATCTCTTGTAGGCAGCATATAGTTAGATTATGTTTCTTTTTTTCCCCCACTATTCAGCCACCAATGTGTTTTGATTAGAGTATTTAGTCTATTTACATTTAGATTGATTATTGATAGGTATGGACTTGGTGTTGCCATTTTGTTGTTTTCTGGCTGTTTTCTAGTTCTTTTTTCCCTTTCTTCCTCTCTTGTGCTCTTTCTTTGTGGTTTGATAATTTTCTGTATTGGTATACTTTAATTCCTTTCTCTTTATATTTCGTGTATCTGCCATAGGTTTTTGTTTTGTGGTTACCAAAGAACATCTCGTAACAGTCTATTTTGAGCTGATAACTTCAAATGCATACAAAAGCTCTGCATTTTTATACTCCCCCTCCTCCATTTTTTGATGTCATAATTTACATATTTTAATATTGTGTATCCATTAACAAATTATTATAGTTTTCTATGTTTTTCTTTTAACCTTTATACTAGAGTTATAAGTGATTTACCCATCATCATTACCTTAGAGTATTCTGAATTTGACTATATATTTGCCTTTACCAGTGATTTTTATACTTTCAAATGTTTCATGTTACTAATTAGTGTTCTTTCAATTTACCTTGAAGAACTAACTCTCTTTAACATTTCTCGTAAGGGCATTCTGGTGTGATGAATTCCTTCAGCTTTTGTTTATCTGGAAAATTCTTTATATCTCCTTCAATTCGAAAGATGATGTTGCTGGGTAGAGTTCTTTTGGTGGTGGTGGTGGTTGTTTTGTTTCTTTCAGCACTTTAAATATATTATCCCATTCCCTTCTGGCCTGCAATGTTTCTGCTGAAAAATCTATTGATAATCTTTTGGTCTTAACGGGATTCTCTTTTATGTTACAGGTTGCTTTCTCTTCATATATTTTAAAGCCATC
This sequence comes from Pteropus medius, assembly GCF_902729225.1. Lineage (NCBI taxonomy): Eukaryota > Metazoa > Chordata > Mammalia > Chiroptera > Pteropodidae > Pteropus > Pteropus medius. Next base: position 12,895,878 of record NW_024349801.1, read on the forward strand.
ACCCATCTTCTGTCCCTATAAACTATATATTCTATGAAATGGAATACCTATAGTTCCTTATACACATATATAAATCCATATGCTCTTTTGCAAATTCATACCTTTGCTCATTATGGTTTTTTTTTTTTTTTTTTTTGCTAGACTATATTTTCTATCCATTTTCACCTGGTTAATGGAGGACAATGTTCATGTGTTATTATTCTTTATACTCTCAATAAAATTTACAAGTCAGTCCTGATTTTAAGTTTCTTTGTTGTTGAATATTTAGGACTTTGAAATTCATATCTTTAATCAGAGAATAATTTACCCTTTCTTGATTATTTGAGTTTTATATCAATTAACATACTGCTCTTAAATGTAGTATTGGAAGAGATAGAGTTGGTAGGCAATACAAAGAAGGAAACCATGATTGATTGGATATTTGTTACATACTACATCATCTGCCTACATCATCTTCTTTAATTCTATCAAGATTTATCTAATATAAGTGTTTTTCCCCTTATATAAAAGAGTCACCTGGAATTCAGAGGGTGAAAATGCCCAGGATCACACAGCTGGTAAATATGATATAGCCAGGATTTAAACACAAGCAGTTCTCTTCCTTCGTTTGTCTTCCTTTGGAACATTACCCTACTCAATCACTGTGCCTCTGTGTAAAACAGCTGCCCCCCTGCCTCTCACGTGACCACCAGATACTCTGTAAGGGCGTGTTAGTGACAGTGAGGTTATTAAGAGGCAAGTGGTTCCTTGTCTATCCATCTACTTCCTTCCCTGGGTTAGTCTGAATAAGAATTAATTTTCTAATTTCTTCAGAGGCAAAAGTAGAAGTAAGTGAAAATAAGCTTTAATGCTACCTCCTATCCCTTTCCTCTACAGTTTCCAATAAGATAAAAAATAAAGGGAATTGAATTAATGGTTACTTTCTCATTCTCTTCAGGTAGTGGCCAGCAAGAAACCACCCTATCAGCAGTAGCATGGACCTGTTGCTGTAGGATTCTCCAGAGACAGAGAGAGTCACTGGGATTTCCCATTCATAAAACTCACTGAATGTTATCATGACTCTCATTGGAAGGACCAGGGTGCAATGTCTAGGCTGCCTAATACTAAATATAATTAGGGATTTGGGAGATGTGCCAGTTAGGCACAAAATCTTTTAAAATATATATGCATTTATGTAATACATGTATATATATTATTTTTGCATGTATTTTATAATAATATGTGTTTGTATTTTTTATATAAGCTAAGCAAACCCTCCCATTTCAGAAACAGTATTGCTGCCTCAATTCAAATTGCTCTATTACAGTCAGTGGCATCATACAGTTTTATATCTAAGGCTTATGGGTTCCAATTACTTCAGGAGACAATTTGGTAACTGAAGATAGAAATTCTCACCTCAAAGTGGCATTCACTAAGACTTTCAGGTTCCACAGGGAATGGTCCAGAGGATTCCTACAATATACTTTCCCTCTCCAAAATATGGGGCGTGTGTGTGTGTGTGTGTTCAGTGACTAAAAATGAAAAGGCAGGCATTGTATAACTAGGTGCTCTCTGTTGTGATCATACAGCATCTTATAGAAATATCTATCTGAGCACTGGACTCATTGTATTGTTAGTCTCTGAGTTTATGTCTACTCATTTCTAGTTTTAAACTTTTAGAGCAAGTAGTAGTAGTACTAATGCTAATATTAATACTAATAATAAGAACTAACTTACTGAGAATGGACCATATGCCAAGTAGTGTCCCATCTATATGTTTTCACTTATTTTGTCCTTACAACTGACCCTTTGAGATAGGGATCATATTATCCCAGTGGATGAGAAAATTATAAGGGTAGTGGTAATTCTAATGGACATAAGGGAATATGTTTGTAGGAAATTGATTGCCCTCCATCTAAAAACACCCAGACCTAATTAGCTATACATATTAGCCAAGAACTCAGGTGGCCAAGTCTAGAGTTGAGAGGTTTAACAAAGAAGCAGTGTGTATAGTTGAAAAACTGTGAGCATTAGAGTCAGACAAATCTGGTTTTAAGTTTTCCTTTGAAGGCAAGGAATGAAAGCAATGTGTAAAAGAGGCAACTATTAGATAAGTTGTAGAATTGTTGAAAGAATTAGGATGTCTGTCGTTCTAGCTGGTACCAATTATTAGTGGGACACGAATTTTTTAATGTTGTTTCTAGGATTGAAGATGTAAGGGAACATATGGCTAAGTTGCAGGCCTCTGTATACATGGGATAGTAGGAAGAAGAGGAGATGCAGATGAGGACAGAAAAGAAAAGCAGAACAGGAGTCTGTTATGGAAGCCCAGTTCTTTGGTCATGGGTATCAATGTTGATGATAATGTAAGCTAAGGGGATTGTTAAAAATGAAGTCATCTCTGAGGGAGAGGACCATTGTGATACAATTGGAACCACAAACACAAACTCGGAAAAGTTATTCTATGATTTTCCCACAGACCCAATAAGATAAAAGATCAGGATTTCTAGGAGCCAGGGCTCAGCAAAGTTAACTGATAGATGTGCAGTTACATAGGGAGTAAATGGCAAAGACAGAATTTGGGCCTAAGGTTTGTATGAATCTGGGTCCCCAGGAGTTAGGACTCTTCCAAAAAATGAGCTCAATAATGAGAGATGTGAAAATGATATATTTTTTTTCTTTTTCTTCAAAAGTCATAAATACCAATTGAGATCAGCTGCTCTTATGTAAATAACATTTTGATAAACCCATAGTTAGATTCTTATGCATTTTTAAAAGGCATAGATTAGATGGAGAGGAGATGCTACAGATCGATAATTGACATGTTTTATAATTACTGAGTTCTATTCTGCTGCAGTGTTCAGTGAATGCAAGCTCAGTAAAGACTTGTTCACGGATCCCATTTTCATAACTATAGCCAGACACTGTAAGGAATAAGAAAGCACTATGATTTCAGTACCTTTTAGAATTAAGTGAAAATGAACAAGCCTTTTCTTCTTCTCTCAACCATGGTTATGTAAAACAAATATTTATGATAGATTTTAAAAGTTTGTTTCAGTTCAAAAATGAAGCAATTCCTTAAGACAAAGGAGTCAAATGGCTAAATTAAGACAGTTGAATGATTAAAATGTGCACACACAGAAGATCAAAAAGCATGGTCAAGCTGCACATTGAAACCACAACTAAAGAGGAGAATCTTATTTCTAAATTATTAAACCTCTCTTTAAGTATACTTCTTTCTATATGAGCAAATTTAAAATTTTATTAGGTTTTTGTTTTCCTCAGAAAAATATATTACCGAATTGTCTTTATCCTTAGCATGCAGATTTCTCATAATTGTTTGGCTATTTTTGTTTATAAAAATGTCCAGTAGAGGCCATGCCTGACATTAAAGATCTACCTATTATTTATATGGGGTGGACAGGCAGGTGAAAGTGAAGACCTGAACTTCCGTAGGTCACTGAATAATAGCCATAGTTAACATTTATTGAGCATTTACTAAGTGTCAGGGATTGTGTCAATGCATTAAGTGGATTGTCTACTTCAATGAACTCTATGAATTAAATATGAGAAAACTAAAATGTAGAGAGATTAATTTAATTTTCCAGAATCAAATAACTAGGAACCAAGTAGGCTCAGAGGCAAAACAGCTAGAATCTCCACTCCTAGCCGAGAGTTGCATTCTTTATTTTCTTATCAAATTGAAGAAAAATTGTCAGTTCAGGCCATCACACCCACTGGTTACGAGACCAGTGTAAACTTAACCTTGAAAGAAATCTGATATCTCCTTAATTTACATCTATGACATTCTCTTTTATAGACTTGTAGTTTCTACAGTGGAAGAAATTTTTTAACGAGCTTATATTATCAGTAACTGACAGGTTTGTAACAAGATTTTTATTAATAATAATAGCAACAAGAGCATTGAAGAACAAGAAAGTAACACCTAACCTGTACTGAGCATTTACATATGCCAGGAGCGATATTTAAGGAATGTCTCTGGTTTTTGCTTTCTTTGGGCATTTGCTACTCCAGCCAGCCCAACTGTTTAGTAAAATACCTGTCCCTCTTCTCTTCCTATCACACCATCTTGGTCAAAGTGAAAATAAATGATCCAAGTTCAACTAGTTAATATTCTTCTCCTAGGAATTTGAATCTTGAATGTGAAAACAGAAAGTATTGGAGTTATGCCATTCAAAATAACTCTAGAGATAGTCCATGAGTTCCTGTCTTAGACACCCAGAACTATTCTGTTTCTGATTTTCCCTTGACCTGATTATTTAACTGTATTTTTCTTTTTAGAGTCTGTAAATTTCCCCCAAATTCTTTCAGTAATTTGTGGCAAGTTTATTTTGTATTGTTTTGTTGTTAGCACAATGCCTTACTTCGACCTATTTGGTTGTAAGTGATGTAATTTTGGCTCAATGCTTGTGGTTGGAGTTATGATCTCAAAGTTCAAAAGACAAAACTAAAGTTCAAAATAGTTAAGTGGAATGATAGATCCAGAAAAATCAGATCCTAATGCCAAAATTATACCAATGTACAGAAAAGTGATTTTACTCATAAACTAACAAGGTAGACTGCTACAATATCATAGATACTGGCTAAAGACAAGAGACTCCTGGCTCAGAGGCAAAAAATGTTATTACTCACAGGAAAAGCAGTAACCAGTGCTTTATGTTCATTTGTGTTGGTTCCCCCCATTCCCTCCACTTGCCAAGTCTAAGAATGTGAATTGCAGGAAAGAAACTGGATTATAGGATTTCCCACTTTCATATAAGTGAAAACAAGTCTGCTTTTTGTTTGGGGGTGGGGTGGAAAGAGATATCACTTCTCAAAGTTGCTTTCTGCTAACACAGTTCTAAAAAAATGGTCTAGATAAAGAAAGCTCAAAATCTTATATTCTTGGCATACCCAGCAAGAATGTGCAGGAATGCTCAAGGTCCATGGCAGATTGCCTCTGCCAACGCTTATTGTGCTCTATTGCTTTTCAAATGTTGAGGCAGCCATATTAGTATTTCCATAAATTATGCAATACATCTCCCAGTCCTTCTTCTTCTTGCGCTCCAGTTTGTCAGAAGCAAATTGAGTTGGAGAGAAAAGATACAGGCTCAATTAGTAGAAGTATCAGCTCTGCTTAGAAATATTTCAGGAGATTCAGACTAGTTGATGGGCTTAGATTGGTGAATAGTACAAGGAGTACAATAAAAGGGACTATATAATCATATCTGGTTTAATATGCTTGTGTTTCAATGACTTACAAACCATACAGAATCCAAAATTGCAGAGATGTATTTGTACACATAGTGTACACACACTGAAAAATAAAAACATAATCAGTATCAATGGGTATTTTATTAACAGATATTTAGTGAGCATCTGATTTAGTTCAGGTACCTGCTGGATGCTATGAAAGTAGCAGTGAACTAAGTGCTGAGGGGGCTTCTACCTCGTGATATTTGTAGAGGAAAACTCATATTTATGCTTGTGTAGCACTTTACAAGGCAAGTCCTTTCACATCCACTCTTTTTTTCATGATCTTGAAAATAATCTAGAGATGGCAGTATTGTAAACAATAGTAGCCAACAAATAGGGAAACTAAGGCTTAGACAAGTAAATTATGGGCCAAAGATTATACTTCTAGCAAGTAACTGAACACTCACAAACTACTTCTTATAAATCTCATCTATTCATTCAATAAATATTTATAGGCCTCTACGTGTTAGGTACTATGCTATGTACTAAGTATACAAAGGAAATTATTATTCGGCCTCCTACGTCCCATAATGTCATAAGATACTTTTCTATATTGTTTAGTCCATAAGGAATGCTTTTTTCCCCCTCACCTGGTAAAACTTCTGTCTTCCAGATTCAAGTTGGTGATCCTCAACACAGCCTTTACTACCCTCAGATGGCTCCTACTAACTGTACTCTGTGGTATGTATCATCATTAAAGTCATATACTTATTTGTGTGTATATTTCCTAAACATATGATTTTTTAATTAGACTGGATGCTCGTTGAAGGGAGGGACTACTTTTGTTGATCATCTTTTTATTCAACAAGTAGCAGAGTTTCTGGCACATACGATGTACTGAACTAATTGTTCGACTAAGTGAATGACTAAGTGAATAACTTTTAAGGATACCCTAAATATGATTAGTGCTAGTTATCATTTAACTCACAGATTGTGATGGGTATTATTAAGTCCATTTTTCAGAAGATGAAAACTAGATTCAGACTGGTTAACAGGGTTCCCTGACGTGGCAGAACTAAGAGCAGACAGAGCTGAGTTTGGAACCCAGGTCAGCGTGGCATTAAAGCCAATGCTCCTAACAACCACAGCAAAGATTTTATTAGTGTCCTCAAGGAAATAATTTCCCACAAGTAATCTTTTCCCCATACTCCCTTTGTATCCCACAAACAGCTTGCATGGACCTATAAATTGTCTTTTGCACAGATTCAGAGCTTGATCCCCAGCTTTATTTTTCTTTCTTCCTATTTCCAGCTAAATGTCCAAGCAGTACACAGCAGGAGGTGACCAGGAAGGAAAGGCTGGCAGGGAAAGGATTTGTAATTAAGCAAACGAGCAATAGCAGACAGTATCCATGGGCAGCACCATCTGAACCACCCATCTAGCCAATGCAAATGTGACCTTCTGGAGGCCTGGGTGTGGGGGTATTAGAGGCTTTAGTTGCTATAGCAGAAAACACTTAAAGAGTGAGGAGGACTGTGAGAAATGACTTTGTTTCATGTACCATTGTTCCTTGGGCAGAGACTGCAGACCCGGTTTCCAAAAGCCTGCTGCCATTTTGTGTCTTCGAAAGCAATTTGGAAAATGCTGTCATGTTAACTTTATTTCCTTGCTCTCTAGGGGTACTCAGTGGTTGCCCATAAAAAAATCCCCTCTGAGGCTGAAAGTTACTGTAAAGTGTTCACTGTATGGGGCTTAAAACTTCAAATGTGCAGGAGCCAGAATTTTTAATGAACTTTATAAAGCTTATTGATTTTTACTAATTATAGAAGAAATGCACACACACTGTAGAAAAATTTGAAATTATAAATAAGCATCAAACAAATGAAAAATTTCTGTAACCCAGGATTTAACTTATATATATTATGTACTTTACTACAAGTTTCTCACAAAATATGCTCCAGTCTATTTACTAAAATGTAGTGGTTTTTTTTTTTTAGAAGATTGGAAACTCAAAGCATTAACTATTTTTTGAAACATTAGCATCCTAAAGCTCATCGTTACATTGTCTTTTTCTAACTCCAATACACAAATTAAAATCTTTGTGAGTTCTAACTCCAATACACAAATTAAAATCTTTGTGAGTATACATACTGTGACTACTCTTTCCAGAGTTTATGAGTTTATAAATCAGGGTTCTGATTTATTCGATTTTTATTCTCTCCTGGACTTACCAAACAAGTAAGTCCTTTCTAGGACTTAGTGTATAATGACATCGTTCAAATAACTGCAAAACCAACTCTTCATGAGAATGCTATTTATTAGAAGGCAAGATCTGCTGAACCTCCAAATGTTTAGGGAAGAGTGACTCAATGAAAGAAAGAATTAACGAATGAGTGAATGGATGTGTGAACAGGTAGGATGAATTCTGTAGGAGTCCTTAGTCGGCGTACCTTAACTTTAATTTCCTTTCCTTGATTTACTAAGCATGTGTGGAGTCCTGTCACAGTGGTTTTCAACTGGGAGTGATTTTGCCTTCCAGGAGACATGGTGCAATCTGACATTTGGCATTTTTGTCGTCACAGCTGAGGGGTGGGTGTGCTCCTGGCATCTAGCAGGTAAAAGCCAGGGGTGCTGCTAAACATCCTACCGTGTATAGGAGACCTCCCGACAACAAAGAATTATTAAAGTGTTTGTTACCAAAATGTCAATAGTGCCAAGGTCGAGAAATACTTGTTTAGCATAAATTCATAGGGGAGAGTAGGAAAGTAGAGAAGACTATCACAGTGAGCAAAGTGAATACCTAAAGGTCAAACTTGGAGGATGCTTATGTGCAGATAAGCAAGATAATAAAAGTGACAATAAAACAATGCCATCTCTTTTATTAAGAAAAAAAATCATTTTTTTTTTCTTGGCACAGATGGTCTTAGGCTTGTAAATCTGCCATTTCTCCAGTAATCACAAGAAGAAAATGGATGATTTAAAGCAGTTATAAGGTTTATCTTGCAGAAGGAAAGCGTGGGTGTCTGAAGAAGAATAGTAAACATAAATTCTGTTTTACATCTGAGAAGCAAAGCCGTTTAGAGTATAACACAGCTTCCATCTGAACTATGGCTGTAAGGGAGGTATAAGATAGGGTCAGTGATTTTAAATGATTTATAAGGATTTCTGTAAAAGAAATACAAAGACTTGGGCAGATCCAGGCCTTTCGGATATGTTATAATAGAATTTTATACTGTTTTTCTCACAGTCAAATAAAGTTCAGTAGTATGGATAGATTGTTACCTTGTATTAGTACTTCCTAGACTGCCTGTCAGAATGCTTTATTCAAAGAGACAGATTTATATTTCACAAGGAAATGATTTCTAAAGCTCTTCCATTAATAATTTTTTATTTGAAAGTGAAGCCATGTTTAGTCATTCCACCCATAGACTGGCCCAGAGTGAGCTCTGTGCATGAAATATTTTTTTTTTGTATTTAAATAGGGAATAATATTTTAATGCTGTGAATAGTATTTTAATGCTGTGAAAGTATTTTATGCAAAAAATGGTTTCTTTGCATAAAATTCTATTTGAATATTCCTTTGGTTTTCCTTTGCCCTGGAATCAGCTGGGGATATCTCTAACAATTCATGTTACCCAAACACATAGCTATGGATGCAATGTACTTTGTCAGCATATATGTGAGGGTACCTAAAAAAGTACCTAGGGGAAAAGACTCATAATTGGGAAGAAATAATATACTGTTTGCTTGAAACAAACTTCTTCCTTACTCTCTTTATCTTCACCATCAAACTTATTTCTTCAACAAACTGTATGAAGCACCTACAATGCTCCCAGTACTATGCTAGGATCAGAGACTATGGCTGTGAAAGCAAAGCAAATAAACAAAAATGGTTCTATTGCCACATATTGAGCACTGTCCAGGGTTCTGAAAGGACAGACTTGTAAAGCTCACGTGGAGGGAGAATTTGTATGTAGAGAATGACACATCAGAAAAAGACAGGATCAGAAATTGGGACCCTGGCCCTTTTTCAGTATTATGGTTAATCAGCTCTGTGACCTTGACTAAATCTTTTAACCTTTCCTATAAGGTTATTTTCCAGATGTAAAGTGGAAGTCCTATGTAAGTGAGATTCTTTAACTAAAGAGTGGCCTCTGACAAATATTTAATTCAATACAATAAGCATTTGTGGAGTAATTACACTGAACATATTGAATGACAGTGAGGACTGAGCTACGGAAAAGAGTAAGGGATCACTATCAAGGGATTAACAAGAAAAAACAAATATATTACTTCACATTTGACTGTTACGCTAAAGGAAACTTGTCACAACTTTTGATGTAACAGAAGAAAACTTTATACCTAGTTCACTAGTGAGTGTATGTATGTTCCTGTGTGTCTATGCATACATACAGAGGCTAACCTATTTAAGTAGCCCCTCAGTGGAATATTTTCTGCTCGCCTCTCCAGATCCACTTTCTACCCTTTCTCGCCCAGTCTTGCACCATAAGAAGATGACCTAGTTAGACTCTATCCATGGAAAGAAGGAGGGTGGAAAGTGAGTTTGGGTATTTCATCTCTTGGATCCTAACTGACTCACTGCAGTCTTGCTCTCTCTTTTAACTGAAGTCTCATCTACCTTAGGATGGCTCTTTGTGTATAACTCTGTCCAGCTTGAGCAAACCCTCCCCTCTTCTTATCCAATTAGACCTAGGGGTCGAAATAGAGCTCCAGGGTACTGTAATATCTTCTGTGAGTTCTGTATCCTATTTCTCACAATTGAAAAGTAGCCCTTTTATTAAACTCTTCTCCAGTTATCTTATTTTCAAAATGCAACATGTTTTCAGCTGGGACCCTACTTGATATAGACTCTGCATTACCTTATATTTCTATGTGACCTTAAGCAACCATATACTGAATATTTACTATGTATCAGCCAATATAAGAACTATGCAAATTTTTCAATATTCTGATAAGAAGTGATTATTACAAAATAATAATTATAAGTAATAATTATTATAAAATAATAATTATAAGTAATAATTATTATAAAAATAAATAATTTCCTCATTAGAATCTGTGTAATTTTACCAGTGTCTACATAGTCCATGATATTTCCACCAAGTTCTGCTCACAATTAAAATTATTTCACATTTTAAGTCTAAGAGAAATTCTGGAGCAATGGAGAGTGAGATTTGGGGGGTAAGCAGGGACCTAATGATGGTAAAGGTGATGATGATGATGATGATGATGATAGAGGTTAAAAAATTTAAATTTGTAGAGTCTAAGCTGGGCTAAATGTTATGTGGCTTATCTCATTTAATTTTTCACAGTGAACCTATGATGTAGGTAGTATCAATATCCCCATTTTTACATGGGGTCCCACAGATTCCTTCCTATACTTTTGCTTATGTCATCCTCTCCTACCTTTTCACTATTCCATAATATTCCTACTCTTAACAGTATCGTATACATTTCTCTCTTATCCTGGAAGCTCTCCTTTAGCCCTTACCTTCTTCAAGCTTCAATAGGTGGACTAAGAAGATCTTCATATGTAGATAGGCCAGAAAACAAATTGAAATGCTTTTTGAGGGAGCAATGGTCCTATCAATGCAGGCATTTATGCAGATAGCTTTTATAAAATTGAGATATAATCAACATATAACATTGTATTAATTTTATGTATACAAAATAATGATTTTGTTCAAAAGCCACCACTGTAAAAAAAAATGTCTTTTTATACTCCTAGTTATGATTGGAAAGACAAAAAGAAAAGTGTAAACCATTGTACCTGTGGAGTCCAAGTCCACATTTGATGTTTGAATAGAGCTATCCTTCCTACAAATATCTTTACATATTTAAGCTATAGAGGGACATGTCTGAATTGCATAAAGAGAAGGGCATTGCTCTCTCAGCTAGAATCCTAATTTAATTTTGTCTATCATTGCAACTGTGTGACCTTTGGCAAGGTACTGAATGTCTCTGAGCCTCAGACTTTATCCCCTAGCAAAATCCTACCTCCTACGACAGCTGAGAAGAGGAAATAAGTTACTGTATGTAAAGCTCTTAGCACATAACAAGAGCTCAAAAATAATGCTGAAAGTTTCTATTTTCAGTATTAATTTATATGAACAATCATACAGTGGTCAAAAACAAAATACTGTTGGAAATGGACTCGGACAGAAAACACACTGGCTTTCTCCCAATCTCTGACTCAACTCTCATGACTGGGTTCCTTTGATTGGTACAAACATATGCATATGAGGTCGTGTAGGGCAATGGTTAAAGCATTGCTTTAGAACAGGAAGGATTTCTTTGGTAATCTTGGGCAGATCATTTAAGGCCTCTGTATCTCCTCTGCGCTTCTTTTATAATATATGAAATAAACATTATTTCATATATTGAGAGCCATGGCATAGAATTGCTGTGAAAATTAAATTGGTAAGTGCATGTAAATAGCTTAGAATTGAACATTTCCTAGATCTAGTAAATGTTCAGTTGATGTTATTCATACTCATATTATTATTTGCCCCCTTTGTTTCCCAGCTTACCGAATTAGAAAAACTGTGTTAGAAACAAACTTGCCTGCTTAAAGGCACTGGAAAAAAGACAACACACATACCTATCGATAAAACCGTAAATGGTAAAGGTGGAGAATGTATGTTTAAGATTTTAAAATATTTTTCAGTTAGTGAGGAAACTAGTCACTCTTTCCCACTTAATAATAAAATGATTATCAGCTTATGACCTTATAGTCATGAGAAAATCATTTAAACTTTCAGAATATGAGTTATTTCATCAGTGAATTGAAATAATATATACCTACTAATTTACTGGTTTGGAATATTTTTCTATCTTTCTCTATCCTACAACCACTTTGCTTAATTCTTTTATTAGTTAGTTCTGCCTTAGCTATTATTTTCTCTCAATGCTTTTCTTTCCATAGCAGAGTATACCTGCAGAAGACTGTTGGGCAGACATAGAATTGTGGGAAAGTAGTAAATGACCATAGGTAACCCTCAATGAAAGAGGAACAGGATCAATGGGTATCTTGTCCTTTCAAGACTCCAGGGAATGTCTATACATTCTCTGACTGGTCCAACCTGATAATGCATTTTCTCTCTTGTCTCTCCTTCTTTTTTATTTTATTCTCTCTAGTCCTGACTCCTGCTTCCTCTGATCGCTTCCCAAATAAGCCATTTGTACACAAGGTCCTTTCCTAAGTCCTACTGGTGAAGCTGAGAAAGAAGCCCTTGGATTCAAATACTAGATAGAATGGACTTGCTTGACCTACTTCATACTCAGTATCCTCTGACATTTTGGGAAAAGTTAGTATATCTAGGCTTTATATCACATAATGATTTTTGTTTGCAAGGTACAAAAGCAACTCTGGCTATCTGAAACCCAAAGGGAATTTATGGAAAGAAACGGGTGCCACAGTGCTACAATCTGCATCTCCAGAACATCAGGAGCAGAAATTTATGGGACATTTCTTTAAAGTACCACAGTGAGGTGCCTCAGAGGCAACTATTTCCGAGTCCTCAGTAAAAGTCATACTCCAGGAGGGGAGACTGATCTAGCTGCTGATTTCTGTGTCTAGTAAGACATTTTATTTTAGCCCCCAAAGAATTCTAGGTTTGGAATAAGGCAGAACCCAAAGGTCAGTATTATGGGCAGAGGAAATGCCTAACTCTAGTTGTAAATTTAGCATTCATCTTTTTTTGTTTTATAACCTTCAGTAAGTCACTCTTTCTCTCTAGTGCCTGCTGGAAGAGAGGTGAATGCAACCAGATAAACTTTTTGTTATCTACAAGCTCAGACTCATTTTTAAAATATGACTTGTTATTTTGCTCATGCTGGATCACAAATATTCTAGTCTTAAGATTTCTCTCTCAGTTTCAATAGCGACTTATGCTTGAAATTTTCTGATGTGATATTATTTGACTAATGAAAACACAACTGAAATGGCTATAATAGCTGTAATTTAAAAATAAAAATTAAATACTACCATATATACAAGTGGTGAGGTGATAACGAGGTGAATGAATATATTGAATAGAGAAATACTTTCTATAAATTAATAAGTGAATGAATGAGCCCATTTCTAAAGGAGTTGATATTTGAGAAAGTCAATATTGTTACCTCTTTATCAATTTTTTGAAATTCTTTTCTAAAAGTTAGACCATAGGAATACAGATTATGGTGTATTTTGTCCTCAACATTTACTGAGCGTTTATATCATCATGAATTGAATAATGTGAAAATGCCTTCTGTAAAACCATGGTAAGTATATTACTTAGTTAATTTGATATCTTCAAAAGGAAGTCCAAGTCAGTCGTTTGTGTTAATTAAAGAAGCTAACATGTGAGAGTACCCATTTTCTTTTGCTTTCAGCATTTCCTAAACAATTACTATTTGCCAAAACTTGTGATAGAGACTTCATTTTATTCATTATCACCTTCCTTTAACCAACCACCGTGCATGTCATACCCATGGAAGGCACTTTTCTTCTAAATCCTTCCCTGTAATACCTCTCTCCTTTTCTTTTCTTCCCTTCTAAGCTCCTACGATGTCTCACACCTTTATCGCATTCATTTCTTCTTTAAATGGACTTACATGGTACTTCCTATTTTTTTTAAAAAAGGAAAGGTGTGGATATTTATATGATGATTCCAAATACTTCTCCCCCCCCTTTTTTTTTAAAAAGGCACAATTAGAATATGTAGAGCACCTAATTTTTTACCCAAAGCATACCTGCATTAATTCTGGTTCTGAATGTTATTCCTTTTGCTTTTTTGATTAAACGCAGGCTAGGTTTATGTTTCATTTTACCCATGCATTCATTTGCAGACATTCTTATGCTCCTTTGAAGCCAGATGGAACATAAATCCTAAATAAATAAGTAAAAAATATGATAAAAGATCACTACCCTGGTTAGCCTATACCATAAAAATGAATCTAATAAGCGTATAAATATAAGTGAATTCTGAAATAAAATACCATCTGCTTTTGTAGAAAAAAACACATTAATTTTATATCACAGCATGTTATCCTGTGGAAATTCAGTACAGCGATATAAATAAAGTATCTAAATATGTGGAATGCTCAAATTATTTTCCGCTCCTGCCAAATTAAAAAAAGTTTTTTTTTTGTTTTTTTTTTTTTGAATAATGTGCACTTGACTGAGTTAGATTTTTGTGTCTGGAACTGGCAGATTTCCCTAGAGTTGCATCTGATATCAGAATCAAGGGTTATTAACATTACAAAGAGCACCACTGTCCTACAGTGTCCCCTTTATCATTCGGAGCAGCTGCCTCAAGCCAGCGCATTTAACCTTGGGAAATGAGATAGAAATTCTGGGTAGTCAAAACCTGCCAGTAGATTCCCTCAATGGGATCTACTGTAAAGCTTTATTTAGCTGCAACACAGGAGAAAGATGAAGCTCTTATTATCATTTGATGTTTATCATTTCCATTCATCCCCTCTGAATCCCTCAAATACTGTTATTTTTTACTTATAAACAGCAATATTCCCTTTGCTGGTAGAACATTGTTTTCCCCACTGAGAATGTCTTTAGAAATAAATGCCTCTGAGAAACGAGTGCTTAATATTTAAAAATAGATGCCCAGGTTATTTCCTTCCAGGTGTTTTATAGCAAGACTTTCTTTGACTATTTTTTTAATTTTTTGGGGGGCGGGGGTGTGTAGAACTTTATCTTGTATTTTGGCTTGTAAAAGGCTGTTGTTTGCATGCTTACTTATGCTTAACATTAGAAATCATTTACAAACAGTGCTGATGACCAAGTGGGCATGCTCAAAAATGACTTTTCTTTTCTTTTTTTTAAAGATATAGACATATACCTCTAAAAAAAGCAAGCTTGGCAAAATTTCTCAAAAGACTTAAAATCTTTTATAGCTTTGATCCAGTCTTTTCAGTCTTGGGAATCTTTCTTATGATGGAGATTCTACTATTTATGAAGAGAACGGGCTACTGTTTTATGCCTGGAACTGTCATATTATCTCTTAATTCTTAAAATAACCCTATGAATTTAGCATTATAAATGAGGAAACTGAAGTATAGAGAGTTTTAGCAGTTTTTCAAGATCCCATAGATAGAAAATAACTGAAGTCAGGTCTTCAGTCCAGGAGATTTAACATCAGTGTTTGAGCACAAAATCACTACACCTCAACACTTGGTGCAACATTTTATCTACAACAATATTTGTTGCTATTGTACTTACAATGATGCAAAAATTTAAAAAGTATATAAAGAGAATGGTTAATTATATTACATAAAATGATATAAAAAAGGTTTTTTATACTGACAGCTTTAAAAAATAATCCTAAATGTAAATGTAGGATAAAAACATATTTTTAAAACTACAAATAGCAAAAAAATAAAAAACATAAAAATGTCAATAGGGATTATTGTATTTAAGTTGTGCAAATATGTTCGAATCTTTATCTCTATTCCAGTTTTTTCTCTATATTTTCTGCTTGTCTGTATTGAATATATTATTTTAGAAATAATAAATATACTCATTTTAAACATCTACATTTATAAAATATATCTGTCAAAGACATTGGAAACATTTTTATCTTTTTTTTTAAATTAAAAATCTTCTAATTTATAGATCACTCTGTAGTCCTATACTAATCTATCTGGAAGATTAGAGAGAACAAATTTTGCCTGAGAGCACAAAGAGGTTTAGATTTACAAACTGTTTAGGCTCTATACACTTAGTGACATCTGTTGTTATGCTTCATGCTAAATCTAGGGTTTAAAAAAGTTTCATTTCCGTTTTAAGATCATGGCTATTTGTATTTGTGAAATATCTACTTATTCAACTGTCTCTCTCTGGGTATGATTGTTAACCTAAGAAAATCAAGAGAAAATAGATTATTTGGCATTTGATTCATAATAAAATTAGCAAGCTGTAGCATTTAACCTAAGATATGACGTTGATAGAGCAACTGGATCAATTAGCCAGTTTACAATATATTTTATTACAGTTTTGTCGAAAAAAAAAACCAACTACTTTTTTTAGGCAGATAAAAATCCCTCACTTGAGTGGCATAGCTCTGATCCTCAAGTTTGAGATTAAACTTTGGTTCTATGTGTCACTTGGGCCCAATGTTTTAGATTCCATTTTGTTACTTCCCAGCCCCAATCATACCCCTTTTTTTCTTGTATAGAAAGATCTATCCATTAAAGGCAGATCTATTTCCTGTCTACTGGTTTTCTGATGTTTTTGTTCTTAAGACTCTGTTGATATAATCCCTCCCACCATCCCCATCAGAAAGTTTATTTTCTCCTTGTTTTTCAGTTCTGAATTCTGTGTTTCTTCCAGTATAGATAGTATTTCTCATTATTTTGTTTGCCAAATTAAGGCTTAGAAAGCTCAATTTGGTTCTTTTCTTTTCTTTTCTTTTTTTATAGATCAGTGATACACAATGCACTTTCTGCAATTGTAGAAATGTTCTATATTTATACTGTCTGATATTGTAACTACTAGTCTCATGTGGCTATTGAGCACATGAAATGTGGCTTATACAACTGAGGAATTGAATTTTAAATTTTATTTGGCAGGATTGTCCTCTAAGGTATCTAATATTCATGAAACTAGACCAGCTAATAAATCCTTTTTATTATGTAAGCTAGTTCAAAATTACTTTTTATCAACTAAAAATTCTCCCTAATTTAAATGGCTAACATGAAGATCATTTGAATGACATATGTGAAATAGCATGGCACTGTGATTACTTAAAAAGTATTGCTTTATTTTTTCCCTGAATTTCATCTGATGCCATGCATGGTGATATGCTCTTTTACTAGATCCCTTTCAACTAGCACATTCATGGAAATCCTGTGATTCTCATGATTTGCAAGAAAGAAATATATTGTAGAGCCCATGGTGTTTCCAAATGCTCTGCCTTTCATTTCCCTTAAATACTCTGATATGTGCAAGTTGTTTTGGATCTTAAGTGCATCATTGATATCTTCCTTTGGCTTGATGCCACATGACAGACTACAAGGTCTGCTGCAGTTTGGCAGTTTCCATGCTGGGCACAGCTGTCAGCATCTCTTTGCCTTCATTTCAAAGAATCTGATGCTACTGGCAAGACATCAGAAGGCAAACCAGAGAATAACTGGGGTTTCTCTTTAGCAAATGAGAAATGGAAACATCATCTCCTAGACCTTTTCTTTGCCCTAGCTGTTTTTGGGCAGTTCTTTCATTTCTCTGATGAAAAATTGCATTTTTTTCTTTATTTTTTTCTATTCACATTCTCTAGCACGCAGAGGGGGAAGCTGAATTGTCCCATTTTTATTACATTACTTGCTGTTTTAGCACAATACTGTGCTTGAAGTTATAGCATGAAGAGACAGCTGTTACACAGAAGGCATATGCCCTGCCTGCTGGGAACAGACTCTCCAGATTCATCCCTTAGCCTTGGATTGTGAATCCATTTATTTATTTTCTTTTCTAAAAGGCACATGGAAGTGGAAGGACTGTCCTCTTCAGTTATTCAGTTGACTAATATTTGGCTCGTTAATATGATTTGGAATTGTGGTGAGACACCCAAGAGATGAGGATATCAGTCTACCTAAACGCAAAGGGTAGGATATCAGGTCACAAAAGGGAGAAAGAATGATACTATCCAAGATGGAAAGGGAATAAAGGTAAAGATCCTCCAAGAAAGTAGGAAATAGAAGTTAGGATGGGGGAGATAAAATTTATAAATAGCTAAAAGAGCCATTGGAATGCTTGTTGAATGCTCAATGTGATGAATATTAATATAAAAGCCAAATAATCCAATATATTTTTGGACCATGTTCATAGATAAGTGAAATATATAATGTTGGTGATAGTGAGGTGATGTTTACCTTCTTGATGATAATGCTCAAGAGTTTTAGTATGAACTCTATACCATGCTAAGTGATTTGGTAACAGTATTATTTTCTCATTCTGATGAAATAGGTATTATTAATGAAATAGATATTATTAATCCCATTTTACATGTGAGTTAACAGAGACTAAGAGTAGATAAAAACTTGACCATACCATAGAGTTAGATTCAAACCCAGGGGTGTCTGACCCTACAATGATGCTGCTGTGGAATGGCAGCCTGTGTACATGAGCTGTCAACTGACTCGCAATCCTACACAACTAGTCCTCTTTAGTGAACAAGCTCTAAGCTCTTAGCTTTATAATCTCCAACACACTTCCTATCTCTTATCTCTTCTCTTTCTTCTACGAGCTTCACCTTTTTCATGTTTCTTTGATGCCAATAATGCTGTTGTCTTACATGGAGATGGGGAAGGAACACCTGGAAAGTAGAGGGAGGACATTGTGAAGTATTTTAAGGAGTTGAAACACTATGGATGGTGGGATGTTGGTGGAAAAACTGGCAAGAGCTTGATAATTAAAAAAAAGTATTTTAAGTAATAAATTTCTTTCTTTGGTTTATTTACTGTAAATAAATATTGGTTATTTTCTGGGTTTTAATAATTGGTCGGAATTTAAAATATGTGCCATTTAAAATAGTTTTCCTAAAGTATTTTTCAAGATTTTATTATGAAAATGAAGATATTCATGTTAGGGTAGTTTTTTCCCTTGGAACTGTTCTGTCACTACATTTTCATTTACAAGGTACTCAAAATAGAGCCTGACATATTTTAGACTCTCAATGCATTGTTTATTAAATGAATTTATTAGCACATAGCAAAGTGGTTAAAAACTTTGTTCTCTGGAGTCTGAAATCCTTGGGTTCTATATCTGGCTCCACAATTTGTTAGCTATGTGACCTTGGGCAGGTTATTTAGATTTCCTGAGCTTCAAGGTCCTCATCTGCAATATCAGGATGAAAATCAACTTAACCCCATAAGGCTATGCTAGCATTCAATAAGATTATGCATGTCAGTTACCTGATTTATAGTAAATACTTGTATTTGCTGCAACCACAAGTCTTATGCAACTCTTCTTGAAATCCTTTGGGCTGTATGTTTACTCAGTTGGGTCATTAGAGTCACTTCAGTGGTAGGATTTATTAAATCTGAGTCTAATTATTTGATCAGCATCAGAATTTATTGTTTTCTCTTCAGTTAAATTTCTATTTATATTTTTCTGGAATATAAAATTCTATCAAGGTCTCCCTTGTTATTATGAAAATGAAATAAGCAAATGAAATTAAGCATTTATTCTGCGATCATGCATTGAATATCTATTATGTGGTAGGCACTATTTAGTTACTAAAGATGTAACTGTGAGCAACACAGACCAAAATTCCTGCCCTCTTGGATCTTATATCCCACTACTTACTACAATAACTAATACATGTAAAGGATTTATTCTGTACCAGGAATTTCCCAAAGCATTTTATAAATATTGCCCCATTAAATGACCCTATCAGGGAGATAGAATTATTATCCCCATTTTTACCAATAGGGAGGGAAACGGCATAGGGAAATGAAGCATTGTGTCCACAGTGTTATTGTGACACAGAAGTGACAGAGCTGAGAGTTCAACTCAGGCAGTTTGGTTCCAGAGCCATGCTTTTTTTTTTTTTTTTTGCTAGTATTATATATAAATGACTTTCAGGTACTGAAATTTGCTGAAAGAGAAAAATAAGAGATTTTTGCTTAACTAATGTTGACCATCATCAATTTGATATCAAAGGGTAAAACTAGAATTGAAAGGAAAATAAAAAGCCCCTTGTAGTCAACACAGCTGGGTAGTACTTGGCTTAAAAAAAAAAAAAGTTAAAAGCTGTAACATTTAGATTTTTTTCTTCAATGCCTGTGAAAGGCAGTTAAAATAAAGTTTCAATAATGTTATTTTTAAAAGGGTAGGAAACCTCTCAAGAAAGCACTAAGTACTGCATGAGAGTGGAGGGGGGCCATTTAGGTAACTGCCCCAGACATCAATTTGCATCTGAGAAAAGGTCTTCAGTACACTATTGTCTTTTCAAGATTTCATCTCTGCTGGGTTTACATCATCTGTCTTGGGAAAATGCCTCCATGCTGCAAAGATAAGATTTAGCCTGCCCTGAAATTTAGCCCACAATGGCGGCACCTTCTCGTAGCTAGCATTTCTATGCAAACCCTGTTAATTATCAATGTGAATCACACATAAACACAAAGCAAAATGCCTGGGGCGGAGTAGTGCCTGATATGTTTATTTTTTATTTTAAATGTTAGTAAAAACAACATTTTACTGAAAGACAAAACAATTACATTTTGTGATAGCTGTATACCTTCAACCTCTTCCTGAAATTATATTCTTCCTACCTTTCCTGCTGACTTAAGTCATCCCACTTTTTTAATTATTAGAAATAAATTTTATTGTTACATGACTTAATTTTATTTCCTCATCAACCCACATCTATGTACTTTCCCTTACCCTAGCTTTTGTCTATTTATTGCATATTTATCACTCCATAATTTTTAGTGTCACACTCAAGCCCTGCTTAATCAAGGAAAACATTTCCAACAAGTTCAGGTCCAGGTACAGTTTTCTCTTTGAATTTTTAGTTTGATTGTCTAGATTTCTTAGCAATCCGAGGAGCAAGTCTAATGGGGAGGAGTAGCTGTAAAGCATAGTTGTGTATGAATATGAAGTGGACTCAGGCTTAGCTTTCATCAAGGAATTGAGATAAATGCACATACATTTTTTTTTTTAATGCAATTGATTTGGTTATACATATGTGGCTTGGAGGCAAGTTAGAAGTCAAAGAGGTAGCACGTATAAAGATGAATCAGGAATTAGCAGTTTAAGGGGTAAGGATTCCAGTTCCAATCAACTCAAAGACAGGGAAAAAAAAGGATGCAGAAAATCAAGCGATGCAGGTAACATCAATACAGGTGTACTTCTGTTTGTTTGTTGTTAATTCTTTTTACTTTTGCATTTCAAGAGCTGTCCTGAGCCTAGTGTTCAGTTTCTATTGTACCTCTTTGTCCATCCTCACCTTCATTTGCACTATGAGTGGAAAGTGATTCTAAATTGACAGGCTCCACAAGCAAACTCCATCCTGAACAAATTACTAACTTCTCTAAGCATGTCTTTTTATCTGCAAATGAGAAAAATATGAATTATCTTACAGTTTCGCTGTAAATACAATGTCTACTTTGGACCTTCTAATGTTAGATTACTTCTCTTTTATCAATTCTTTTCTCCTTGTTTTCATGAGGCCCTCAAGTCCTCTGTGGAAGTACATGTGTTTAAGCAAAAAAGTAAATTGTACCATCACTTCACATATGCTTGTCTTATCCCTAGAGACTTGCCAAAGCTCTTTGAGGATAGAAATTATTTTCAATTCCTTTTTTTTCTATCTCAGGATTCTTTGTACACCATGGATTCCCAATATATCTTGTTTGATGATGATTGACAAGAACAAATTCAATTGCTCTGCTTCACCTTTGTGAAAGATGCTTGCCTCCACTAGAATTCTGCATTCATTAACTGTCTGCTTCCCACCTGCTTTTGTGAGTTGTGTTGAAGCTAAAATCTAAACAGCTGTCTATTTTTCGGTTACTTTCCATATCTGATTTCTGAGAGATACAACAGGATATTTATTGGGAGTGGGGATGAGGTAGAGACTTTTATTCTGGTATATTTTTGTCTCCTAACTATAAAAACTGAGTTAGATTCCAGTGCCTTAAAGCCCCCTTACATGCTTTTGATTTAGCTTAATGGTTTAATGAGCGCTGTATCTCAGCATCCTACCTCATACATTGTTTTAACTTTGTTGCACCTTAGTTTTGATTGGACCTACTTATCTGACCACTCAATTCACTAAAGGAGAGGTGATTTCAAAGCTATATGTTCTCTGTACTGAAACCCCACATCCTGAATGTGAAAAATAATGCGAATTACGTACTCTGGGGAATAAATAATACCTCTAGATCAGACATACCTAGCTCCAAATCCTAGCTTTATGATTTGATAGCTGTTGTGTCTCAGTTATTATTGCTCCCAAACCTTAATACTTTAAAACAACTATTTTAATTTGCTCATGATTTTGTGGGTCAGAAATTTAAGTTTTCACTAATGGTCTCTCATGTAGTTGCAGTTAGATGTTGGCCGGGGCTGCAGTCATCTGAAGTCTCAACTAGGCTGGGTGTGTCCAAGGTAGCACATTTACAGGACTGGCAGTTGATATTGGCCTTTGGCTGGGAGCTCAGCCAGGGCTATCTAAGCTACATGTGACCTTTCCAACATGGAAGTCTCAGGGTAGTTGGAATTCTTTCATGGTACTTGGCTTCCCCCAGAGTGAACATCCCAACAGAATGAGGCGGAAGCTACATGGCCTTTTGCGATGTAGCCTTGGAAGTCAAATAGCATCACGTCTGCCATGCTCCGTCGGTTATATCAGGTATTAGATTTCCTAGAAAAATCCAGAGGGGGCAGAGACTTCACCTCGTGTTACGCTGTAGAAGAATATGTGGAGGTATTGTAAGTATCTTTTTTATTTTTTTCAGAAGACAATTTTTTTAAAATTTATTTATTACAGTTGTGATTATCTTTGGAAAGTACAGTCTACTGTATCACATGACCGTTGTTAAGTTACTGATGTACTTTGAGCCTCAGTGTCCCCATTCCTAAAATGGTGATAACTTGTAGGGGATTTCATGATAATTAGATACATAGATACATTTTGCTAAACATTTTCTCCTTAAAGTTTGACCTCTTTTACAATGATTTGGCCTCACAAAATCCAGTTTATCTGCAGACATTTTAGACCTTTAGGCATGTCAATGAATGCAAGGCTCTGCAAAGATAATGCTGAGATTATATTTTCATACAGAAAGGGCTATCAAATTCATTGAGACTGTAATCTATCCAAATACTTCATTTCTCTAATGGAACATCCCTTAACAGACTGTCGTATCTAGTGTAGTTAACCATTTAAATTTAATTGTTATTCAAGCAGTGAGACCTAATGTTCATTTTCTTGCAAAGAACTTGGCTTCCGTACCTATTGGTATGTGCCAGGCAATAGGTTATTACTGAAATAGAAAAGGCATCCTGACTCCTATTCTGGTCCCAGGATGGAGAATTTACAGGTTAAGATTATGAATGCTGGATTCATTTTCAGTGTTGAAGTTCAAGCTGACCAAACTCTGGAATTGCGCCTCCAGAAAATGTACTCCCTATGCACATAGCCATCCCAATTAGTGACCCACAGGGCCAACTTTTTTCTTCAGTTATAATTAAGAAGAAAGCAAGCTATACAAATGTATAATAATCTTTTATGTCATATTTATTTTCTAACATGGCTGTAGACTTATTTTCTTATGAATTAATAAATGGTTTATCATCCACATTTAGTTAATATACCTACTAATTTGAAGGTGGGGGAGGACTCAAACCCTCACATTCATTTATTTAGTGAACGCAATGCCTAGTTGAAAATAAAATGTTTTTCATATAAAGGTTCTCTACTGTTATCAACAGTGGATAGTAGGAAAAAAGATTACTAGTATTACTCATATTTGTCAAGTTATAATACTCATAATTGTCAAGTATTAGTACTCATCATTGTCAGGTTATAATAAGAATATAAGGAGAGGAGGCCTGAATAAGAGAGAACTGTGTTTTGAAAAATAACAGTATTGTTATCAATCAACAGGTTGATTTTTTAAATAAGCCGTGCAAATATAGAGATACTCAGGAAAATCGTATACAAGGTCTGATTTTCTTAGTGAAATATCCCACTCAACATACTGAAACTTTTTCATAGCTTATCAGGTAACTAAATTCTAGGACCTCCCTTTGCAGAACTGTGGGAAGATTCATCTGAATAGAGAGGGAAGAAGGAAGCTAATATTTTAATCTGTTATTTTGATTGAATTGGCTCACTTTGTAACTGATGAATGTTTACAGAAATTAAAGAGAGTTTGGAGATGCCATCAAAATGTGCCCTGTTTTATGTTGTTTTATAAGTAGTGAAAGAGCATATCAGAAAAGATCAAAATAAAGATGCATATGCTTTACTTTAAGAAAGAGAGAAAGAAAGAGAAAGGAAGAAAGAAAAGGTTCTTTATACATAGCACTATTCAATCAGTTGCTTGGTAGAAAGTTCGATGGTTAAAGCAAAATGAAAGGCATATTAAATAAAAATGCCAGCTGTAATCTTGTGTACGTGTGTGTGTGTGTGTTTGTGTGGGTGTACACATCGTATTATTGTGACATAGATCTAAAATGTCATGATCCTTTGGACATTTAATAGGATAAAAGAGATCTCTTATCTTAGTTGGATTACCTGCCTCCCGAGAATGCAAATCCCAAATGGAAAGTTTAGGAATGCTTTCTAGACATAAATTGTATTTTGTGAGCCAGTATTATTTTTACAAATTGGGCTGTGTGCCACGGGGTGCATCTTATCCTGAAATCTGAGTCCAGAGGAGAAAAGAAGCCCTGAGACTGGCATATTTTAGTTCTTCCTAAAAACAAAAATCTTACATTTAAATCACCGAGAATAAGTGATTGGGGATATTTTCCAGCTGTTTAGTTTCAAGACAGAAAGGAAATGCAGTTTATGGGCAAAAAATGAAAAAAAGCATTTAAAATTCTGCTTCATTATGAATGAGGTCTCTGGGTCTTAAATGCATAAGGATATGTTACGTAAAGTAGTATATATGTCAATCCAAATGATCTTGTGCCATGATGCAGCAGGAATAGTAATGCAATTTCGTGATTTTCTTTTGTTATGAAGATGTCATACTTATTTGAATGCCTTTTGTGCCAACTACTGTGCTAGGTAATTTAATTATGTTATCTCATTTAATTTTTGCAATATTATGATAACTATTTTTCATAGCTGGCAATTTAGTAAGCTAAATTCTAAAATGTAAACTCCAAAATAATAATTTCAAATTTCCTTTTCTTCCTAGTTTAGTGATACATTACATTTAATTAAATTGTTAGGTTTATCTTTAAAATTGTGCTTCCTTTCCATGGAAACCATTTCACTTAGGGAAAGAGGCACCTCCAGTTCTACATCATGAGCTGCCCATGCAAAGTTTTATTTGTTGACTTGATTGAAATTGTAAGCATATGAAAGCCTTGGCTAAAACTAGTCCGTTGTGAATTGATAGAAATGTGGAATGCAAAGCTTTCCAAAGAAACATAATCAATTTCAGAGTCAATTATTACAATTGGACTAGAAATTAGGCTGGAAAGATTGAGCAATACCAGAACAAAAATTACAACTCAGAACACTTGCAATGTGCTAGCAACATTAAATATATTATTGCTAATTTTCATAAAACACCTAAGAATTAGGTATTGCTACTCCCATTATATAGATAAAAAGTGTCCCAGAGGGATCAAGAACTTTATTCAAGGTCACACAATTGTTAATAAATTTAATTAGCAGTACGTAGCTTCAAGGAGATCTTTTACTATCTCTTGCATTTGTCCCCTCCCCTTTCACTGGTTATTAATGAGAACATCCATTTTAAATATAGAGATTGCCTAGTCTTAATATTTGTCATAATATATTTCAAAACACTGATGTAGCCTGAGAATGAGAAAATCAATCCAATTGATCAAAACTCTGTTGAATGTGAAAATGGTAAAAGGACAATTCAAAATGATAATACAGCTGGTTCCATTAAGGGAGATAAAAATTCAGGAGAGATTAAAGTGGTAATTTGGCAGTTGTATCATCAACACAGATGAAATCGTCCCCATGTAACTTTATGCCTTGCATTATTTGATTTGCCATCTATTTTGATTAAATTATACCAAATAATTGCCAAATCTCCTGTTCACTCTGTGTTGTACAGACAGCTCAAGGGAAAAGATTGGACTAGAAAAGCATTGAAGATAAATGATTGGACTTTTTTTCCCTGTCCATGAAGCAATCTGATTAACTTTGTAGAACATTTTTTGCTTTTGTGATCACTGCTTTAGTCCCAGAGCAGGTGCTGTAAATACAACACAAATACCTACAAAGGACGTGCAGTTAACATACATACTTGAAACACGTTGGTATAATGAAAAGGTATTAAGCTACAGATACTGGGACTCAGCATTACAGCTGCCTATCTGCATTACCTTTTAAAACACCATATGGCATAAGATGCCATGTTCCATAATAAAAAAAAACTTTTTTTTTTTAAGATCCTGAAGAACGTTGCCAAACAATGTGTCTTAATTTGGGTTTCCATAGAAGCAGAACTATGACAAGGTGAAGCACCTGGAAGGTGATTCCAGAGGCACCTGTAGAAGAATGCAAATATGAGATAGGGAAGAGAAGGTAGAAAATTTAGGGTACATGAATTAGATGATTGCTGCTGTGAGCCCTGGGGTCAATCCCACTAAGGAGCTCTGGGAAATGTTGGTGAGTATCCCTCAGAGTTGTCCCACCTAAGATCTGAGGATACCGAGCTATGTCTGCATCAACTTCTGCTGTCATTTATTGAGGGCTATTTCTAGTGATATTAAATACTTAGCACTGATGGCTTGCCCTGTGTCGGCTATGAATGCTGAGAAAAATATTCAGGCAGAGAGCTGCATGTGTTTGCCACAAAATGCTATTGATGAGAATGGAGCTCAGAAGGAAGAGCCAAGGGCTTAGGAATGGGGCATGAACTATACTGAGAATAGGTATTGTTATTCCCATTACACAAAGATAATGTCAGGCAAGTCTTTTATTTGTTACACTTCAACATTTACTGAGCATCTACCTACCTCCTTTGCCTGGTGAACTGAGTTACATGCTGGGAGATTTAAAAACAAAGAAATATTCCCTATCTCTGAGAATTCACCATCTTTAATAGTATAAAGCTGATCTAGAATGGTTGCTCATGTTTTTTCTTTTTCTTTTTTTTTTTTCAGTCTTCTATCACATAGTCTGAATTAGTCTGAATCAAATAAATGTTAGGTTGGAGCTTTAGGCACTGTCAACATGACAGATCACCAGCATGCCTTTTTGAATCAATGGTAATGAGCTATGCCATTCCCTATGCTCACTGCTACTTTCCCACTAAGCACTACATTACATTCTGTGTGTTTCTTCTTCCTCCTCTTCTTTTTTTAAAAACTACATTCAGGAAAACGTTTTCCCCCAACTTTAAATTCCTGCGTAATTATTGTACCCTTGTTGACATTTCACTGTTACATCCACATACCCAAAAGAATAATTATGAAAATACAATGTGAAGAAAGAGAAACATCATCATTTTAATTGGTGAGGATTAATCAAATCATAAAATGACTACGTATTAACCTCAATGAACTGTTTCAAATGCTCACCTCCAAAGTTGATATAAAGGTAACCTGAGCCCTCCTGTGAGGGTTATTCATATCCATTAATTGTTACAATACAAGATACACTGGGTCTCAGCTGGTTGCCATTTCTTCTGTATTTGAAATGTGCTGCTCAGCAGAGATTGGAGGACACCATTGGGACTCATTTGAGCCTGACTTTCACATTAATTTTGCTGTGCTGTGAAGAGCAAAGACAAAATCAATGTCCATCAGTGATTATTCAAGGTAAAATATCTAGTGATATTGAATACCAATGGCAGCACTAGGCATAAAATTTACTTAAGATTTGTTGAGTTGACAGCCATTTATTCCAGTCTTACTTCATTTTTTATGTTGCACATATTTCTTTAGGAAGATAAAATAATTATAAGAAAAAAAATAAATTCTACTTACTCAATTTGCCAGAAACCAGATCTATTTCAGAATGGTAGAGAAGAATTAAAGTTGTAGGATTTGATAAACCTAACTAAGAATAATATCTTTCCAACTGGCAAAAGCAAAATGTTTCACAATGCATATTGACACAAAACCATGTGGCTGAATGAAATTTTCATAATGAAAGCCCTTTGTAACTCGTGACTGAACTTGAAAAAAAGAAGAGCCTTGAGCTACTTCTTGGGTCCTGAATAAATAAGCTGAACACATGTTCATGGCAAAATACAACTGGTTTATTTCAACCATTATACTGATATCCAAATATGCTCTCAATGATTTGTTAAGCTTTTGAAGAAAATATTAAAACTTTCTGTATTTTATCATGTCTTGGGCTCCAGGGTAACTTTTTGGTTAGATAAGAGGGGGTGGAAGAAGGCTTGGGCCACAAGCCACTTAGCAGATATTCTCTCCCACCAAATTGTGTTGGTAGTGCTAGGTAGACACATGCGCCATTTCTGCTCTTTCCATCTGAACTCTTGTTTATATATTCAATGTTGTTGAGCATAAAAGGGAAAAAGTTTAAGTATCAGGCTTTTCTTTGTCTTTCTTACAGCAGTCAGTTTGAGTTGTCTGTTTCTTCATTGGCTATTTTGTCATAGTGTACTCAATACTTGGCATCTTATATGAGAATTATCTTTCAAGATATTAACTTCTAAGCTATATCTTCCAAGAATTATCTTCCATTTTTACTCTGCCGTATTTTGTAATTTCACATGAGAACTTTAGAATTTAGTCCTGAGGGATATTTGCTTCTTTGTTTGTTCTGGTGACTGATTTCAGGAGGCCAAAGGCAATGTACTGAACTGGATAACATTTTTAAAAAAATTAAATTTATTGGGGTGACATTGGCTAATAACATTACATGAGTTTCAAGTGTAAAATTCTGTAATACATCATCTATATATTGCATTGTGTGTTCACCAACCAAAATCTCATCTCCTGTCACCATATATTTGATCTCCTTTACCCTCTTCATCTTCTCCCACTCTCTCTTGAATCAGATAAAATTTTATCCTTTCCATATTACCTCCTTCTTTCAAGAGGCTGAGGTTTGACTTGATCTCTAGTTAGAAGAGTTAGAGCTGATGATGAACTAGAATGGCTGATTCTGAGCTCATGGGAGAACATCTGAAGTTTGTGGACTGCAGTCAAATTCAAGACCAACACACATATGTCTTATATTAGATCTAAGCCTTTATAGGGGCCATTGTCCCTCCATAGCATAGGTCCACAGGTGCCAGAGTAAGAATATAGCAGTGGATGATAGAAGGGGTCTAGACTGCCTGGCAGAGTGTAGTGATCAGACAAAAGGCACATAGAGGTTTATGCTCAGTGGATATTGAGATGAATGAAATAATACTCCGCCTTCAAGGAGTTTGTAATATTGTGAGAGAAACAAGTAGATGCTAAAATAACTAAAGCTTGAAATAACAAGGTAATAAAAAAAATGTAGCTTTAATAAAGAGAGAAGAAATAAATTCTTAGATTTCCCAAGGTAGGAGAGACTTTACTTTGTGGAATGGAAGAGAGATTTGGAAATGTGGCAGAAAATGGTAGACTCCTTTCCCATGACTGCATTTAAAGTCAAGCCTCCAAACTCTGTAGCTTTCTTAGAAAAAAATTAACACGCAAAGACTGAAGTTGCTGCCTAGTGAATTCCTCTCTTCCTGGGTAGGGTAAAGGTGAGGGCTTAAAGGTGTAAGATGAACACCTATACCTATTTAAGAAGTTTTATTCTACACACTGAATCCTATACATTTGGTTTGCAGTAAATATGTTCTTACTCTCTAAACGAGTGTTGACTGAATAAAAGTGAGCCGCAAGGAGGCAGCCTGTCTAAAAATTCAGATCTCAGTTTTATTGCTAATTAGTCTCATATCCTTGCTAATCTGTTTCAGCAGCTTCAGTTTTCATTATGTGTAGAATGCAGGGTACAACTATTTGTGCCCCAGTAGGAGCACGATGGCCTGGAGGGACAATGGCCCCTATAAAGGCTTAGATCTAATATGAGACATATGTGTGTTGGTCTTGAATATGACTATAG
The DNA here is from genome assembly GCF_902729225.1 of Pteropus medius. Lineage (NCBI taxonomy): Eukaryota > Metazoa > Chordata > Mammalia > Chiroptera > Pteropodidae > Pteropus > Pteropus medius. The sequence continues at coordinate 12,925,808 of NW_024349801.1, forward strand.
TCCACAAACTTCAGGTGTTCTCCCATGAGCTCAGAATCAGCCCTTCTAGTCCATCATTAGCCCTAACTCTTCCAACCTAGAGATCAAGTCAAAACTTCTTTTTTGCATTAGTTTTGTCTGTTCTTGTTCCATATAAATGCAATCATAAGAGTATGTACTTCGTTTCTGACTTTTTTCTCAAAATAAAAATTTTGAGATTTATCTGTTGCTGATGTATCAATAGTTTGCTACCTTTTAAAATTGCAGCATTGTATTAATAAACCAGAATCTATCAAACACCATGAATATACCATTCATACAATGACTTAGTCAATAATTTATGCAGTGTATATTCATATATGAGTATGTCATTCTGTTAGTCAACATTTGGATTGCTTCTACTTCTTAGCTATTAAAAATAAAGCTGTTCTGAATATTTTTGTACAGTCTTTAAAGGTCCTCTCAATTTGCTTTTTGGTCTGGCTCCTAAAAATTCAGTCTGTTTGATATTGGACATATTTACCCCCCAACCTCAATTGCTATACAAGCAGAGAAAAGATCTATTCCTTTTTCTAGGGTAGTCCTGGTAAAATTTGAATACATGGACTTCTCCTCATTTAAACAAGTGGACATGATTACTTTTCACTCAAAAGACATATTTTACGCGAGAAACACTGCATGTGTTGAGCAAAGGTAAGCTCTTTCCTGTGGCAGTTTCCATTGAATTCTCATCAGACAGCTCTATCTTCTTGTCATTGTTGCCAGTTATTGATGGATCAGCATCCGACCTTCTTGGAAGAGCCAAAAGTAGGCTCAGTGGCTGGTGTCTGACGGTTATGTGCAAATTGATGTTCAAGTTTCTGACGCCGGACAGTCCAACAGGTTCTTTGTTAGAGACTTACTACAGAATAGAAAAACCGTGTCACAAAAAATGTCCCCTGGCTATGTACTAATCAATCAATCCAGGCATGAAATGCAATTGTCCCTCCAATAGCTATCAAGAAAAGACAGTGAAAAGTAGGCTATTGGCTAGAATTCAATTGGCTGTTAAGCTCTGAGGTAGCAGGCCGCTGTCTGGTTGATTGGTATAACAAGAGGGCAGATAATTGGGATTTAAGAATAACTGTTTTAGATGAACAATATTCCCTTGTCTTGATTTTTTTCTTGAGGTAATTCTCTAGTATCTTCTACATTAGGAACTTATTTTATCCTTGGTTGTAAAGAAGTCTACTGACAAAGAGTAGGGTAGATGTGCCATCCTAAATTCTTTACACACACAGCTGTTGAGCACATATATCCATATATACCGCACACCACACACAGATAAACATACCTAAAATTAAAATTTGCCAAGTGTCTGTAACACGTCTAATCTACCAAGTGAAGTGGGCAACAGGATTGCTGAAGTCTATTGCAAGTCTAAAATTACTTAACAGAAAATTTCAGTTTATTTTTGATCCTTTATTTTCCTCTTTGTTTCCTTAGATGTCTATTTATTATGCCATACAAAGTCAAAGAAAATCTTGAAGACCCACATAGTTGACTTTTATTAATATGTCTGGGTAGGGATTTGTTCTTTTACTAAAATATGGGCTCCTGTAAAGTAGAAACTCAAGCATAGTAGAGCCTGAAGGAGTAGTATCGTCATAGTGTTTATCTATATATTATTAATCTCAGTCTCTCCATCATCTTCCATCATCTAGCCCCACATCTTTACAAAGCTATAGAATTGGCACAATCACCACAAGTGAAAAGTATAAACTCCAAGCCGAGGCTGGTCATGCCAAGATAAATTTCCCAGTCTCTACTTAGAAAAACAGAAAATGACATTATTAATTGGGGGAACAGATATCTAGAGAGTTGTGCCAATATTCCCTTATCTAACTGGCCTTTTAAAATTGAATGCACTCGCTGGAATCGCTGGATCAGATACTGTCATTCTTCACATTCTGGGGGAGATAATTTCAGGACTTTTCAGTCAGTCTCTGTTCAGCCTATATTACATCGATTTTAAAAGAAGGTGAAACCAACCACATTAGTTTCATTCTACTTCATTGGGAGATATGCAAACCCCATTATAACAATCTACTTTATTTTTCATCTAGAAATTTTCATCAGACTCAGTGCAGAGCTAATCAGCTCATAGAGCAGTTAGTTACTGCAAGTCTCTAAGATGAAAGGTGCTATAAAAATGTATAATTATAATAATTAGAATCATAATATTAATGATAGTGGAATTAACACATTGACCTTCATCTTCTTTGACAGGTAAAAACATCAAAATCTGAGCATCATCCATGAAGATATAGCTGAAAAAGGCTTTTCTACACCTTGTCCTTCTCAATTAATTTCCACATAAGATATTATTATAATTCGTAATAGTTTTAAAATAGTAGATTAATTTCTAAGAATATTCTGGCCTATGATTCAAAATAACTCTTGAAACTTGCTAATGATATCATCCTACTTACTATTCCATATAGAGATAGGTGGCAAACGGTAGGCACTTCATTTGAGCTTTGATGAATAAGTGAACAAACAATGATATAAGTATTGAGTACTTACTACATAGTTGTATTTAAGTACCTAATAATTTTGCTACTCACTGTAGCAAATTTGGAAGATAAATATTAAAATATATTATAAAAGTAAAATAATCATAACTTAATTCCACTATTCAGAAGAAACCATTTGTTACACGACATGATGGCTCATTACCTTCTAGTCTTTTTTTTTCCTAAGCATATGAAAAGTAATAATAATGATAACTGTGATTATACTCAGTAGTACAATTTTGTATACTACTGATTATAGTTAACCAGTTTTCAGTTTTTAATGTAGCTCTTTGGATTGTAAGGACCAGAAACTCAATTCACTTAAACAAACCAACCAATGAAAAGCAAACAAAAAATCTCAGTTCCTGGGTTTGGAACTGAAAGCTGCTAGAAGTTGAGGCAGCTCTATTCAGTTTTTCTCCCCCTGCTCTTGACTTTGTTTTGTGGTCTTTCTTTCCTTCTGTAAATCTCTCTTCCCTTCATCACCTGGCTTATCCTTGCCATTCTCTGTAGAAAAAGCTTCTGAAGAAGCCAGTCTGGTTGACATAATTATTTATCATTGCTCTTATTGAGTAAGAGAGAGAGAGAGAGAGACCCCTTTCCCTAGCTGGTTCATGGGCCCTCCTTGGGTCAAGCTCCATCTCTAGTTCAGTCGGTGACAATCCATGTACAATAGCCTAAAAAGGTTTCACTAAGTATTTTTGGTCAAGTTGCTTTCTACTAAAAGAACAAGTTGAATGGATATGTCCAGTGTATATCATTTATCATGTCATTGTAAATTCTTTACTAATATTCATTTATTTAGCAGATATTTATTGAATATCTACCAGTAGATACTGCTAATGGTTCTCAGGATGCATCAGTAAACAGAGTAGACAAGAATCCTTCTCTTCATGGGCCTGAGGTTCTATTGGGCAGAGACCAACATTAACCTGAATGAATGAATGAATGAATGAATAACTGTGTTAGATGGTGGTGAGTGCTAAGAAGAAAAAAAAGTAGGGAGAGATATTATGGAGAAAAATGAGAGAGAGCGAGAGAGAGAGAGAGCGCGCGAGGGCGAGCCTTTGTTGGTGTGTATGTGGGGTGGGGCTTTGTTTGCAATTTTAGGTTGGCCAGGGGCATGCTCTATGAAATTTGACTCAAGGTTTGGAGAACTACATCATATAATGTAAATTATATTTTTATTGCTTTTGTTAAATAATCTTTGTAACATTATTAAAATTCATTAAACATACATTTCGGGGACCATTCTAAGCATTTTTGGGGGTCTATTTCTTTCTCAATCCTCAGACCACCTGCTTGTATTAGGTACTGTTACTCTTCCTATTTCACAGAAGAGGAATTGAAGCACTGGCTAACTGAAGGATTGGCTACTTGCCTGTGGTCTCTAAGTTAGTAAATGAAAGGGCTTGAATTTACAAGTCAGATTCTGGATCCCCACTCTTAAATGCTTCTTCTGCTCTTTCAATGACATACTAATTTTTAAAAATCAAATAAACCCACAACTGTACAAAGAAGAAACATAAATGCAACACACATTTCCCCTCCAGGGTATGTGTAAAAGAATGCATTTTGATTAATATCCTGCTCAGATACCTTTCTGTGTCTCTTTATGCACATCAGTGATTGTGCATGTTTCACCTAAGTAAAATGGTACTACATATGCTGTGCCGTAAACTGTCTTTCTACTCAAAAATATGTTATGGGCATATTTCCTAGTCAATAAATATAGATCTATGCCATTATTTGTTAATGAATTTCAAATATTTTATCTCGTGGAAACATAGCTATTTAGTTCAGCAGTTTTTAAATTATTGAACATTTAAGTTATAGAAATCAGTCCATGGTCCTATCTACCCTCAGTCTCTTTCTGGCCATTCCTAACAGCTGATGTGAATTGCTAGAAGATCAATATGGCCCTTCAGCAATTGCGAGGATGACTATAATGAAAAGACACAACTATTAAGGGGTCCTACAGGAATAGAAGCTACTTATGGCTTATATAACCAGTGTTTTATGATTTTTTTCATTCAGAACATAGAAGTTGACTTTTTCTTAATCTTCCATTTATAGAATATATTGATTACAGTTTCAGGGTTTGGGCAAATCAATTCATAGTAGAATATCAAAAATAAATTAAACATCACCTCCTCTGGAAAGAATTCCAGGCTATCCATTTTAAGATAGATGCCCTATCTCTGTGCTACTCTGTAGCTCTCTATCTTTACCACTCCCTATTCACACACTTACCATACTTTATTTTAGTTGTTTCACTTGTCTGTTCTCTCCACTAAATGATAAGATCATTTAACAAAAAGCATGTTTCCTTGATTTCTGTGTCTTCAGCGCAAAACTCATTGTTTCCGGTGTCTAATATGCACTTCAAAATGTTTTAGAAGAAGAGAAAGGAAGACTTCAAGGGAGGTGAAGAGCAGCTTAGCTTAGTTACCAGAGATGAGTTGAGATTGAAGAATGAAAGAAAAGCAGAAATCAAGGAGAGGAGAGAAGAAAAGCTGGACAACAAAATATGTGACTGAAAATGCTGATATCGTCAAATGAACAATGTTGTTCCAGTTAAGTGCATTAATATAATTTGTGAAGAATAATGTATTTATGCCAGGGAAAATATATTCATTTGCTGAATTACAAACAGTATTTTAAAAAATCTACTGTGTATATTTAACTAGAATCTATAGAAAGGCTGTTGTCTTTGGCTTGATTAGCTGTAGTATATTCAATTTCATGCTACTATGGTTATATTTGATCTATTTAAAGTCTTTATTGAGGGTCTGCTCTGTGCATGGTGGTTTATTAGATAATAGACATTTAGATGTGAATAATTCAAGCCCTGTGCCCAAGGAGCACACAGTGGAGTAGAAGATCAGAGTGTGGTGGGATAAGTACAGTTATGCAAGCATGCTTATTATGCATCCTGTATATTGTGCAAGAAGAATCTTAAAGGACGGACTTCTTCAGGAGTGCTCCAGAAGCTGCAAGGAGAAGGTTACATCCTGACAGAGTGATAATAGGAGTAGGTGGGGAAAGGAGAGAGATAAGCTGATCAGCCTGTAGAAGGAGGCAGATGCCAGATCATGGAAAATTTCACGTACCAAGCTTGAACTGTACACTGCAGATAGGTGGTGAGAAGCTGGCCATGGAATGGCTCTAAGTTGCTTGGAGATTTATAGTCTGATTAGAGATTGGTATGTTACAGGAGAGACAAAGAAAAATTTGCAGAGTAGCTACTTCTTTATGCCAAATGGCAAGCCTTTGGGACATGGGAATGTTAACATAAAAAGAACAGATGCCTAACCCTCAAGTTTCTCTTATCAATTCAGGTAGATGTCTTTTGGATTCACAAATAATAAGGTCTACAAATGTTAGGGGTCCCTCTGAATCCAAAACTGATTAAGTGAGACAGGCCGTACCTTGGGGTAGATTTTGTGAAATTCCTTGCTCTCAGGCTGAAGGGGCTTTAGACAGCCCAGACCAACTCCTCTGTAAGACTCCTCTGTAGAATAGGCCAGGAGTGGCCCCTTCTTACACAGGAAGCTCAGCCGCTCCTAATGGAGTGCATCTCAATATAAAATCTTTTTAGAATTTAGTAATTCTACAGTTTGAGCCAAAGTCCTGTTCAATCTAATGTCATATTTGCCCTAGTTCTTGCCTCCTGAACCCCATAGATCACAACATTTTTTGTTTTCCAGGATGAATATCTCTAGGTCTTTCAGTCATTATAGTGCTCCATAGTTTTACATCCTCCTTCTACCTTTGTTTCTATAACTTTGCCAATGACCTTTCTCTAATTGTGTCCTGTTTTGGTCATGCCCCTTTTAAACCGTGGGATCCAGCATTGGAGTGCAAGATCAAAATTTTCACCATTATTGGCATGAAAGGGAGACAGCTACAACCCTCAGGAGTCAAGAAGGTAAAAAAATAAGACACTCTACATTTGCATGTTGGATATAGATCTAAGGAAAGAGCAACTTTTCAGAGGCAATTTTCTGTGTAATATTAGCATTTATTCAATTCTGACCTTTGAGCTCTGGGCAAAGAGAGGCAGCTTTTATAAGTTTCTCTTCCGTAATGCTGATTTTTTCCAGGCATGAAGGTGCCAGCAGGTGCTGCTAAATAACACAGCCAAGCTTTTCTCCTGTTCCCTTCACGCTCTCTGACATCTCATGAAGCACTCTTTGTTTGATCAATTCTTTCTCACCCAGTAAGGAAGAAGCCTACAGAGCTTGCCTCAGCAAGACTTCCCAGAGGCTCCAAATAAATATCGAGTGGCTCCCTAGAAACTCACTGGTCTGGTGAAATGTAACATGAATCAAAATTTCTGAGATGCTTGATGGCAAGAGAAAGGGAAGAATCTTATTAAGAGTTGGGAGCAGCTTTCCATTGGGCCCACATTTTTAAATTGCATCCTAGTGGGACAAATTCACCAAACTTCCAGTACAGTCTCAGGAGACATTATTTGCACTTATTCATTTGTTGTCTTTTAAAACAATTTCATTCAGTTTTTGCTTTAGGTTCTTCTTCATTCATTACATATGTTTATTATTATTATTTTTTTTAGCAACTATGATGTGCCAGAAACTATGTTAGATGCTTGAAATATAAATATGAACAGGAATTCCTTCTCTGATGAAATTTACATTACACACACTTGCACACACTGACATACAACAGAAAGAGAGAGAGAGAGACAGAAAGAGAGAGAGAAAGAGAGAGAGAGAGACAGACAGACAGACAGAGAGAGACACAAACAGAGAATAGGTATCAATTGTGCTTAGTACTTTGAAGGAAACAAAAAGGTCCAGGCATAAGAATTTTCAGAAGTCTTTGGGTAAGATGGTCAGAATGCCAAGTGAAGGCTGAAGGTTAAAAAGAAGACACTACTCAAAGATCAGTGTATTCATTGGCTATGGCTGCTGGCACAAAGTACCATAAACTGGGTGGCTCAGAACAACAGAAATGTATTGTCTCACAGTCCTGAAGGCTGAAAGTCTAAAATCAAGGTGTCGGCTCTACCATATACCCCCTGAAGGCTCTAGGAAAGGATCTGTTCCAGGCTTCCTAGCTTCTGGTAGCCTCAGGACATTCCTTGGTTTGTAGATGGCAATCTTCCCTCTGTGTCCATTTACATTGTCTTCTCTGTGTTTATGTCTGTCTCTATGTCCAAACTTCCTTTCTTTCTTTTTAAAATAAGGACATCAGCCATATTGGATTAGGGTCCACCTAAAGACATCATTTTAATTTAATTACCTCGGTAAAGACCTCAATTCCAAATAAGGCCACATTCTGAGGTACTGGGGTTAAGACTTCAACACATCTTTTTTTTGAGATGGAGAGGGGGGACACAATTCAACTATTAACAAGTAGGATGGATAGTGTTCCAGGCAGAAGGAACATGTGTTCAAGTCCCTGAGCTAGAATGGAGTTTGGGGAGATGGAGAAACAGAAGGCTGGTGGTCTGAATAGCGTGGGCAGGGAAGAAGAGTGGCAGGAGGAGACGGGGAGGGAACTCTTTGGCAACTGCAGAAACATCAATATAGATGGTTCATCCAGTTTTGCTATTAACACCTGCTGCAGTAGCTTTTGGGGGATACACAGAGAGAGATTGCTAAGACAGTTTTGTTACTTCCTCTCTGTAGTTCATGGAGTGCAGCTAGGGACAGGAGGTCCCCAACTGGTCATGGTAGTTGCCAACTTAGATAGAAAAATTAATTTTTCTTACAAGTCAAATCACCACTTTTATGTCCCCTGGCTGGACCAGGAACCACAGGAGCCATCGTGTGAATCATCTCCAAATAAAACTGTGAAAGACAGCAGGACATGGACTTGGCACAATGTCAGAGTCAGATGCCAAGTGACTTCCTCCAGGGATCACACCACTCTTCTGGCTGCTACGTTTGCATCAAGAAGGCTGTGTATTTAGCGCACTGGGAGAGGACAAAGAAGAGGCGAAAATGAACATTGTGGAATTACGATCTCGCATCAATCAAATTGTTTGGGACTTAGTATATTTAAGAAATTGGAGTTCAAGTCATCTGTGTCTTCAGTGTGATCACCCTTATCCCCAGGGCTTTTCATATGAAAAATGCATTTGCGTGAATTTCTATTTATCTTCTTGATGATATTACTTCTATTTCCTTTATCTCGTCTTAATCTACTGTCAAATATGGAAGTTTATATTTCTTATTTTATCTCACACACTTAAGCTGCTGGCCAGACTCCTTCTCACTGTAGTGATTAAATGGAACTTTTTAATTTTTTTGAATTTCATGCATACATTGTCCCTTTAATCCTGAAATAATCTTGCGAGGTAAGTAGGTTGACTGCATTTTAAAGATAAGGAAGCCGAAGTGTAGAGATTTTTAAATGATATAAGACAGGGCAGTACACCTAGTAACATCATCAACTGGGAGCTGCCTGCCTGTGTTCAAATCCCAGGCAGCGTGACCATAAGGTAGTTATTAAACCTCTATGAGTCTCAGTTTCTCTATGCATAGAATGAGAGTGGTAGTAATACTTACCTCACGGAGCTCATAAACATTAAATGAATAAATATGGATGAAAGACTTAGCCCAGTGTGTGGCACGTACTGTGCACTAGGAGCTGGTTGTTAAAAACCGAATTTCATTTGCAGAACTTACTGGCTACGTTCTTTACCTGGTTTCAATCCTCATCTCTAGTATTCTTTCTATCAACTACTCTACTGAAGCATAATGGTGATGAATGAAGGAGACAGCCCTTGTTAGGTATTTGGCAGTGTATCTGTCCCAACGAGCGTTGTGTGAGTTGAAGTCAGAAGGGAAAATGTTGTACGTGGTTTTGTAAATCAGGGTACAGTGCTTATTTCAAAAGCACTGGGAAAGCACTGGAGGGTTTTAACTAGAGAAGTGATGTGACATGATATAAGTTTTTAAAAGATCACTTTGGCAGTAGTGATTTCATGGAAAAGTTGGGATTGAGAAGTGACATGAAGCAACCAGGAGGCTATTTCAGACATCGGGTCAATACATGTGGTGGCCAGGACTATGGTAGAAACAGAGGCTGAGAGAAGTGACCCGATTCAGACTCCACTTTTGAGGCAATAACGGACACATTTGCTGATGGATTAGATGTGGGAAATGAAGAAAGGTGAGAAGTTGGTGCTAATGCTCGGATGATGATGGTGCCATTTATTTGGAAAGACTAAGAGGGTGGGGATGGGAGGGAGGGGTGACATCATGAGTTCTATTGGGTCATTTTAAATTATATTTGATAGGAGACGCTGCTTGATTAATACGTGAATAAATGTTTAATGTGCTCTTTGGGGTTTATGCGCAGTCCCACCACACCCCCACAGAAAGTTGAGGTTTATATTGACATTAACATTGACGATGCATCTAATGAACTAGTAATAAAGGATCGATGTCCATAGAAGAAGGAAGAAAGTAAGCACCCTAACAATAAAGGTTCATAGAGCCGTGATGGAATATATGCTTTACAGTTCAGCTACTCATGATGAAATTTGTGACCATTTACAACATTCGAGCACCTGAAAGTCAGAAGCGTCCAAAGAATGTGATTTTTCCTCTTAAGAAATTGAAATAAGCAGCATAATAAGCAGTATCCGTACCAAAGTTTTACAGCAAATCAGAATCAAATGTTATGTGGCCGTCAGTTTTAACCATGTTATCTTAAATCGGGGATGGTACAGCGCAGCTTCTCAGTGTACGTGAGAGGATCACAGCAGTGTCTCTTCCGTCTTTGAGTCATTGGTAATAGCACAGCTTTCTGGCAAAGAGTTTGTGTTTAAAAAATTGGGTAAAAAATGGATGGAGGAGAGAGGAGAGAGAAAGGGGGAGAAACTAAGCCAACACTCCTGTCCCCATGACACTCACCTTGAGGATACGGTAAAATCTACCAAAACTCAGTGAAAACTTGGCATCAGTGGAGTTTACATGGGAACCAAAGAAAGGGGTAATGTCATATCCAGGACGATGCAAGGCCAAGTGTGGTAGCAAAAGCCGCGGTGTTAGCCCAGTGCTCGGTATTTGTAAAATCATACTTACACTTAGGGAATATCCCACTATTATGGGTCTAATTGTGTCCCCTTCCCTCAGATGCACATGTTGACATCTTATAGCCTCCTGTACTTCAGGATGTGACTTTATTTGGACATAGGGTCTTTAAAGAGGTAATCAAGTAAAAATGAGGTCATCAGGGTCGATGGGCCCTACTCCAGTATGACTAAGTCCTTATGGGAAGGGGAAATTGGGAAGACGATTTGAAGAGACACAAGGAGAAGTTGCAGGGAGAGGCCTGGAACAGATCCTTCTTTCGTAGTTCTTAAAAGGAAGCGTCCCTGCCGACACTTTGATCTTGGACTCTCAGCCTCCAGGACTGTGAGACACCACAAATCTGTTGTTGAAGCCACCCAGTCTGTGGTGCTTTGTTATGGCAGCCCTAGCAAACTAACCTAGACACCATTCCTCCACGGAATCCAGGTTTCAACCGTTACATTTAGATCTCAGGGGCCAGATAGCCTTCCCACTGACATTTGAGCTACAATATAGTTTACCACAGTGCTTCTCAAACCCAGTATGAATCACCTGGAGAGCCTGTTAAAACACAGAGTCCTGGGCCCCTGGGACGGTGCCCTGGAAGACATTCAATAAAAATCAAATGAATTAACTTTAGAAACTCTGCTTTAGATTGAAAATCAAATAGATAAGTCACTCTTCTCATTCACTGATTCTTAATGGGGGTATGCATGGGATCTGAAGAGTTTGAATTACTTGAGAGTGTGTTTAGAATATGTCCATTTTGATACAGCCTTTGTGTTAAAGAAAGCCGCTCCAGGCAAGGCACCATTTGAGGCAGTGTGCTTTAACACACGTATTCTGATGTTGAAGAGGAAGAGATTTTGAAGGATAGGAGTAATTGCTGCAGCCCGAAGTCTACAGTTGCAAGTGATTGAAAATGGTGGCCGGGTCAGAGAATGCTAATCATCCATGAAGTGAGCTCACCATGACTCTGACACGGTGTCTCCTGGTGCACTCTGTGGTAGGTACGTCTTTGCTGAATAAAAACAAAGTGTGCTTGACGAGAAAGGAGACCTCAGCAGTCCTACACAGGCAATTTTGCAAGCTGTCTGGCTGTGGAATTAGTGGAATGTTTGCTCAGGAAGAAACAGCTGACGTCAACTTTGCTCTCTTTGTATCTCAAGGGCAGAGTTAGCCATGCCTCTGGCCTGCACTGACACCCACAGAAGGAAGAATGGCTTCCAGAGGGAAAGGTTAAAGAACCGGTCAGCTGGGCATTCACGCTCCCATTCCCTCCCTCACCGTTTGTCATCTTTCTGGCAAGGTGAATTCAATGCCCAGTAATTCCTTCTGACTTTCTAAGAGCTGTGGGACACACAAGTGTGAGAAAAGTCATCCCGGCACTAACAGGATTAGCTCAGCTTCATAACCTAATCACTCTGGCTGGAGAGAATAAAGAGGAAGGCAATGCCCAGGAGGCAAGAGACGTGAGGATAAATGGGAAGTTTCTTTAAATACGAAGGAGTGTGTGTGTGTGTGTGTGTGTGTTGTCTAACTCAAAGGCTGACTTCTTTTCCGTTTAAGGGGAGTAGTTAAATATGAAATGGGAACGTGTCTTATCTTTGCCTACCCCAGAAGCAAATCCCAAGGACTGTCACATAAGATATGAAGCTATAGAAGCTTTGTTGAATTATTAAATAAAGGCCATTCTGGTATTAACTTAGTAATAACAGAAGCAGCAATTAATGAGGATTAGACTTGTGCAGCCACTAGGTTCTACTTTCATTTATCCATCACTCGTTGGAGGGACTTGAGAAAATAACTCGATCTCTCAGAATCCTTATTTCCATCTTGATAAGACAAGGAGATTGGACTGATTTTTCTCCAGTGTTTTCTTGGATACCCACCAATGGGTAGGATATAATGAGTTAACTTTTAACTGTGTGCGTCTAGAATATCGATCAATAAGGTATACTCCTAAAGGCTAGGTCCATCTGTGTTTGGTTATGCAATTTTGGGCAATATAAATGTCTTACATGAATGGTTCAGATAATAAACAGGAAAAAAGCATAATGGGTAGAGCATGAATTATTGACTTTAAATAGTACTGGTGTTGGAATCTTGTCTTTGCCATTTACTAGCTGTGTGACACCAGGCAAACTGCATAAATTCTCTGGTCTTCAGCTTTCTCGTGTAAAAATGGAGACATTCATAATATATGACCATAACTTTAGTCATCGTAATTCTCCATTTTCCTTGAAGGAGGTTATGGGAGGGTAAAGTTTTAGGGTGGGACAGCTTAGGGAAGGCCTATGCTAGGCACATTTTGCTCATTCGTTGAACTATCATGAATGGATTAACTATTGTGATTTCATATAAAGATGAATAAGACACAGCCCCTGCATTAAAGAGCTTACAGTCTAATAGAGGCAGATACGTTTTTCTACTTATCTTCTGTAAACTCTAAGACAGATCTTTGAGACCTTCATGAGTAGAAAACTGACCTACTCTCTCTATATTTTAATGTCACCGTATACAAGGGTAGAGGCAATATAATTTACCTCATACATACCAGCCACAAGGAATTGCACATCACACGACTGGTTTGCTTTCTCTTTACTGACTGTCCTTCCTCTGGTTCACGGACCTTGTCTTCTCATTTCAACACAGGCTTGAGGAGCAGTGTGAAGAAAGGCTGAGCTCCCTAAACAAAATAAAGTCAGATGGATTGCGTGTCTGGTAAGAGAATGACATCAAAAACTGTTTTTGACCAGATGATGAACAAAAGATGTGGGTGCAGTGGATGCCACCTAATTAAAAAGGGTAAAGTCTAGCTTTTCTAGAGGAGTACATTGTATGTGTGTGATAGAAAGTGTAGAAAATGTTTCTTATTAATGCTATTGAACTTATCTAGGTCACACATTATTAAACAAAAAAAATTAAAAACACAGTGTTTGCGTATGAGGAGACGTTTAGGTTTACATGTAAAATCAAAGAGACTGACTAGTAATTGGCAGAAGTGACTGAGGTTCACTTCCAGACAATTTTCTGTTGGATTCTCATGATGGCATTTATTCATCTAGTCATCAAAGTTTTAGTTGGTGTCCTTTCTGTGACAGGTACTAGTTTGGGTCATGGATAAGAAGTAGAAAGAAATATGTCAAAGTTTATTAAGGGACATGTGACAATAAGACATGACAATAAGCAATATGGTTCAATATAATGGGGGCATATATGGATACTGCAGGATGTAATGGATGAATTGAAGTAGTAAGAGCAGATTTCTCAAAAGAAATTTACATTTGAATATAGATATATCTCTCTAAATGGATTATTAGCTATTCTGGTATCCTTATCATAAAAGGTAAGATAATGCTTGGTGTGGTTTCCTCTAATCAAGTACAACTTATTAAAGAATCCACATGTTCAAAAACTTTTAAGAATATAGAGAAAGAATAAAGCTTCGGTCATGGGAATCTAGATCGTGTGTGTGTGTATTCCTTCCTCCTCCCTCCCTTCCCCCCTCCTCCCTCCTTTCTTCCTTCCCTTTCTTCCCCTCTCTTTTTCTTCATCTGAGCTCTGAGAATCCTTTTCTAGGAATGCTTTTGCAGAAATCAGGTAACACACATTTCATCAAAATAGCATCTTTAGGATAATCTCCTCCAAATCTATTTTTGCAGGGGATGAGAGGAGGATAATGTACAGCTTTTAGAATGACTGTGAATGAATCATGAATTCTAACTTTTGCCTAGTTTGGTGTGTTAGGAACATTTTGTGGCTATTAAAAAACAACAGAAAAAGGAAACATTGTTCTATTGGAAGGCAGAATGGAAGGATATATAACTTAAAGCCCAAACGAAAACATTGCAGGCTTGTATCTAAGTTTTTCATTACTAAGAAATGTAAATGCTTTTTAATTTTTTCTTTCCAAATAGAAAGTACCAGATGTTCATGTGTTGTTACCATGAAAGTCTACTTTAATTGGCAGTCGTGGTCTCAGAGTAATTTTGAATTGCTACCAGGCTGTCACTTTTGCTTTTGCTGACTTGCGAGGAGGTTTAATGCCTCTCCCACTGCGCTAGACTATATCTTTCTAGTTGGAACTGTTGGAGTACCTCAATTTATGACAAACTTAGAAGATATTTAAATGGTCCACACGATTGTAATGAAAATGCCTCAGAGTAGAAGTGTAATGTTTTAAAAGTGCTTTGAAATCCAGAGACATAACTTGTTATGGGGAAATGTGCAACAGATAGAGGCATTTCGGGTAGGGTAGAATAAGGTCCTTTGGTCAGATTGAATTATTGTAATATACTTATAACAACTACTGGTTAAAAAACAATCATCTCTATATAATCTATCAAATTTGATCATTAGCATGGTTGATGGAATTAGAATGCTGGTTTTCTGTCAATTTGCTTGCTTCGTTCATCTAGAGGAATGCATGGAGAAACTTCTATGACAAATCTGAGTGGCTAGGTGTTTAATCAAGACATGGATGTTGGAAAGGACTGGGATTGGAAGATTGGATACGACAAAACAAATCTATGGAGCTAGGAATAAGAGGATCTGGACTTTAACCTATCTCTTCTGCTGGTTGGCCATGTGACTGACGATTTCTTTGTTTTGTGAAGTGGGGGTATTGGGCAACGTGATTCTAGAGGTTTTCTCCAGTAAAAAAAATTTGTAATTTTTATTCTCACTTCATACACTGTACATTTTCCTGGCTTTACTTTTTCCTACTCTGGTTATTGTTGCTTTCTCCAGATCTGTAATCCCAAATGTCTCATGTGTTCTCTGAGAAATAATCTCGTGCCGTGGTACAGGGACGAAGACAGACCTGGGCATGAATCCTCAGAGGACAGACTGAGCATCGATGTAAATGCTTAGAGCAGAATTGCTGAGTGATTGGTATGCGTATATTCAGCATTAGTAAGTATCTCCCAGGAGGTTTCCAAAGTGGTTATACCTATTTACAGTCCAATCACCAGTATTTTATGGAAGTTTCGGTTCCTCCACATCCTTGCCAACACTCTGTATTGCTTATCATTTAAATTGTGCCATTTTGGTGTAGTGCAGTTTTATCACATCTTGATTTTAATTTTAATTTTTCTGGTGACAAAAATAGTTGAGCGTCTTTCCATATATTTGCGGGACCAATTGCATACCTTCTTATTCTTGTTGAAGTAATTTACCCGTTTTTTTCAACTGGTCATTTTTCTCTTATTGATGTATCTAAAAAAAACCCATGTATTTTAAATACAATTCCTTTGCAAGTTGTCTGCTGTGTGTTAGTTCTCTAGGGCTGCTGTAATAAATTTCACAAACTCGGTGGCTTAAAGCAACAGAGATTTACTCTCTCCCAGTTGTAGAGGCCAGTCTACAATCAACATGTCAGCAGGGCTGCACTCCCTCTGGAGGCTCTAGGGGAAGGTTTCTTCCTTGCTTCTTACAGTTTCTGGTAACTAGAGATATTCCCTGCTAGCAGCTGTATAACTCCAATCTCTGTTCCCGCCTTCACATGGCCTTTTTCCCTATGTCTCTTTGTCGTGAATCTCCTTCTCCTTGTCTTATATGGACACTGGTCATTAAATCCAGTATGGGGCATTGGATCCTGGATCCTAAATCCAGAGTGATCTTAACTTAGTTACATCTTCAAAGACCCTGTTTCCAAATAAGATCATATTCACAGGTATCAGGGGTTGAGACTTGAACATATGTTTTTTAGAGACACTATTAAACCTATTACATATGTATTATAAATATTTTCTTCAGTCTGTGGCTTGCCTTTACATCCTCTTTATAGTATCTTTTGATGAACTGAACTTCTTTAATGGGGTATAATTTATGTTTTTTCCTTTTTATGGTTAGACATTTGGCAGTTTTGTTTAAGAAATATATGCATTTCTCAATGTATTGAAGTCATGTTTTTTACTAGAAGTTTATTAATTTTTTTCTTGTATATTTAGGCCTGTAATCTATTTGGAATCAACTTTTGTGTATGGTGTGAGGTAGGGGTTAAAGTTGATTTTTCCCCCCCTTTTGGCTGTCTAAGTGACCCAGCACTAATTATTGAAAAGAATTTTCAGTCTCCATTGTACTACATAAGCATGTTCAGAAAAAAAATGACAATCTATGAGTCTGTTTTTTGATATTCTATTCCATTGGACAGTTTGTCTAATTTTGCACCAATGCTTCACTGTATTATTATATCATAAATTTTGATATCTGGAAATGTAAATTCTCCAGTTCTGTCTTTCTTCAAGATTGTCTCGAATATCTTTGGTCTTTCAAATTTCTATGTAAATTTAAGTATTATCTTGTCAATTCCACACACACACAAACTCTTTCAAACACACTCACATGCATGCACTTATACACATATACACACACACCCACACATACACACACCCCTGCAGGAATTTTGATTGGGGTTGGTTTCAATTTCTAGATTTTTGGGAGGGGGAATAATTAACATCTTAATAATATTGAATTTTCTAGTCCATGAATATTACCTATCTGCAATTTCTTTGCTTTGCTTAAATCTCTCAGTAATGTTTATTATTTTCAATGTAGCAGTCTTGCACATCTTTTATTAGGTTTATCTTTAGGTATTTAATGTTTTTGAAGTAATCATAAATGATATACAAATTTATTTTTTTGGTTGCTGTATAATTTTTATACATCGACCTCCTAATCTAAATACTTTGCTACATTCACTTAGTTGAATAGTTTGCCTATAAATTAGTCTTGTCGTTGATGAAAAATGACAGTTTTATTTCACCATTTCTAATCCTTATGTTTTTTGCTTTTCTTGACTTATTTCAGTAGCTGCAATGCTCAGTTGAACAGAAGTGTTGATACTCAAATCACTTTTTTAAAAAATAAAGTGAGTTAGTTTTTACTGAGTATTTTCATTTCATTACATGATGCCCTTCTAAGACTTCACCTCAACTAAATGTATTCTCTTTAATCCTGCTTATTTCTCCAATTCTTTTTGGCGGGAGAAGGGGCAAAAGTGCCATATACTTTGCTCCAACTCAAATCTTCAGAGATCTTGAGATTCTCTTGTTTCCCACACCTCATATAGTTGCTTTCGTTGTTACATCTCTTTCCTTCTTTCTGTTTCCATTTCATCACTGTCTTCGATCAGTGCCTTCTCTTGCCTTTCAGTAATCTCCTAGAAGAGTCTGTTTTCTATAGTCTCTCTGCTCTCCAGTGCTTTTTCTTTTGGCATGGTTTGTCCATTTGAATTCCCTCAAAAAACATAAGTAGCTTCTCATTGAAGAAAGAATGAAATTGATATTTCTAAACTTGTCATTCCTAGACATTTTAGATCTGGAGAGACAGGAGAACTTGGCGACCAAAACATGGTTTCAGGAGCGTGTTGCCTCGGTTTGGATCATGACTACTCACTTACCAATTGAATAATCTTGGGCATGGTATTTCATCTATCTCTACTTAGGTTTCGTCATCTGACATAGTAATAGTATCTGTATTACAGGTTGTATGTGGGTTAAGTTTTCTCAAACATTAATTTTGTTTGTGTGTTGTCAAAGCTTTTCTTTCCAATAAGAATATTAATGACAAATTAGAATCAACATTTATTAAGCATTTAGTATGAACCAAGAACAAAGTGAAACGCTTTACTCACAGTATCTAATTTAATGATAACCCTGTGTTATAAATCTCATTATGCTCTTGGACTAAACCCTGTGTTATAAATCTCATTATGCTCTTGGACTAAACAGTGGTAAGTGACATATTTTCTGACCCTTCTCAAATGTGTTTTTGACTCTTCTGTATCCACAACTTGCTCACAGCTTCTCTATTTCTCTAAGCCTGTCCTCCTTTATTATGCTGGTATAATCCTCCCCATCCTTTGGTGCTCTGTGCTCACTTCTCCTCTTCCAAGGTGGAATAAAATAGAAAGGACAAAAAAAAAAAAATTAGATTCAGAGTTACTGAGCACATTTATTATAAAATAAAACCATTAATTCTTTTCCCTGCAAGATCAAAAGACAGCCTTACGCTGGTGAGTTGGACTTTTCTGGCCCCTTCATTAGTCAGGTTGATTTTTTACAAACTGACTACACTGACCCTCTGGCTCTTGCTGCAGTTTCAAGACAGCCTCATCTTGGTTCTTCCAAGTGGCTCATCAGACTTAGCTGAGTTAGTGCAGCGCTTGCAGCCAAGTAAGGCCTCTCAGCACGAGGTGTCAAACATAAGACAGCTAATGCTGGGAGCCAGAGGAAGAAGGCTCTTCTTGACCCTGCTCTGAGACTAGTGCATTTATAGAGAAGTGGCTGGCAGGCGAGGCTTCTTTTGATGCATTGAACAATGAACAGCAGGAATTAAGTCTCACCATATCCACCTCATGCTTCTGTGTGTGTGTGTCACGTGCATGCACTTCATCTTTAGCAAAAACAGTGTGGACACTCTATGACCGATAATTTGAAAATTACCCACCTAGGATTACAACTGGAAGAGAGACCCCACAAGCTGGAGAATGATAATGGTAGACCTGGGTATCCTTAGAGTGAATTTTATATATGAGAAAATTGAAGGCAAATGAAGGGTAATAAATTTCCCATGTGTTTGTGGTTGATCTCTTTTCTCATTTTCCCCCAATACAGACATTTAGGCACAAGGTTCACAAACCATTGTTGCATTTAAAGTCATCATTGAGTTCTTCTTGAATGAAATAATAATGATGCCATCAAATCTAGATGGTCAGCATGGACACAGTCCATGCTGTGTCCTTTCACATATTAACTCAGAGTTCTTGTTGGACAGAGTTTCTCATTCTAGTGATTTCTAGACTAAGAGTCACATGCTTAGAGATATAAACTTGTTTGTCAGCACATCATTAAAAACAAACAAACAAACAATCTAAAGTTTAAAATGTTTTAAGTAGGGCATGAATTTTTTTTTTTTTAAATAATTTTATTGGTCCCGCCTGGCCCCTGAAGGAATATGAACTTGTGATTGCTGTTCTGGACACGTTTTACTACTTATATAGGCCTTAAAATCATCAAATCTGAAGAGGCCTGAGACTCTAAAACTTAGAGTCAAGTGTCTATCAAACTTGATTTTAAAAATACATTGTTAGAAAGTAGAATATTGAGCAGAAATCCAATATATCAAACTGATGAAAGTGCAGCTGTTCTGTTTGGAGGTGTGTGTGTAGATGGGTGGATGAAGCTGGGAAGATTCAGAATACTGTGTCATTTGTTTCCTCCTGGGTCCCTTAGGAGCCTCTATAGAAAGTAGGGCTCTGAGGTACTTACTTTGAAAACCACTGATAGAACGTGCTTCTTCATTTTACAGATCAGGAGTCTGGGGCCTGGAGGTTTGGACATAATTTCTAGGCAATGCTCTTCCTCATCAGTGCATCTAAAATCTCGCCCAGTCAGGCCTTTAAAATTAGCTTTATACATCCCCAAAGTCAAGGGATTTAATGATCAGGATTAATTAAAAATATTTTATATTAGTGATTTATAAAGGCACAATCTATTTATAAGTTAAAATCAATCTATTATTTAAATTATTTATTTTATAATTTATTCATATATTTATTTTATGTAATGAATTTGATTTGTAAAGTCTCTTTGTATTTTTACTGTGGCATGCGATGCAGTGATACAGAGAAGCTGTATATATGTGGTGTGTGTGTACACCTTTTTGAAGTTCTCAAGTTTGAATAATCTGTTAGAGTAGAATGAGCATGAGGATTATAGGGACAAAGATCAGTTTGAAATCATACTATAGACCTTCTACCTATGTGACTTTTGGAAAGCTATTTAACCAAGTCTCACTTCTCTCTTTTTAAGAATAAGAATCTTAATGCCTAATTTATGGGGGGGGGGTTTGAATATTAAATTGTATAATGTCAGGTGTCCGCTCAGTGTTTGGAATGGCGGGCAGCCAGAAAAAGTTATTTCCACTGTACACAGGCGTTAATTGTAAGGGTCGATTCATCTTTGTAGTCTCCCGTGTAGCCCCTTTGCACATGCTAGGCATTCAGGCAATGTTTGTGAGTGATGAATAAGTATAACTGAAACATGAAGAATGAGGCTCGTCCTCAGACTCAAGCAGTATGTATAGCTAACAATTTTCCTATGTTCAGAATAAAGGGTGGTGGTGGGGAGTGAATATGTGCATTTCTGCTTGCCATACAATAGGCATATTACAGACCAAAGGAAGCTATCTCAGAGGAAAGAAACTTTCCTAAATAGAAAAAGGAAAAAAAAAAAAAGATGAAAGATCTTTCTTTCAACAAAGAACTGCTAGTACTTAACTTGTCAGGACAGGATTTTGAAAAATAGCATTCCCAAGTATACCTTTGTAAAAAGCCTTAAAAAGAAGCAATGCAAACCTGGTTCCCACTAGCCTTTTATTATTTCTCATTGAAAATGGCTTGCAAGAGCCTCATTTTAGAAAACTCAACACACTACTGTGAACATGAAAAGCAAACCTGCTTTTATAAAGCTGGTGTTCCATACGGTGAGTGAGGGCTCAGTGATGGCATGGCCAATTATAGATTCTGGCTGTGTTTGCTCTGTGCCCAAACAAGGGAAGAAAACACAAAAAATTCACCCCAAACATGAATGTTTTTTTGAAAAAGAAGGAATAAACTCTTGCTTATA
This sequence comes from Pteropus medius, assembly GCF_902729225.1. Taxonomy (NCBI): domain Eukaryota; kingdom Metazoa; phylum Chordata; class Mammalia; order Chiroptera; family Pteropodidae; genus Pteropus; species Pteropus medius. The sequence continues at coordinate 12,947,027 of NW_024349801.1, forward strand.
TTGAATGCAATTACAAAGCACACATAGCTGAAATGCTTCATCCCATATACATACCACTTTTATGAGAAAGGGAAACGCTTGATCAGAATTCTACAATTTTTGAATTGTACAGTAATCACTGACATTCCCAAAGATGAACAGATAAGATTCTTAAGTATCTCATATATCATCAAAAGATGTTTACAAGTCTGAAAATTTATGGTTCATTAACTTTTTCTTCAAATATTCATCAAATATTCAGATGCAAGGAATTTCTCAATTTTCTGGTGATACAGGAGTGAACTGAACAAAATCTCTCCTCTCATGGAGTTTATATTACAGTAAGAACAATTGAAACCTAGTTTCTAGATATTTCGGAGAATACTGAATTAGGTAATGGAAGACCTTCGTTATAATCCCAGTCCTTCTTACATAGAAGGTTCTTACTTAGTATTTGTTTACAGAATAAGTTTTGCCAAAATCTGGTTATGTGATCTTGTACAAAGCAATTAAGTTTAAGTTCTCCACCATCATAAAGCATGAAAATTATATGAAATAGTTAATGAGAAGTTCTCAATCTTTAAAAAATAGTTATTTATTTATCTATCTATGTATCTATCTATTTATTTATTTTTTTTATGGTGACATTGGTACCAAAATCCAATGTTTCATCTGTACACTTTAACAGTAAGGCATAAATATATTTATACTGTGTGTTCAATTCCCATAGTTAGATTTCTTTCTGTCACCACATATTTGACCCCCTAGAAGTTCTCAATTTTTAAAAGCAATGATAGATATGTAAAATACAATGTAGATATGATTATTTTATTTTATGGAATCTTTAGTTTTGCTCTAAAACATGCATTAAACAAACACACATGACAGAGCTATCAGTTCTATACGAAATACACAAATAAAGAAGCCATGATGTTTATTCTAAAATAATTAATAATCCGTTAGGATGTTTGGAGGAGGGGAATGGAGACTGGGAAATAGCAATGGGAAAGCCTTAGAATGCAATGAAATATCTGTTCCCCAAATAAACTGTGTAAGTGCATGTATATGTTTGTGTGTTTATGTGTAATTTATTTATATTCCTTATTAGTTATATCTATATGTAATTATTGTCTCAAGGTCAACTATGAGTCACACTATATTTTAATAGTTCTTGCATTATTAACTAGAATGGTGTATGGGAAAAATTTATTTTAAAGGCATATACTGTTTTCTTCCCAACTTAACAACATTTTGTATATATTTTGATGAGTTGCTTATTTTCTCTGAACACCCACTTTTTCATCTTTAAGTGAATGGTAATGGTAATTGCCTCTTAGGATTCGTTTTACTGATCCAGTAGGATAAGAGATACCAATTGCCTAGTGTAGCTTCTGTCACATAATCGGTGCTTCATCATCAGTGTGGGATGTTAGAACCTCTCTCTTTCCACTGAGATCTGTATCAAAAGTTATATTAATCTAATGGGAGCATTGATTAAATTATTTTCATAGACTTCTTTGCAAGTTAAAATCAAATTTGTTGTGTATCTTTCAAAAACATTTTACAACTTGATTGCCATTAATGGTTACCCTATTTTATCTCACATTTAAACTTCACTAATTATAAGGAGCAGCTGGTCTTAATGGAAACCCCACATGGCTATTGGCCAGGAGTGGAAGCACTGGTACAATCCTAAGAGGCCTAGGTGGCCAGATGGCTAGCTCATCTTTGCCCTCTGTACTCAATCCTGAATGTATCATTTCCTTATCACAATTTATTGTTGCTTAGCCTGTCTTTTCTTAGTGCCTTGTGTGTCTGACAGAATCCAGATCATGATGAACAGTTCTGGCTGTATGGACAGTATTAAACCATCATCAAGCACCTTTTCTCTTCCAGGTTCCCCTCTTCCTCACCACAGAAGTAATTCTTTGCTTCAAACATGGCATGGACCTACTCTAGAAACTTAGGGATCTTCATTGTGATTTTCACTTTGAGATTTGTCATGAACTATATGCAGTATCTTTTTCACTACTAATACTTCTAAAACCAAATGTTCTCCTGGCTCAAGTATCCCAATGGGCAGAGTTATTGGAACTGTAGCCTGGGTCTTCTGTGCACACCGTTCATGCCCTGGTTCTCATTCAAAGATAATAGCCTTTTGTGACATTGGTATATGGATAAGAGTAGAACTGCCAAATAATGAATATGTTGTCTCCAGAACTCAAAGAGGCTCACCAGGTGTTGTACTTTCTTCTTTGTGGATTAAGGTATAAGATATAATCATTTATCCTTTATATTGGAGGGGATCTTCCAGCATGATACTGACCACTGAATCCCTAAAATTTTACTTAGTTTGCAAGACCCTAAGGCATTATAGGGTTATCTTCGGCCTCTGGAGCACATGAAACGTGTTATGGCTTCTAACTTATATATGCTACTTATTCATCTATTTTTATTAGCATGAAATAATTGATATAGTAGAACAAGCCCCCCAGATACCAGATTGTTTACAAGTAGTTTAACTATGTCTCTGAAAAAAAGCTTTAGTATTTTTATAAAAATACAAAAATATTTAGCCACTGACAAGGTAAAATTTACAATAGTTGGCAGCCAATTAAAAATTACCAGATATGCAAAAAAAAAAAAGGAAAAAGAAAAATTCTATCCATAATTAGTGGTAGACAAGACATAATTAGTAGACAAAGGCATTAGAATAGTAAACTGCATTGCACATGTTCAAGAAACTAGAAGAAAGATTTAACGTATTAAGTAAAAACACGAAAGATATAAAAACCCCAATAAAACATGTAGAGATGAAGATTACGGTGTCTGAACGAAGTGGATGGGGGTAATAGCAGATTAGGAGTTGTGAAAGAAAAGGCCATGCTTTTGTTTTCTAATTTGATAAAAATTCTACAGCTATAGTACCAAGAATCTCAGAAACATGCAGACCACTACGCCAAGGCACATGATAATCAAGTTGCTTAAAACCTGTGATAACATCTGGTTCTGAGGATCCGTGAGACTTACGTCTGGGGATAGCCTAGGGGCTTTGCGAAACCCAGTTTCCACTCTAAAAGGGCTCACTCACAAACTCACTCATTCTGAGTCCCAACACAGAGATAGCGGTTTAAAATGTGCCTGAGTCATGTGTGAAGCATATATACTGACTCATTTTGGGGTGTGTGCTGGAGGGGCAGGGATCTGTTGGAACTTTCTCTGGTACGCTGATACCAAAACCAAACAATGACATCACACTCACAAAAAAGGAAATTAGAGGCCAATATCCCTGATAAACATAGATGCAAAATTATCAACAAAATATTAGCAAATGAAATTTAACAATATAGTAAAAAGATCATAGACCGTGATCAAGTGGGATTTATTCCAGAGATGCAAGCATGTTTTAATATCTGCAAATCAATTAATATGATACATCACATTAACAAAATGAAAGAAAAAATCATGATTACCTCAGTAGATGCAGAAGCATTTGACAAAATCTAATGTCCATTTATGATAAAACGGTCAATAAAGTGGGTATAAAAGGAACATATTTCAACATAATAAAGACCATATATGACAAACCCACAGCTAACGTCATACTCAATGGTAAAAAGCTGAGAGCTTTTCTTTTAAAATCAGGAAAAAAGACAAGGATACCCTTTCTCTCTACTTTTATTCAACATAGTTTTGGAAGTTCTAGCCACCCTAGCCACAGCAATCAGACAAGAAAAATAAAAGCCATCCAAATTGGAAAGAAAGAAGTAAAACTGTCACTATTTGCAGATGACATGATACTCTATATAGAAAACCCTAAATACTCCACCAAAAAATATATTAGGACTAATAAATGAATTTAGTAAAGATGCAGGAAACAATATTAACATACAGAAATCAGTTGCATTCCTATACACTAATAAACTATCAGAAAGAAATTAAGAAAACAATATAATTTATAATCACATCAGAAGAATAAAACACCTATGAGCAAATTTAACCGAGGTAAAAGAGCTATACTCTGAAAACTAGAGGACATTGATGAAATAAATAGAAGATAACATAAATAAATGGAAAGATATACAGCGTTCATGGATTATAAGAATAATATTGTCAGAAAAAAATATTGTCAAAATGTCCATACTACCTAAAGCAATCTACGGATGTAATGCAAAATCCTGTCAAAATACCAATGGCATTTTTCACAGGACTGGAAAAAATAATCCTAAAATTTGTATAGAACCACAGAAGACCCCAAATAGCCAAAGCAATCTTGAAAAGAATAACAAAGCTAGGGGTATCTTGCTCCCTGATTTCAAACTATACTACAGAGATATAGTAATCAAAACATTACGGCACTGGCACAAAACAGACATACAGATCAATGTAACAGAATAGAGAACCCAGAAATAAACCCACACTTATATGGTCAATTAATCTACAACCAAGGAGGCAAGCATATACAATGAGGAAAAGATGGTCTCTTCAATAAGTGGCATTTAGAAAGTGGACAGCTACATGCGAAAGAATGAAACCGGACCACTTTCTTATACCAAATACAAAAGTAAACTCGAACTGTATTAAAGACTTAAATGTAAAACCAGAAACTGTAAAACTCCTAGAAGGAAACATAACAGTAAACTCTTTGACGTTGGTCATAGCAATGTTTGTTTGTTTGTTTGTTTGTTTTTGATCTCTCTCCACAGGCAAAAGTAACAAAGCAAAAATAAACAAATGGAACTACATCAAACTAAAAAGATTTACACAGTGAAAGAAACCATCAACAAAATGAAAAGGCAACCTACTAAATGGGATATTTGCAAATGACATATTCAATAAGGGTTTAATATCCAAAATATATAAAGAACTCAATAGCGAAAAAAAAAAAATCCAATTAAAAAATGGACAGAGAACACTTTTTCAAAGAAGACATAAGATGGCCAAAGGGCATGTGAAAAGATGCTCAACATCACTGATCATCAGGGAAATGCAAATCAAAACCACAAGGAGATGTTTCTCACCTCATACCTGTCAAAATGACTATTATCAAAAGACAATAAATAATAAGTGTTGGCAAGAGTGTGGAGAAAAGGAAATCCTGGAGTACTGTTGGTGAGGATGTAAATTGGTACAGCCACTATGGGAATCAGTATGGAAGTTCCTCAAAAAATTAAAAATAGAACTACCTTATGATCTAGCAGTTCCACTTTGGGATATTTATTCAAAGAAAATGAAAACACTAATTTGAAAAGATAAATGTACCCATATGTTCATTGCAGCATTATTTTAGAATAGACAAGTTATGAAAGCAACCTATGTATTCATTGATAGATGAATAAATAAAGGAGATACAATATGTATATATAATGGAATATTAGCCATAAAAAAGAATGACATCTTGCTATTTGTGATAATATGGATGGACCTAGAGGGTATTATGCTAAGTGAAATAAGTCAGACAGAGAAAGACAAATAAAATTTCATTTATACGTGGAATTCGAAAATCAAAACAAACAAACAAAACAAAACAAATAGATTCATAGGTATAAAGAACACACTGATGATTGCCTGAGGGGAGAGGAGTGTGAGGTGGGCAAAAAAGAATAAGGAAAATAAGAGGTACGTACCTCACTAACGTTGTTTAAAAATTCATTGACTTGCATACTGTAATTGGTGAATCTTATCATATGTAAATTTTACCTTAATAAAACTGATTAAAAAAATTAAAAAATCACAGACATAAAACAGAAGATAATTTAGAGCTTTTATGTTCTTAGAGAAAAAACACTCATAATTCTATGATATGACTAATAATTTATGAGTAGGCAAGTTTAGTTGTCATCTGTAGATGTTCTCCCAAATTTTGGAAAAAGCAGTACATTTGCAAAATCTTTTATACATGTAAGTTTCACCACACCATGTTTGATACTTCATCTCCATCTATCTATAAGAGAAACATGATTTATAAAAAAATTTTTAAAGTATTCTTAGCTTTTAATTTGTCCTAGTTTGTATTTCATACACCATATTAGAATGCGAAATATATACTTAATGGGTTCTTATATTTTGAGAAACAATGATTTTTAGAATTTCTTGTAATTGCTGTGCTAGCCACAAGTGCTGCTATATGGAGTACATTAAGACAAAGGCCTAATTGGGCTGCTTTTAATTTGCTTCCACTCTGCACTATAATAATAAATGCAGATGTCTTTCCAGCATTAATTTCTATCTACGTGGCAGAATTTCATTAAGTACAGCCAGGACCCGTTTTAATTAAGTGCCCTTACTTTGGTTGTGTACTGTCCGTGCTTTTGGCTCATCAGAACAAACACTTAGTCAATTAACTATTTTATTAATCAATTGATTTTTGCTGTAGATCCCTACCAGTTAGAAATGATCATGACAGGTAAATAAATTGGTTCTTTTTATCTTTAAAAAGCAATGATAAATAATGAAATATTTCAAACAAGGTTTCTATGGGGAACCTAAACACAAATAAAAAGTATCTGCCATTTATTCTGGAATGTAAAAACTGCTTGCAGTTAGCACTGCATTTGAATAAATCATATTGTCACACTGACCTTTATTGATGTACTGTTTCCCAACTTAAAGCATCAATCCTGTTGCTTAAAAAGATCTTTCATTGAATAAGACCTGCAGATCTATCTGGTAACAAAATAAATATTTGCTATCCATGAACTTCGTAAATCAATAATTTAACAAGATCATCAGTAGCTTCCTCCCAACCCCTCACTCCACTCTCTTGACTATATAATGTCAGTTTTATGCAATTTCCTAATATCATTAGAGACCAAATAAATGTTATTTAACTGAAGGGAAATACAATGTATGGCACTTGGCTTCCCAAGATAGTCCATACTTCTAGGGCATCCTCTATAGCTTCATTTGGCACGATATTCTGTGACTAGGAAGGAGAGTAATTAGATAATTTTTCTAGACAAATAAGATTTCTCCCAGATAAATCAAAGGGCTTAAACTCAATGCATCTCCCTATTCTATTTTGTGTCAGAGTGATTTAAACAGATATAGAAAACTTATTTTTCTCAGGTCATTATTGAAATAAATGGTGTGCTAATACATGGAAATTGGACCTGTTTTGGAATATGTAGTATTGCTTGTTAATTCTAATTATGTATAAAATATATATTCAAAAAATGAAAGGTGGATGAAAGGCTTTCTATATCTTCATTCTTTCATAACAAATGTTCTTATTGTTGATATTCTCCCAGTAGGAAAGGGTATTTATGATATCGGTTTTCTAAGGCATCAGGACTAGGACATGAAAGTCCTGTATTGGAATTCTGATATTTTTATTAACAAGATGTGTTATCTTAGGCAAGTAATTATCCTATTGAAGCCAGTTTCCTCATTTTTACTTTTGAATGTTTTTTACATGCCATATCTAACTTTAGAGTTATCTTTGAGGATCTGACAATACTAGTAATAATAATGATCATTTTTTCCTGCATACCTAGCATGTTACTGGTACTTATGGATATTATCTACAACCTTCACAACAACCTTTTAAGATGAAAATCATCATCATTTTCATTTTCCATCCAAGGAGATTTGCTTAGAGTTACCTAGGCTTACACAGCAGAGTTGGAATTGAAACGGAAGCCGTCGCGTGCTTCTTCTACTCTGCCATACTCCTTCTCCATGATGCAATGTCTGTGAAAGTGCTGTTTAAAAGCCAAAGCACTAGACAGATGCACGATGGTATTACAGCCATTAGAGTGATTAATAGTCATCGTGAAATGTAGGCCCTGACACCCAGAGGTGATGTTGCCCTTTCCTTGAATGGGAGTTACACTATGCCATTAGACAGATAATTATAGTGAGATTTTTCAAAGGCAAATTTTTGCCACTGTCTTCATGCATGGCCTTGCTCGCTCTCCAGGAGAAGCAAAAAATAACAATGCTGATTGATTTCCCTTTGCCACTTGCTTCAAGTGGTTCCCTTTTAATGCCCTTCCCAATTGTGACTTCATTGTCATTTGAAGCTGTGGCTATTTCAGCCTCCACACTGGCTAAACAGTTGGGCTCCTCAGCAAGTTCAAATGTCTGCACGGGAGGGAAAAATATGCTATCTTTTCTGAAAGCTGTTTTGGTGGTTCTATTAGAAATCATAGTTCTTCCTCCTTTATACATTATTAGGCAATAATCTACCCATTCCCTCCAAGCTCCCCACTCCCCCAAAAAGAAAGCTGTTACCACCTTTAGATTTGAAGGGACAAAAAAGGAAGACTTAATTGGCAGAGATTCTCAGAGCTTTCTATGACCAAACTCAAATATCACAATAACATAGTCTAGCTGACTTGAATCATTGTATATTCTTTATTATAGTCTAGCTATGAATTCCAAACCTACATGGAAAAAATTCCATCTTGTAAAATGCACACATACTCTTCCATGACAAAATAGGAAGGTTCCACAGAAGTTTTACAAAATGGCTCATAAAGTGCAATGCTTTTACTTAAGGCTGGAAAATTATCCAACCCTGGTTTGCATCCCTCAAATCTCCACAGAATTTCCTGTGGAGATTAGTTTTAATGAATGCATCCTTGGCTCCTAAGGATGCTGAGAATATTTGTTTTAATGAATGCATCCTTAGATCCTAAGGACGCTGAGAATATTTGTTTCTCTGGCAAGTGAATTGCCTCTCCTGCAGATCCTTAAGTTGAGTCTGGATACTTGAGTCATTTTCTCTTTCTACTTTGCTTCTTCCTCTAATGAAGCCAATTAAGCACACTGAACCTGTATTAAGTATATGCTATGATCCTGTCATGAAGCATCAAAAGGTCAGTTGACCGTAGACATTGGCAGCTTCTCTTTGAACCCACATTACTTATCCTGTGATATACTTGGTTCATATTTATTAAATTGAGTTAGTTGGCTGCATCTCACTACCCAGGCCAAAAGAAGAATCATGCACTACACAAATCTCAAAGGTACATTGACATTAAAACAAGAAACCTGATTGTTTGGGGGAAGTGGACAGGAGGATTATGTCATTTTCATCTGTCTCCTAAGAAGTAAAACTACGGGCAGTGCAGGATTGGGTTTTTAAAACTGTTTTTGTAATAGAAAGAACAAAGAGTTCACACTTCATTAACTACCAGTAAATAAAGCAAAAAGGCAAAAAGGCAGAAAAAATTTCAAGTGGAGAAGGAGGAAAAAAATAAGTTGTCTGTTTTGTCCTAGATCAAATCTGCAATATTTTGTAATAGATAAAGATTAAATAGTCTGTCAGGGTTCTCAAAGTTTAGTCCCTTTGCTCAGTTTCTTATGATTTTCTATGCCAATGCTCAGAAATATGGGTTCATTGTTGACTGTTGAACCATCAGTGTAATACCCTACTGTGCCCCACCCAGACTTCAAAGTGCTTAATGGTACCAAATAATTATTTCCTAACACCAATTGAGTTTCTTTTTCTATCAGTGTAGTAGATATAAGTTAATATTTAACAGAGAGATTTTTATTAAATGAATGCACGCCAATATAGAAATGATTAATATCCTCTCAATGTTCCAGTGATAGATTAAGTTTTAAAGATGAATGCCCATTATCACAAAGGATTTGCCAGAGAGGTCCAGTTAATGAGACCTGAGATAAATCTGCAGAAGGTATTATATGACAAGAGGACAATATCAGTTGAGGTCATTGCAACCTGAGAATCTGATCAAAACAGTTTTCAATAATTCATTTTATTTATTCAGTCAGAATTTGCTATGTATGAGACAGTGAATTAGAAACAGAGTATACAAAACAAATATCACCTATATATAGCTTAAAGAATTTCACCTTCCAGTGAAGGAAATAAATCTTTAAAATAATGAGCGATAAGGGCAATTGTAGTGATATCAGGTTACATTTGATATATTATGAAGATGTTTCCTTCCAGATATTCTTTTTCTGGTTTTTCAGGTTAAGATGAATCTCAAAGGATGAATATGAGCTAGTTGTATAAAGAGAGTGGGAAATAGGGAGGTGGGAAACATGTTTTAGTCAAAGCCTTCTATAGGTCAGGGTCTCAGCAGGTAGCACATTCATTAGGGACAATCAAAAGGACTCTAGTGAAGGGACTATTTGTGAACCTAAATATAGGTTAAGAAAAGTCAACAAGGAGTGATGAAGCAGCCTCAGGTTGAGTAAAGCTGGAAGCCGTTAACACCTTTAGGTTTAAAAAGGACAAGAGGAAAAAGCATTTACTTAAACTGAGCAAAGTCTGTAGCCATGGCTCCAAAGAGGAATATAACCTTCATTAGAGAAACAGGGCATTGCCAACCCATGGTCTGGTAGGGAAGAAGCCATGAAGTAGGTATCCTGACCTCTCCGTCTTCCAGTTCTCTGATGGCCTAGTGTTTCCCATCGAAAAAAGCCCAAACAAAGTCAAAGGGTGTGGGAACCTTGTACTTCTGAATCAAGAGAAGGGCGAAACACGAAACTGGAGGGGCGAAAAATAGAATAACCAGCATGAACATGAAGATGAAAACATCATTGTATATTTTCTGTTGTGTGAGGAATCGAGTGGTGAGGGTAAAAGGCAATTGAGGTCATTTTACTCTTTCTTATGCTTGAAAATTTTCCTTCGAACGTATCACCTTCTAAAGAAAGCCTGTAACATGCCATGAAAACCCAGGAGTGTCTAGCCCCATCTCTGCTTCTCCAGACTTACAGATGATTCTAGAAGCTCTGATGAGGAGGAAAAGGAGCTTGCCTGGCAGCAAACAAAACAACTTATGGTCTAAGAGAAAAATGATGATGACTTAAACTAAGGCAATGGAAATTAAAAAGGTAAGGAAGATAAAGCTTTGAGGAATATGATGGAAATAGAATCATTAGCACTAGTTGAATAAAATATAAGAAAGTAATAGCCAGGCAACAACAGAGACTACTGAATTTCTGGTTTTATTCACTAGAGGGATCGAGCTGACAAAAGTTAAATGAAAATGCAGGAAAAAAAAGGCAGGTTTTGCACATGTCCACTGCATGTGTGTAGCAAATAATTGACACTCAAGCAGAGTAAATGTGACATTTTGGTAGAGAGTTGAGCTGGGATATAAATTTCAGGGTCCCTTGCCAGAGGCTATGTACAATGTGCACATTCTTAGGACTTCCAGTAATTTGTAGATGGTGGAGTAGAAGAGGCCGTGGAAAACAGAAAGAAAAAATGCTCTCCTAATACAGAAAAGATGAGGAGAATGAGAATGGTAAAAATTCTATTGAGCATATCAGGTAGAAAGCCACTGATGACCTTTGAAAAGAGTGACTTCATTGGAATGATGAAACACATGATCATGGAGGTTTGAGGAATGAAAGAGGGCTTAGAACATGGAGACAGTGAGAGTAGACAATTCTTCTGGGAAGTCTGGACAAGTGAGAGAAGAGAGAAACGATATGGGGTGGTAAAGGAAGAATCAGAATCCAGGAGGAGGATTGATAGCTGAGGGAATGAGACCTGCTTCATCACTGATGAGAAGGAACAACAATGGAAAGCAGATGTGAGGTAACAGGAAAGAGAAGGCTGAGTGGATGAAGAATTAAATTGAGTTGACATATCAAAGTTCCCAGTAATTTAAAATTGCAATGGAAGTTGAGATTTATGTTAGGTATAATGAGGTGTCTTTTTTGTTTTGTTTTTGTTT
>NW_024349801.1:12958685-13284473 GCF_902729225.1 Pteropus medius
CTACAACCTTCACAACAACCTTTTAAGATGAAAATCATCATCATTTTCATTTTCCATCCAAGGAGATTTGCTTAGAGTTACCTAGGCTTACACAGCAGAGTTGGAATTGAAACGGAAGCCGTCGCGTGCTTCTTCTACTCTGCCATACTCCTTCTCCATGATGCAATGTCTGTGAAAGTGCTGTTTAAAAGCCAAAGCACTAGACAGATGCACGATGGTATTACAGCCATTAGAGTGATTAATAGTCATCGTGAAATGTAGGCCCTGACACCCAGAGGTGATGTTGCCCTTTCCTTGAATGGGAGTTACACTATGCCATTAGACAGATAATTATAGTGAGATTTTTCAAAGGCAAATTTTTGCCACTGTCTTCATGCATGGCCTTGCTCGCTCTCCAGGAGAAGCAAAAAATAACAATGCTGATTGATTTCCCTTTGCCACTTGCTTCAAGTGGTTCCCTTTTAATGCCCTTCCCAATTGTGACTTCATTGTCATTTGAAGCTGTGGCTATTTCAGCCTCCACACTGGCTAAACAGTTGGGCTCCTCAGCAAGTTCAAATGTCTGCACGGGAGGGAAAAATATGCTATCTTTTCTGAAAGCTGTTTTGGTGGTTCTATTAGAAATCATAGTTCTTCCTCCTTTATACATTATTAGGCAATAATCTACCCATTCCCTCCAAGCTCCCCACTCCCCCAAAAAGAAAGCTGTTACCACCTTTAGATTTGAAGGGACAAAAAAGGAAGACTTAATTGGCAGAGATTCTCAGAGCTTTCTATGACCAAACTCAAATATCACAATAACATAGTCTAGCTGACTTGAATCATTGTATATTCTTTATTATAGTCTAGCTATGAATTCCAAACCTACATGGAAAAAATTCCATCTTGTAAAATGCACACATACTCTTCCATGACAAAATAGGAAGGTTCCACAGAAGTTTTACAAAATGGCTCATAAAGTGCAATGCTTTTACTTAAGGCTGGAAAATTATCCAACCCTGGTTTGCATCCCTCAAATCTCCACAGAATTTCCTGTGGAGATTAGTTTTAATGAATGCATCCTTGGCTCCTAAGGATGCTGAGAATATTTGTTTTAATGAATGCATCCTTAGATCCTAAGGACGCTGAGAATATTTGTTTCTCTGGCAAGTGAATTGCCTCTCCTGCAGATCCTTAAGTTGAGTCTGGATACTTGAGTCATTTTCTCTTTCTACTTTGCTTCTTCCTCTAATGAAGCCAATTAAGCACACTGAACCTGTATTAAGTATATGCTATGATCCTGTCATGAAGCATCAAAAGGTCAGTTGACCGTAGACATTGGCAGCTTCTCTTTGAACCCACATTACTTATCCTGTGATATACTTGGTTCATATTTATTAAATTGAGTTAGTTGGCTGCATCTCACTACCCAGGCCAAAAGAAGAATCATGCACTACACAAATCTCAAAGGTACATTGACATTAAAACAAGAAACCTGATTGTTTGGGGGAAGTGGACAGGAGGATTATGTCATTTTCATCTGTCTCCTAAGAAGTAAAACTACGGGCAGTGCAGGATTGGGTTTTTAAAACTGTTTTTGTAATAGAAAGAACAAAGAGTTCACACTTCATTAACTACCAGTAAATAAAGCAAAAAGGCAAAAAGGCAGAAAAAATTTCAAGTGGAGAAGGAGGAAAAAAATAAGTTGTCTGTTTTGTCCTAGATCAAATCTGCAATATTTTGTAATAGATAAAGATTAAATAGTCTGTCAGGGTTCTCAAAGTTTAGTCCCTTTGCTCAGTTTCTTATGATTTTCTATGCCAATGCTCAGAAATATGGGTTCATTGTTGACTGTTGAACCATCAGTGTAATACCCTACTGTGCCCCACCCAGACTTCAAAGTGCTTAATGGTACCAAATAATTATTTCCTAACACCAATTGAGTTTCTTTTTCTATCAGTGTAGTAGATATAAGTTAATATTTAACAGAGAGATTTTTATTAAATGAATGCACGCCAATATAGAAATGATTAATATCCTCTCAATGTTCCAGTGATAGATTAAGTTTTAAAGATGAATGCCCATTATCACAAAGGATTTGCCAGAGAGGTCCAGTTAATGAGACCTGAGATAAATCTGCAGAAGGTATTATATGACAAGAGGACAATATCAGTTGAGGTCATTGCAACCTGAGAATCTGATCAAAACAGTTTTCAATAATTCATTTTATTTATTCAGTCAGAATTTGCTATGTATGAGACAGTGAATTAGAAACAGAGTATACAAAACAAATATCACCTATATATAGCTTAAAGAATTTCACCTTCCAGTGAAGGAAATAAATCTTTAAAATAATGAGCGATAAGGGCAATTGTAGTGATATCAGGTTACATTTGATATATTATGAAGATGTTTCCTTCCAGATATTCTTTTTCTGGTTTTTCAGGTTAAGATGAATCTCAAAGGATGAATATGAGCTAGTTGTATAAAGAGAGTGGGAAATAGGGAGGTGGGAAACATGTTTTAGTCAAAGCCTTCTATAGGTCAGGGTCTCAGCAGGTAGCACATTCATTAGGGACAATCAAAAGGACTCTAGTGAAGGGACTATTTGTGAACCTAAATATAGGTTAAGAAAAGTCAACAAGGAGTGATGAAGCAGCCTCAGGTTGAGTAAAGCTGGAAGCCGTTAACACCTTTAGGTTTAAAAAGGACAAGAGGAAAAAGCATTTACTTAAACTGAGCAAAGTCTGTAGCCATGGCTCCAAAGAGGAATATAACCTTCATTAGAGAAACAGGGCATTGCCAACCCATGGTCTGGTAGGGAAGAAGCCATGAAGTAGGTATCCTGACCTCTCCGTCTTCCAGTTCTCTGATGGCCTAGTGTTTCCCATCGAAAAAAGCCCAAACAAAGTCAAAGGGTGTGGGAACCTTGTACTTCTGAATCAAGAGAAGGGCGAAACACGAAACTGGAGGGGCGAAAAATAGAATAACCAGCATGAACATGAAGATGAAAACATCATTGTATATTTTCTGTTGTGTGAGGAATCGAGTGGTGAGGGTAAAAGGCAATTGAGGTCATTTTACTCTTTCTTATGCTTGAAAATTTTCCTTCGAACGTATCACCTTCTAAAGAAAGCCTGTAACATGCCATGAAAACCCAGGAGTGTCTAGCCCCATCTCTGCTTCTCCAGACTTACAGATGATTCTAGAAGCTCTGATGAGGAGGAAAAGGAGCTTGCCTGGCAGCAAACAAAACAACTTATGGTCTAAGAGAAAAATGATGATGACTTAAACTAAGGCAATGGAAATTAAAAAGGTAAGGAAGATAAAGCTTTGAGGAATATGATGGAAATAGAATCATTAGCACTAGTTGAATAAAATATAAGAAAGTAATAGCCAGGCAACAACAGAGACTACTGAATTTCTGGTTTTATTCACTAGAGGGATCGAGCTGACAAAAGTTAAATGAAAATGCAGGAAAAAAAAGGCAGGTTTTGCACATGTCCACTGCATGTGTGTAGCAAATAATTGACACTCAAGCAGAGTAAATGTGACATTTTGGTAGAGAGTTGAGCTGGGATATAAATTTCAGGGTCCCTTGCCAGAGGCTATGTACAATGTGCACATTCTTAGGACTTCCAGTAATTTGTAGATGGTGGAGTAGAAGAGGCCGTGGAAAACAGAAAGAAAAAATGCTCTCCTAATACAGAAAAGATGAGGAGAATGAGAATGGTAAAAATTCTATTGAGCATATCAGGTAGAAAGCCACTGATGACCTTTGAAAAGAGTGACTTCATTGGAATGATGAAACACATGATCATGGAGGTTTGAGGAATGAAAGAGGGCTTAGAACATGGAGACAGTGAGAGTAGACAATTCTTCTGGGAAGTCTGGACAAGTGAGAGAAGAGAGAAACGATATGGGGTGGTAAAGGAAGAATCAGAATCCAGGAGGAGGATTGATAGCTGAGGGAATGAGACCTGCTTCATCACTGATGAGAAGGAACAACAATGGAAAGCAGATGTGAGGTAACAGGAAAGAGAAGGCTGAGTGGATGAAGAATTAAATTGAGTTGACATATCAAAGTTCCCAGTAATTTAAAATTGCAATGGAAGTTGAGATTTATGTTAGGTATAATGAGGTGTCTTTTTTGTTTTGTTTTTGTTTTTATGGGTGTGTGTGTGTGTGTGTGTGTGTGTGTGTGTGTGTGTGTGCACGTGCGAGATAAATTGAATTTTGGGATTGCAATACAAATCATGACTGAATGATGAAATTGTTTCCATATTATTCTATCTCTAGGAGTATAAATCCAAAGACATTGTGGAAAGCAATTGGGGACATATTTATAGAATAAATAATTTTATTATTAATATTATTATTAGTAGGTAGCCAGAGTACTACAGTGACTTATCTAAGAGACTACAGGTAGTCAGTGACAGGCAAGGTCTGGAACTGACAGCTGCCTTTCCTAAATGTGCTCCCCAGATTTCCCATCCATCTTTAACCATTATTTCAAAATCAGCTTAGGTTTTATTGATCAAATCACCTCTCTCTTTCTTTTTTTTTGGTATTAGTGTGTATTTACTCTTCTTACAGAAAGGCTTTTTGATTTCTTTTAAAAAGTTTGCTTATTAGAAACATGAAGCCATTCTACTCATTCTACTCTGGCCACTAAATTTACAAATAATGTCACATTGCTTATTACTGGGATCAAGTCATAGTTAAGAGTGGGGGCTCTAAAGTTGTGCTGCCCGGTTCACACCCTATCTCAGACACTTAATGGGATTAACTTTGGGCGGTAATCAATTGCTCTATGCCTCAGGCCCACCATCGAAATAGTAGGGCCCACATAGTAAATCATCACAGCCGTGGGAGGATTAAAGAGTAAACATTTATAATGAACACAGTACAGTGTACCTGACAAACGGGAAAAAATCAGCTGATGTTTATTATTGCTTTCTCTAGTAGTAACATTGATGATGTACTAGTAGTAATGCTATTAACGACTCAAGCAATAATTCAAGTAATAATTTACTCAAGCAAATAATTCTCTCTCATTAAATAAATTGCCCCCCTGACATGTGTCGACGTAAGGAACATCCAAAACCTGCAGAGAGAATTTTTATGAGTTTATTTGAGCCAAAACTGAAGACAGTTGCCGGGAAGCAAGATCTCAGATGCTCCAGAGAATGACGGTTTCTCAGTTTCTTTTATGCATTTGAAATTAAGGAGGGAATGTAAGGAAGATACTTGAGCGTGGGAGAAAGCAAGGTGGTGATTGAATAACAGGTTAGTTAATAAGATTATACGACTCGAGTGTGCTTACCCTTATTTCAAAGGTATATTAACCTTAATGCACAAAAACAATGGACAGGCCTTGCTTAAGACAAAGATAAACCTTTTCCTAAAAGTGTTATATACCTGGGCCATGACAAACCACCATGACCTGCCCATTTAGGAACTCATGCTTAGGTCACCTGGTGAGATTACTTTCTATAGAACTCCTTTTTTCTCCGCATATGCCACATAGTTCATATTCCAAGCAGACAACCCTCTCCAAACTGGGTGAAAACCCAGCCAGCCATAGTTGTAAGATGAAATAATAAAGATTTATAGATGTAGGCACACAAAAAACTGAGTTTCTATTATATTATATTAGAAGAGACTTTTTCTGGAATTCTGTAATAATATTTATCACCTTCTGCACCCGGCCTCAACCAGGGAGGAGGATCCATAGGCCTAGGTGAGTGACGCCAGCTCACCACAAGGTACAGATCGCTCTAAACATGAAGCTCCGTGTTCACAGGGACGTAAAACTTGCTGGCTTGATGTGGTTCTTGTTCACGCTGGCTGATACTAACTGCCTGAGCAGCTGAAATGTGGTTATCCTTTTAGCACCCTTTTCAAATAGAAATGTCTGTGCTGAGGTATAAATTCTGTGTTCATGCCTTCCTAAGCTCTTATCATTCATATCAGTGAAGATGGAATGTAAGTGGCAATGCATATTAAGCCGTTTGAAAAATTAATCTCCACATCTTTTCACTAGGCAATATGTATTTGATAGCTTATCTGCTCTGACCAAAGATGAGTTTTGACTGATATTCTATCTCCCTACATCTTGTGGGCATGCAGGGGTGGGGTTTCTGCTGGTGAAATTGTCAACTAAAAATGGGAAAGATGACAGTAAGCATTTTTGCTTAGTACTGGAGTTTGAACATTATGTACCCTGTTTGTCTGAAAAGGGTAAACTGCATCTTACATCTGATTTTTCAAAGGTTCCACAGATCATAGCAAGGCCAAAATGACTTATGTTCTATTATTTAAAATACTTGATAAAACAGAATAAGTACATAAAATTATCATAAAAATAGCTGGAAAAATTAGTGACAGATTGCTCTAGAGAGCTCTTCGTTCAGAACAAATAGAAAAGAAAATACAAAGCAATCTTTCCCAGAATATATTCTTCAAAGCATTAATTCCTTCAGAGTATGGGCAGGAGGAATCCATGGTAAAATTGGTTTGGGACACATAATAGAGTAAATATACCTCTTAAATGTACATGCAACACAAAAAAATGAACTATGCTCACTATTACTATTTTCAGTCATGACCCAAAAACACTTATCTAAGACATTTTTTAAAAAAGAAATACTGATTGACATCCCATGGATCAATTCAGTGTTCTGTTGAACACATTATGTCAATTGCTTGAATTGAGAAAGTCTTTAGTTTGTGAGGAGTAGAAGATAGAAAGCCTCTGTCTTAGATTTTCAAAACATCCCTGAACAGTGTTCTAGGAAACGTTTCGATGATAAAGTTCCTATACTGATCTTCACTTGGTTTAGTACTAAAGATGAGTCTTTCATCAGCAAAGACTTTGGAAAATGAGATTAGGGTGGGGCATGTACTCTCTCTGAATTACAGATTATTAAAATTTAGTTTAGGATTAATTTACTTTATCTATTTGAAACATGTTACTAGTAATAATTATTTGCTCTAACATTTTAGGTATGGGATATTTTTTGACTAGAAAGGTGTAACATTATAGCAAAATTTACTGGTGGTTATGGGAGTATCTCTTGTTAAGTGTATCTCAGCAAGAATAGAGGGTTTAGAATCACTGAGATGGCGGGAAGCTCTCATGAGATAGTAGGCAAACCCTCTAGGTAATAGAGACTAGAGAGAAGAGAGGGTTTAGAGTGAGACTCAGCCTGTTTTGAATGGTGAGCCCATAGCATATTATTGCCTTGCTCCATCTATAAAACAGGGATATTACTGTTTATCTTAGAATGTTGTTAGGAAGAATAGAATTAGAAAATGTAGGTAAAATGCTGGGCACATACAGATGCACCTCAGACATTGGTTCCCTATTTTTTTCTCTCTACAGCAGTGATTCTTCACTGGGTGCAATTTTGCTCCCCTGGAGGACACAGTAATATTTTGGTTGTTATAGTTGAGGGGAGTGCTATTAGTAGTGGGTGGAGGCTAAGGATACTGCCAAACATCCTATGTGCACAGGACAGTCTCCACAACAAATAATCATCCAGTCCAAAATGTCAACAGTAACAAGGTTGAGAAACCCTGCTCTACAGCATAATAATGAAGCACCGTTTCCTCTACTACTATGTTTAGCCGTTTCGGCACCAGAGCAGAGCAGGTAGGGGCATGGCACGTGTTAGGAAACAAAACAAAACAAACCACGTTGGGGATGGAAAGCATTCAAAACTGAGTGAGTTTAAGTTATGAGTACTGTATTCGCTGTAATGAATATATATTCGCTGTAATGAAAAGTAGAGGTAGTGTTTACTTATAAGCCAAAGTTAGTGACAAAGAAAACCCCAAGAAAAGAAGGAAGACATTAAGAAATGTTCTGGCATACACAGAAAAGTAAAAATATTGAACCACCTTTTCCTCTTTTTGACTATTAAATAGGTCTGTTTCCCTGTGGGGGATCCAGAAGTTGGTTTCAAGTAAAAGATCTACAATATTATGTATCTAAGCTGTGCCTTTTCCTGCAAGAAAATCAGGTGCTATAATCCACATCGTGGCCCTTTCGGAACATTTTAGTATCCAACACAGATATGTTCATGGCACTAGATACCTTGAAATGCCATGATCCCTACCAGAAAACA
The DNA here is from genome assembly GCF_902729225.1 of Pteropus medius. Lineage (NCBI taxonomy): Eukaryota > Metazoa > Chordata > Mammalia > Chiroptera > Pteropodidae > Pteropus > Pteropus medius. The sequence goes on from NW_024349801.1 coordinate 12,966,797, forward strand.
GTGGTGTGTGTGGGTGTGTGTGTGCATGCGCGTGTGCGTGCACATGAATTCCCCTGTGTGCACACACACATGGGTCTTTGCTTGGAGATGGTGTACATAGTACCATTCAAATGGGCTGAAGTTTATATCAACAATAATTTGGAAAAACTGGAGGAAGAAAAGGGATTTGTTTTTTTTTTTAAAAAATGTAGTGAGTTACAAGCTAAAGTAGAGAGGTTAGCCATAAGCACAGTTCGATTTACCTGTAATACAGTGCCTGTGGGGCTGTGAGATGGAATATTGGTTTTTTCTTAGAGTTTGGAACTTCACAAAGAGTTTGAAAGAAATGAAAGTAAGAATCAAGGCGAAAGAAGAAAGAGTACATTTTTTTAATAGGCAAGGATTACTTACAAGGAAGTATTTCTTTTGAAAATTGATAGATAACACAGAGAAACCCTGAAGATGTTTTCAAGGAGAAGAAGATTTGGCAAATAAAAACACAAGAACCCAGTTTAACTTGAATTTCAGACAAACAAGTAATTTTTTGAAGATATAAGTCAGTCCTTTGCAATAGTTGTGACATACTACAAAATTATTCCTTTATCTGGAATTCAAGTTTAACTGGGCCTCCTGTATTTTGCAGCCCTATCCTAAGCATCCAGAAAGGAAAACAGAACAAATATTTCCTGGAAAGAATTCAGAGATGCCTCAACAAGTTGAGCCAAATTCATATACATTCAGGGAACACTCACTCTGTGGAAGTTTTTCTACTCAGAGTGCAGGATGTAGAGACACTGCCCTGAAGCAGCTTACAGTCTAGTAGGACAGGCATGAGAATAAAGGGCTCATTACAGAGAATGTGGTCAGGGCTTGTGTGGTCCTGTGATTGTTTGCCTCGGATCTGTGCCTTGCCCTTATTCTGCTAACTATAGGGCCAGAACGTTGGACGGTGATCTCCCAGATCTGGGGTCAACTGGCTTCTGGCTGGTCTAATTCAGTGGGGGTCCTGGCCAGAGAGCAGGCGATAGGAAGAAGGGTGAGGCCAGGGCTGAGCTCCCTCTTCTCCACTGCTTGGGGCCACATCTTCTCTCTGCCTCTAGCTCCCTCCAGAGGCTTATTATGCTCCAGTGTCCACAGGCCCTTACATGTGAGGCAGGTGTCCCGCCTGCCCAGGAGTGGAGCGGTGTCCCCTTCTTACACCACCATGTCCTGGTTGGTCTCTCAGTTCTTCCATCATCCACGTAGCTCTCTGTATTAAATTCCCTTTGCTTTAAACATTTTGCTTTAGAGTTGTCTCTGTTGTCCTTGCTGGGCCTGAACATTAGAGCATCGTATGTGCTGGAGAATTGGGGAGATCATTTCTTTAACTAGGAGGGAATGGAGTAAGATTTCCCAAGAGGCATGAAGCCCGAATTCAGGACCTTAACAATAGTACTTATTTACTCATTTTAGAATGTTCCAGGTATAGTGCAAAGTTTTCATGATGGTTAATTTTATATGTCAACTTGACTGAACCACAGGGTATCGGACATTTGGTCAAATATTATTCTGTCTGCGAGGACTGAGATTGACATTTGAATTGATAGATTGAGCAAAGTAGTTGACCTACCTAATGTGGGTGGGCCTCACCTAATCAGTCATAGGTCTGAGTAGGACAGAAAGGCTGAGTAAGACAGAACTCCGACTGCCTTCCAGCTGGGACATCCCTTTTTTTTTCTTGCCTTTGTCTTGAACTATACATCAGCTCTCCTGTGTCTCCACTTGCTGACTGCAGATCTTGGGGCTTATCAGCTTCCATAATCACGTGAGCCAATTCCTTATAATAAATCTCTCTCTCTCTCTCTCTCTCCCCCTCTCGATTTCCATATATATACATATGTATATATATGTATATATGCACACACACATATGTATATACATATATAAAATAATATATAATAAATCTCTTAATAATATATAATAAATATGTATTTTTGGTTGTTTCTCTGGAAAACCCTAATACAGTGCTCTTTACACCTTATTTAATCCTCACAAATCATCCTCCAAAGTGACGTATTTATCCCAAATTGCAGATGAGAAAAATGAAGTTCATAAAAGATAAGACACTTATTTAAGGTCGAGTCGAAACAATGCAAACATAGATTTCCCTGGCTCCAAAAGTGTCCTCGCACTCGTTACACGGGGCGAGCCATGTTTGCTGGGAAAGACACATCGGGATCTGCTCTCACATCAGTTAGCATCCCCTCTCCTTCCTCCCTCTCTTTCTCTCTTCCCTGACTGGGTTTAGAGTGTAACTGAGGTACTTGTAGTAATAGAAGAGGATGCTTAGGAGAGCAGAGAGTGATCACCCAGGGTGTCTACAGTTCATTTTATTTTAATTGCCCTACACTTGGAAATGCAAGCGTGGCTAGAGCTTCCCAGAGACTCTGAAGTCCCCATGTATCCGTAGGAGAAAGAGAATGAACTCGTTCCCAATGATGTCACTTAAGGGGACTCAGAATCAAAGCTGTTGTTTGTTATTTAACCATTAGTAGTCACTTTTGAAACTCAATTTGAAGTGGCCTTTGGAAGCAAGATTTTTATATTCTTTTATAAAACTAGTCGTGCATTTAGCTTATTTCACAAACATTTGTATTAATTCCATCGAGTTAGGAGGTTTGAGACATAAGAATTCTATAATCCAGAGCTCACTATGGTACATTCAAGCTCATGGCTTTGACATTCCCCCCAATTCCCTTTAGCTACCCAATTAAATAGATCAGCTCCTAAAGTTTGATCAGACATTAAAAGATTCTGTCCCTTTTCAAGACCTTATCAAAGATTTACTATGTCTTTCTAAATGAACTAGGGAGCCATCCTTTGAAATATCTGCTCAGATACAGTGTCACCTGTCGAATAGTGGAAAGAAATGGTAATACAAAGATTAAAAAAATGTAGGGTCCAAGGGAAATAAAAATGTAGTAATAGCCAAAAGACTTTGAATGGTTAAGAAATACAGACATTACAGGTAGATTTTTTTTCTGTAAACTAAATAAAAATAAGAACAATAAATATAGTGAGCAATTATGTGTCCGGCACTGTGCTGTTTTATTCTGTAACTATTTTATTTATTTATATTTACTTACTTTTTATTGTATGGCTAAATAAAATGACCTTTCCAGTTTCTTCTAAATCAGGGATGCCTAACCTCTGGGCCATAGGCTGGTACCACCAGCCAGTGGCCTGTTAGGATCTGAGCCACACAGCAGGAGGGGAGCAGCTGGCAAGTGAGCGAAGCTTCATCTGTATTTTGCAGCTGCTCCCCAGCACTAGCATCACCGCCTCAGCTCCACTTCAGATCATCAGGCATTAGATTCTCGCAGGACACTGGTCCCTGGTGCTAAAAAGGTCAGGGACCGCTGTTCTAAATAATAGTTTATGGACAGGGAAAGGCTTAAATCGTCTGCATGTTCTATCCTCTCTTTGTAAAAATGTGTTATATAGACTACATGAGTTTATTTTTTAATTCATTCACTCGGTTAAAAATACATTTAGAGTTCTTAGGAGTTAGAGACAAAAGATATAGAAAGACATCAAACCAGCTTGTTAGAAATGCACAACCTTAGGTCCCATTCCAGGCTTACTGAATCAGAATCTGAATTGTAACACAATCCTCAGGCAAATCATATGTCTGCTGAAGTTTGAGAAACACTGAAAAAACCACTCCAATTAACTCAGATATTTTCAAGTATTAATGTCTGCAGGTTTTGGCAATGAAAAAAAGAGCCATCTCAGAAATATGTGACTCCTTAGAAGAATCAGACCAATTGGGAAACAGTTAAACGTGCTAGAAGCCCTCAGAAATGTTGAGTGTGAAATCTGGGCAAGGCCAATTGCAGAGCGCACTGTGTGGTTCTGTAATTATTGGTCCCGCTACTTTTTTATTTTTAATTTTCCTTTTCAAATTGGCTAGCCTTAATTATTTTCTGATGTACACACCATCGGCAATCAATTGCAAGAACAGAAAGACTATTTTTCTCCTTAAGAGTGCTTTCTTTCATCACCATAATTCCTTAAGAGCCAAATTAACATGGTAACTCTAGAGACTGGTGGTTTCATGTTATGACTTCTAAATGGAGAGCTGTCACAATCAAATTCCTGCCCTCCTGAAAGCTTTACTGTTAGACATAAGTGTCTTGTTTGGCAATAGAAGAATGGTGTGCCCGCTGCTGTTTACTTCTTTGTGAGCAATTTCTCATTGTGGAAATAACGAACTGGACCAATGCTTAAATTAATCCGAGGGTGCTTTTTTTTTTTTTTTTTTTTTGATCAAAATTTTCTAGCTATATTAAACAAGACAGCATGGCACTGGTACAAGGACAAAAAACAGAAAAAAAATTAGAGCCTAGAGCAGACTTATTTATGTATGGTCAACTGATTTACAAAACAGGTTCTACTACATGCAATTAATGGAGCTGACTCAATTAGATACATAGGTCAATTAGATTTTGGATACCAATCAATTAGATAAATTAATTAGAGGTCAAATACATGGAATGAGAAGGAAAGTAGTCTCTGGATCCAAGGGAAAAGTTTTAGAGAATCTGGAAGAACCACTGCCTTTAATAATGTGTTGTGTACCTTAAAGAAGTGGGCCGAGGCCCTTCAAAGCTTAAAAGCATGTTGGAATTTAGTCCTGAATGTGCCATTCTTCCTGTTTTCACCTTGCATTTTTCATCCCTCGTCGCTAAATCAAGCTATGCTTCCTCTCTGTCCTGCCTCAGCCTGTCTTTTACGTTTCGTGAATTATCCACTCTGAGTCTTCCCCATTTTGCTTGGAAATAACCCCAGAAGTGCATCTTTCCCCCTCTGCACGTCATCCTGTCCAGTCTGGAGGGCATGACCCACATTCCGACAAATCGTTCTCATAGATGACCTTAACATTAGGTCTCTTGGAATAAAGAGGTACTTTGCATTGAATATTCGTTCGGAGTTTGAAACTCTGAGAGTAGACACTGTTGTGGAAATCTGTTGTAATCCTTGTTGGAAATCTCCTTGCGGAAGATTGTTGTCCGTGGTTTCTTTCTGTGGGAGAAGTATACTTGCTTCCCTGCTCCATTCTTAGGCTTTGTTATATGACTTGCTTTGGGCAATAAAATGTGAGCAGAAGTAACGAGTGCCAAGCAGAAACCAGTGCCAAGCAGAAACCTACAGAATCATTTACAAGAAAGAAATTTCTTGCTCTTTATCTTCTACCTCGATGATGGCATGTCCTAAATAGGAACTGCTCCTTCAGCCCACTTCTTGGAATGGAAAGGACACTTGGATGAAAATAGACACAGTCTACCCATAGCTGGTATCAAAAGTGAATGGGAAATAAATCTTGGTTGTTGCAAGTCATGCTTTTAAAGTTTTGGGTTTGCAGGATTGTCAAGCGAAATCCGACTAAATAGCAGGTTTTCAGTAAGGCTCATTACAATGCCAGGTCTAGGAGTGAACATATAACCTAATCTAAGTCAGTCAGGTATTATGTCTTTTTGGACACAAGTGATTGGGGAATGGAAATTGGAACCTGAATCAATCAGTGGTGTTTAATATTGGAACTCCTTTTGGTATTACTTAAAATAGACAATTGTTTTTACTCAGGGGTTTCTGAAATGACATTTTGTAACCTTAGAGATTCCAGAAGCCTCCGTGAAGGGGCAGCCCGTCTGAGTATGCAACTAACACAGTGGAATATAGAGTCAAGAGATGGTGAGTGGGAAAGACACATTCCTGATGAGGTTGTGATTCAAAAGTCTGGCCTACAATCTATCCCAGAGCTTTTTACAACAATTAAGATACTGACCAATAATAGAAGTGTGTGTCTGTGTTTGTGTGTGTGTGTGTGTGTAATAAAATTTGATTCCATGAGGTACAAACTGGTGCATCATAACTTCCAAGTGTTGTGGAAAATATATCTCTTTTTCCTTAAACTAAGTTCAGCTTTAATTAATCAGTAATTTGGGGGACTATCAAAGAAACTAAACAGGATAAAGAGTTTATGTAGACAATACCAAGTTCTGATGATCATAATCAATCTGATTATTGAAGTTTATTTTTCTGTGATAGTTAAAAATAGTATAACAGAACATATAAAATTAAAGGACAGGAAAGTAAAGTACATACATTCTATTCATTGGGTTAGATTTATGCTTAAACTTCTCCTGTTGCATGAACATAAATAATTTAGAGGTGGAATATGGGATAGAAACATTTTGTGTCTAAAGTTGACCAATTGCAAACCAATTATAGCCAATTCACTCTGCATTTGCACCAAGACGCTGGAAATGAGGTTTGATCAATACTGGGAATTCGTTTCTTTACTAGTATATATTTGGCCCCTAATAGTTATATTAAATATATAAAAGGTTTTACATTTTTTCAGAACATTTTTAAAACAAATGCCATAAATGCTATTGGTGAACAGCCTTAAGCCAATTCTGTGGATGATTTGGCAAAAGTATTTTTATTTTAGTTTGTATATACAATTTAGTTAAACTATAGTATATGAGGAAGGATGAGAAGATATTAAAAATTTAAGCAACTTTCTAACTAAATTGCCTTAATTTCCTCCTCTGATTCAATTAATTCTGGCCTAAATACTCCAATTTTATTCTCTAAGCATGCACATTCCCACAACTACAAACAGTTTGGTCTCAATTAATGGAACAATCACAATCCACTTTGACTGGAATATCAAGATATTGGTCGGGGGTGGGGTGGGGAGAGGTTTCTAAACTTTAATAATCTAGATAATTACTTCAACTCTCCACTTTGCTGGTGAATCTAGTCATAATTAACCAATTAAATCACATCAGCATTTCACTTTTTCCCTAAGCATAGAATTTAGAGGGATAAAAGAGAAAGACTAAAGAATCTATCTAAACATAAATGTCATTTCATTATGGAACCTTATTAAATACATTTAAATGTTTTAATTTCTACCACTCTGTTGTTCATAATGAACTCTGCAGGGATTGAAAATGAATTTTTATTCTGAGATTTCTGTCCCTTTTGAATTGCAAAGAGCATTCCTCTTGAATTTCCAGTAGATATAATGAAACATATTTTAATATCGAATCAAGCTAGCTCCTGGGGAGACAACTGTCAAAAATCCATGGCGTCTTTAAATCACTTTAATTATATTTTGCTCAGTGCAAAATAATATATAAGAAACGGTTTGTTTAACTTTATTGATGCCATAGTATTTTCCATACAGTTATGTTATACACTATCCAAATAAGATTGAGTAGTTTAATTAGGCTGGGGTTCAGGGTGAATGGAGATATATAGTAAGAGTTGGATTTGAAAAGAAAGTTTCAGACCAGAATGTAAAGATCCCTGAAGGCTATATATAAAGTTTTAGCATTCAGGAGTTAATATGACACCTAATAACAAAATAACTGAAATTAACTCTTAGTAGCGCTATGTAACATGCAACTTTTATGTGTTATGCATTTATATTCATGATTCCAATTCATCTTCTCAATAGATCTTTTAGGCTGGTATTGTTATTATAATCATCATCTTATAGGTATGAAGACCGAGGCTTAGAAGGTTTAAGGTCGCACAAGTAATAAATCAAATTTATAGAGTCAGGCATCAGTCCTTTATATACTTTGTAAATGATAAAACTTGAATTTGGATGAAGACATTCTACAGTCTATGCTTACTAGAGAAAGGGAGTCAGAAGAGCTAGTTTGCAGTCTAAGGTTACTGGTGACCATTACAGGAAAAAAAAGATAAAGTGAGATGATGGATGTGTTAATTAACTTGATTTTGGTGATCATTTCAGTGTATATATATAGTAAGTCATCACATTGTATATCCTACATATATACAATTTTTATTTGTCAATTATACATCAAGAAAATTGGAAAAAAATAATTAACTTAGGGGATGGCAGTTACAGAGATGGGTGTGGGGAAGAAAGGACGATTACTTGAGTAATTGGGATTCTGAAGGATAAGATGGTCTCACCTTGCCTGAGGTCAGTTCTGGGATGGATTTTTGTCTGGGAAGGTAGGAGGACTTGTAAAATGAGGAAAATCTTCAATAATGAGGGTTAGTGGACCCCCTACCCGCTATCACTGCATCACCCAGAAATGAGAGCAACTCAGCCATCTGTCTTGCATTCAGAGACACCTCTTTGCCTTTCAAAAGTCCACATTGTCAACCTGTGTAAGGACATTTGCCTCTTCTACCCTTTTAGAACCAATTTATTGATCTACCAGTCACCATGGTATCCTCCATTCACAATATCATCTCAGAAACTCACAGGTAACACTCCCCAGAAACCTTGTCAAATGTTTTTCCTGCATCTATTGAGATGATTGTGTGATTTTTGTCCATTATTATATTAATGTGCTGTGTAGTATGTTAATTGAAATTTGGGTGTCAGTTCAACCTTGCATTTCTGGTTTAAGTCCCACTTAGCCATAGTATACTATCATTTTTGGATGTTGCTGGATACAGTTTGTGATTGTTAAGGATTTTTGTGTTTATATTCATAAAGAATATTGATTTTCTTTTGATAGTTTTGTTTGGCTTTAGTGGGAACTAATCCTAGTTTCACAGAATGAGTATGAAGTGTTTGTTTCCTTTTTCTTGATTTTCTGAGAGAAATTGTGACAGAATATTCAATAGCACTTACCAGTGAAACTTTCTGCATGGGAAAATTTTAAAGGACTAATTCAATTTATTTACATGTTATTGTCCTATTCAAGTTGCATATTTCTTCTTGAAACACTTTTGGTAATTTGAATCTTTGTAGGAATTTGTTAATTTCATCTGAGTTATCTAAGTTGTTGACATTCAACTGTTCATAATATTCCCTTATAACCTTTAAATTTCTGTAGGGTCAGTAATGATATTCTTTCATTCATTCTTAATTTGTAATTTGAATCTTTGCCCTTAATTTCTTGGTCAGTTTGGGTGAAAGTATGCCAATTGATTTTTTAAGAAACAATGTTTGGTTTCATTAATTTTTTCTATTGTTTTTCTGTATTTTTTACTTACTTCCACTATGATCTTTATTATTTTTTTTCTGTTTGCTTTGGGTTTAATTTGTTTTTGTTTTTCTAGTTTTTTAAAAGGGATTTATTTAAACCTTTCTTTTCCTACATGTACATTTTTAAAGTTATAAATTTTGCTCTGGCTTCTTTTTTCCCTTTAGAATTGTTGCTTTTTGTTTAGTAACTTGCCTGCACTAAATCTGTGAAGTCTATCTTTCCTATGATATGTGGCCACTGATGCCTCTGCTCAGTTTTTTTCTCTTGTTTTTATTTTGAAGTTTTACTTCCTAGGGGTTGCCCCTCTATCTGCATAGCTTACTAATCAGTCAAATATTGACCAGAGGTTGTATTCAAACATTTTGAACCAGCAAGACTTCCACTCTCTGATAATGGATTTGTGGGTGGGCTAAGGAGTGTACATTCAAACATCAAGCCATGTTTAAGTCCAGTATGACTTTTACTTTCTGCTGGGCTTTATTGCATCTTTTTTGTGTGTGCAACCAGGTTCCACTAGCAAGTGTCGTATGCATGGGTTGGACCCTCTCCCATCTCTGCCGTACATGTACACATCAACCTCGGCTGTGCGATGAGCTTTTCAAGCCCCTTATTTCTGTCTTACCTTTTTGTATTTATATATATATTTAAATATACAAATATATTTATATATTAAGTATATACACACACACAGATACATACATACATACATACATACATACATACATACACACACACATATTTACCTGGGACTCTACAATATTTCCTGTTCATTATCAGATCCATGTTAGAGCCAGGATTTAAACCCTAATATTTCCTACCAGTTTAGTTATCCTCTCATTGTATTAGCCTTCAGTATAAATGTGGACCAGTACATTTTTCATAGCTGTTATAATTAGGCACTTTAAATATGTCTGCTGATTGCACAGCTTCCCTCGAGGAAGAATGAGGAGGTAAAGATTAGGTCATTGGTCCCTTTACCTGATCATTAACCAGATCTATGTCTCCATTTTATATGTTTTACACATTTGATTTACATTTAAAATTGCATTGAGTCAAATGGTGGCACAAGAAATAAATCTGGACACTGTTGTCTTAGTTTAATATGGCCTTGCAGGGTCTCTGATAGCCCAGGGACACTTAGAGAGCGTCTTGGAGAGATTGGGAGTCAGCTGCTTTCTGTCAATAATTGGCATAAAACATAATATGACTAAAGGTCTAAGCCAGGAAACGGTGGGCACCATTGTTCCCAAGAAACAACCTGGAAATAAACAGACTGTTAATACACTGACTTAGTGCCATTTTTCTCATTTGGCCTTAACTTCCGATCACTGTAGTCAGAAAATCTCAAGATAATATTTCTATGTTAGCAGATCCTGCCTGGGGATCCTAAATGGTATCCAGGTACAAGTACCTACCATGACAACTCCTCACAGCATTGATCATTTTTACCTTCTAATGCTGTCTGGCATATGACATTTATTGTATCTTACAGTAGCCTTTATTGCTCTACCTTTGTTTTGAAAACAGGTCTGCCTATTCAAAGGGGGAAAAAGTCATTCTTTGTGATTTATTCAACATACAACATTGCTCTATTAGCTGAACACTGACTCATAGGGGGAAGAGAAAGAAGAATACACTGGAAGTACTGAAGTGTTATTATGTAGGCTGTATCCATAGATGCTTCAGTATTACAGACCTAGGAGCTGCAGGCTGTCCTCTAGCATGTGTTTATTCTTCATATACTGTTTAAATTTCATATCTTTTCTGTCTATTTCTTTTTTGTACCAGGCAAGGATGATAGTAATACATTTATCCAACCCATGTCAGTTCAAATAAGGAATTCAGAGTCATCTGAGAAATACACATACGCTGGTAATTTACTTGAAAGCTCTCATTCTCCTACCACTAAAATGCCTTTCCCAAATATCCATTCAATTTATTCTTCAATTTCCATAGCTCTCTCTCTCTCATTTGATACTAAGGGCGCTGGTACTGAAGGAACCTAAGATCAAGCAAATAACAGCCACCCACCTTTTTCTCCATCACTTAGCTACTTAAACGACTATAGATTTCCATCTCTCACATCCTAGGATGTAATTAAATACTCATTTTAAACTTTATAGGACAAAAGGCTGAAACAGGTTCAGCTTTGTAGAGGGGAAAAAAATACATAAGAATAATGTTTACAAAGTTCTGTAACAAGGCTTATCTGCAGGATGAAGTTGCTAATATGAGCCATTTTGGACTGAATGGTTTATATCTGTTTAGAATAACTTGAATTTTTTTCCTGTTAAAATGTCACATGGATAAAGGAATAAATTCTAGCAGCTGTGACAGGATGATCATTGCTAAGAGACTTCGATATGGTGGATTCATGTGTCAGAGACATTTATTTCACTGTCTTTCATTCAGAATAAGCCAAATATTCTCCTCTACACTCAGGAGGACTAACAATGAGACACAGATGAAAAAAATAAAAAATCCCATGATTCTGACATCTTAATCCCCAAGTTGGTTGTTAAATGAGACAGTTGGCACCAACAGTCTCTAATATGTGTGTGAGGAAGTTAGTGGAGGGACTCAGGATGAGACCACTGTTCTTTTCTCGATGTAGTCATTACACAAGTTGGTTGGAATTAATGACAAACTTCAGCAAGAATATACCAACAGCCATGATATTTTAAAATGCAATGTAGAAAAATAGAAAAAATGGAAGTATCGAGTAGTCTATAAAAGTAAGCATGTGAGGAACAAATGAGAAAAATGATCCAAGGCATTCTAAGAAATTAAGATGAGATGATCTTTATCTGGGAACCTATTTATTGCTGATAAATATCATAGGGAATTCTATCCTACTGAGCTTTAAAACTGCTTTATTTATCCCTTTTTCCATTAATTTAAAAAGTACATGCAAGGGACTAGAATTAACACTGGAAACAGAAAGATAAATAAGCCATGGGCTCTACTTTCAAACAGATCATGTTTTAGTGTGCAGTGTATGTGCAACTAACACCATGTGGAAAGTGTCATAGTGGAAATGGCTTAAGAAACAATAGTCAAAAAAAAGGAAGAGATGAAAAGAGTATGGGAGGATCTGAGAATAAACCACAGTGAGGAATTTGAACTACATTTTGAAAAATGAGCAGGAATTTACCAGGTGGACAAAGCATGATCTTTCAGGCAGATGAAATAGCCTGAGCAAAAGCTTGAAAGCTTCTGAATTCCATAGCTATCTCAGGGATGAAATCTCACTGGTTCAGCTCAATTCATGTGACCTTCCCTGAGCCAATCACTGTCTTTGCTCTGATTAGATCAACCTTTATAACATAGAAAGTAAAATTAGAACGATGGCCATTGTATTTCTTCATAGAGATGCAGCCGTGAAGATTAAATGAGCTAGTATATGGAAAGCAAATGGTATAGGGACAGGCAAATAGTAGGTACTCCAAACAAACAAGTTTGTTGTTATTATGATTGTTATAAATGTAATAATTAATATTTTAATAAAAAAACCAGACACGTAGCAGCACTGCAGACTCTCACCGAATTTCTCTTAGGGAATGTAACAGGAATGTAGCAGAAGGGAAGCCACAGTTGTATACCAGGCAGCACATGCCTCAGAAAGCCTTTCTAGGACTTGCTTTCCCCAGTCTGGATTGGGCTGGTGCATTTGTACTCTATCCATAGCTCCATCTGATTCTATCATATTGTAATAGAAAAAACTGTCTCATTAAACTATGAGTTCCTCAAAGGAAGAAGTGTATCTTATTTATCATTTTATCTCAAATACTTGAGATATTGTAGGTAAAGTGGCTGTTCGAAAAACTTATGAATAGGCAATTCATAGAACATGCCATGGTAGAGTTTATATCTAAGCTTGGCCCCCAAAGGGTAGGGAGGGGTTTTGAAATGTAGAAATGGGAAAAACGACATCAAGGAGAAGGAAATGCTCAAAATAAGCTTGGAGATTGAGAAATTTTGCTTATGTTTGAATATGTCAGTTAATTAGATGCAACTGAAGTGAACCTTGACTGAAGAGGGTGTAGGGATGAGAAGATCGACTTTAGGGTGAATTTCAAAGGACCTTGAATACTGTGCTAATGAGATTAGACTTTGTAATCTGTGAAATAGAAAGACTGAGAGGTTTTCTTCTGGGGATTGATATGCCCAGGATTTTAAACACACACACACACACAACACAACACAACACAACACAACACAACACAACACAACACACTATGGGACCTTTATTTAGGCCCTATTTAGTAAAGAAGAGTTACTTCTTTACTAAAGTATCTTCTTTTTGGTGGGACAGAAGCTCTAAAAACATCAATAGGGTTAAGAAACAGAAGAGGCAAATTGTCTTGATGAGAATGTACTAATTATTAATAAAGAGATGGGCTTCTGAATCCTAAAATTCACTGGATTTTGAGTCCTAGATTCTAGTCCTTCTCAAGGACAATTCTACTCTTACCTCTCTACATTTTGGTTATATGAACGAATGAATATTCCTTTGGATAGTAAGCAAGTTCAAGCTGATTATCCTATCACTTGACAATTCAAAGTATTATTTAAATGATCATTTTAAAGATATGAAAATCAAGGCACGCAGAACTCAATGAATTTGCCCAAAGTCATATAATGAGTAAAAAAATTGGACCAAAATCGAAACTGAGACTTGTCGAACTTCAGAGTGCAAGCCTTCATTTGGTGTGCAAAGACGCTCTCAATATTTCCATTCTAAAGGACAATCATTCAGAGAATGACTGCTGTAATATGCTTTTTTCTCATACAACCAATAGTTATTACATCATAGGTACCTGTTTAATGCATGCGTAATTCTTGAATAGATTCTAAATCTATAAAAATTCCAGAGATACTGTCTTTTTGTTGCTAAGAAAATAATAAGTAAAGTTACCTCTGTCATGCATGTGTGAATATTTTTTGTGTTTATCCTTAAACCAAAATATTTGAACTAGACATATACTAGCATTGGTTGGTGCAGATAAAAGCACTTTATTGTCAGTTCTTATTGTAATTTCTGCCGTTTTATTCCTCCATCATTTTCATTTATCAGCAAAATCTTTCCATTGGAGGAGACAATGAACATTTTATAAACCTGCCTAGAGCTTTAAAATATACATATACCTTTGACAGCGACATAGGTATCTTTAGAGCTTCCTCCAGAGTGAAATCTCCTTCAGAAATTTGCATTTAACAGGCAAACATGATTTTGTTGAGGAACACAGAATTATAAATTCATGGACACTTGGGTACTGGGGATACTTTATAATCCATACATCCATACTGCTAACAGTCATTTTTATGGCTATATAGTTCAAATTACCCGGAATGGATACAGCCAGCACTTTTCATTATTAACTACATTCTAGGGGTTTGTAACAACTCCTCCATGAAAGCTCTTTATAACTTGAAACTCACACAGGAAGTTGCAGGCTAAATAATGTGCTTTCTGCTTTAGGGTATGAATCTGTCACCTCTTGATGTAAATCTCCCAAATTTGATTGGTCTTAGAAGTATTCATTTTGCACAACATTCAAAAGGTCTCTTGCTTTTAAAATGAAAAATAGTAAGTGATTACTTTATAGCCCATTTAATTGCATTTGGAGATTTTCTTCCCCTTAAAGTCTCCTGGATAACCATATTAATGCCCTCCCCAAACACGCTTTTGAACAGAGTTTTATTATGGGTAGCACCTGACCTTTCAACATAATTGCATGTGGTCCAAATTAATTGTTCTGTTCTATTGTGCATTGAATAATAGGTATTCTAAAGTGAGACTAATTATGCAGACACCTGATAGTGGAGAATCTTAAAGTGAACTTTTTGGGGTGCCTGGAATTTAGAGTATAAGGTATAAAATGACACTTAATTAACTAATAATCCAAATAACAAGACTGATTCCACAGGAGACTTCTAGTCAACACAATTCAAAAAATTAGGAGACTCTTCCTTAACTGAAATGTTATTACATTTCATGTAAAAATGAAGCTTACACAAACAAAATATTGTCATAAATTAACATGTTAGTGAGAGTCATATAGATTTGTATAGAAAAACAGAAATTTTTTTGCTTAATTTTTACCATTGCTTATTTAACAATGAAAATTAACATTGCTTATTTAATACTCCATTCATTTATGTTTAACCGTTGATTCCTTTTTTGGAACATTTTTATGGTTGTCACTGTCGTATTCTATAACAAGCACCAAAGTACATGTTTTAAACCTAAATTTGATGCCAATTTATTGTGTAATTAACTGACTTTAGGACTTCAGTAACTATAACTAAATCAAGCTCTAATGATTGCTTATTTTCTCCTCATCTGAAATGACACTTGTTAGATTCTCTCCTTGTTTGTTAGAAGTACCTGTTCTGGAAACAAAAGTAGAAAAGATGGCACATGACATGTAGTGTCCAGAAAATGCAGGATGTCGGGTGAAGGTGGAGCTTCTGCCCATCACTCATCTCACCTTCCTTGGCGTTATCCTGACCAAGGTGCCCTGAAAGTCCCTTCAGTTTGACTAAACCTTAGACAGGCTTCCTCCTAACTCTAGGCCCTGACCTCTCTTTTCTTTAGAGCATTTACTTTAGAAAACTTCTAAATTCTTTCTCTGCCTTTGAGATATATGTAAATTAAAAAAAAAGAAAAAAAGCTTTTTACCAGTTTTACAGCCCAGGAATGGCGTTCTCAAGGACCCAGGAGCCATCCCTTTAAAATGTAAACATCAAGGGTTACACTATCCCTGCCACCCAGGTTCTGTGGGAGGGTAGGAGCCTACCTTCAAGATGCCTCGCTCCAAGTTGTAAAACTACTTTTTGTCACAAAGATATGAGAAAATTTACATTTCTTTTGGGTAAAGCCAGTTGGCAGACACAGATGACCTGTGTTCTCCCTCTCACTCTGGCACTTTAAAAATCCTACCACTCTGTTTCAGTGGAGTTGAGTTCAGACTGAGCTCTGGCTTCTTTTTCTTCATGCAGTAACCCTAAAGTCTACCTTGCCTGTTTAACTTTGTCTGGTGCACTTTTTGCTTTGACAGTCCCTACTGTCAATGCGATGCTCTGTGACAACCATTTTTAGTCACTTCCTCCCTCGTCGTTGCTTTGTAGCTGTGTTGAACATGTGACCTAGCGTGGTGGTCTCCTTGAATTCAAATATTGGGTTGTGTTTTTATCACGTGGAGCACTCATACTAGTTATGCCACATGTCTCAGTTAGTTTGCTAACTGTATTCTTTTTTGTTTTTTTTAATTTTTAATTAAGTTTATTGGGGGTAACATTGGTTAATACAATTGTATGATTTTCAGGTGTACATTATCATTTGACATCTGTATATTCTATTGTGTATTTACCACTCAAAGTCTAGTTTCCTTCAGCTACCATATATTTGATCCCTTTACCCACTTCACCCTCCCACTAAACCCTATATTTGACCCCCTTTACCCTGTCTACCTCTCCCCTTCTCCCCCACCCCACTAGTAATCACTAGTCTATAGTTCTCTGGTAACCACTAGCCTATAGTCCATGTCCATGAGTCTCTGTTTGTTTGTCCTGCTCATTCGTTGCTTTTAGATTTATATCCCACATATAAGTGATATCATGTGATTTTCAACTTTTACAGTCTGGCTTATTTCACTTAGCATAATTATTTCAAGATCCATACACTTTGTCGCAAATGGTAATATTTTATCTCTTCTTATGGCTGAGTAATATGCTATTGTATATACGTACCACAGCTTCTTTAGTCAATCATCTATCGTAGGACACTTCGGTTGCTTCCATGTCCTGGCCACTGTGAATAATGCTGTTATGAACATCGGTGTGCAAATATCTTTTTGGATATGGGTTTTCAAGTCTTTGGGATAAATACCCAGCAGTGGGACTGCTAGATCATACGGTAGATCAATTCTTAGTTTTTTGAGGAACCTCCATACTGTTTTCCATAGTGGCTGTACCAATTTGCAATCCCACCAGCAGGTGTAAGGGTTCCTTTTTCTCCTCATCCTCTCCAACGTTTACTAACTGTATTCTTGGTATTAATAGCCTAAGCCTCTACGTAAGGGAATTCACATTTGTAAAGCTCCAAGGATGTGTCACATGAACTGATTGGTGTTTCACACATTGTGTGGCATTTAATCCTGTCAATATTCCTATATGCCTGTCAATATTCCTATAAAGTCAGTAATGTTATCTCTTGTGCAGATGTGAAACTGACAGGTTACTTACTTGCCCAAAGTCAATCACTTGAAAGTGTTAAAGACCAAGCAAGGTGGGTTGAGTTCAAGCTTGGGAATAGGACTCACAGGCCTGAATTTGAATCCTGTCTCTCCCGGTACAACCTCATCATCTTACATCATCTTACTTACTAATTAGCTTCCATTT
Organism: Pteropus medius; assembly: GCF_902729225.1. NCBI lineage: Eukaryota > Metazoa > Chordata > Mammalia > Chiroptera > Pteropodidae > Pteropus > Pteropus medius. Next base: position 12,984,214 of record NW_024349801.1, read on the forward strand.
TACACGTGGGAAAACTAAGGTTTACAAATTTTAAGTACTTTTCAAAAGAGGCACATTACTACTAATTATTGTGTATGGGTTTTGTGAGCACAGAATGAGACAATGTGTATAAACTGCTTAGGAGAGTTTCCAAATCTGATAAGAATCCAGTAAGTGTTAAATGTTATGATTAGTGATAGTAAAAGTAAAAGTATATACACTTCACTGCCTCTTCCTCTGGGAGTGAAGACAACACCTGTAGTAGCACAACTGACAATGCCTTAGAATCCATGGGAGTGTCAGTATGATTTGTTGATTGAAATACGGTAAATCAAAATCATCCTTTACACAGGGCTATCCCATGACAAGAAGCACATACTTGCACTGAGTAGATAGGAAAACTTTTGTAAGAGCCAATGACAGCAGAATGTGAGAGAAGTAAGAAGGCTTCTAGAAACCAAGGAAATCAGTTCCCTCCATGGCTTGTTGAATTGGGAGTTTCCAGTCTGGTTTTGAACTCAGTTCTGTTGAGTCTAGGAATCTGCAATTTACAACAAGATTTTAAATACTTTAAAATGCATTAACAGTATTGTTATTCACATTTAGGGGGTACACGAAATAACCTTTGTTTTAATTTATAGTTAATAAAAATTACTCCCATGTTAATTTAATTCATCTTAATATGTAAATAACCTTTAACGATTAACTTTTTGCATATATTTTAGAATTAGCAGCCTAAAAATAGCTTAATTTCAATATTTGCCTAATGATTAGATAGCAATTTAAAAAGCATTCAGAGAATCCAGACTATGTCAGTATATGACATATTATATTTTCCTTCTATTATACTTCCTCATGAGTTAATTAATTCTTTTCACATAATAAACAAATTATGTATGTGTTAATGGCATTTTTAAGAAATGGACTCAATTTACTTAGTTGTTCATAATTATCTCAGTTTTCTTTGGTTTTGGAGCTATGTACTTTGTTAGGGTAAAGAAAAAACTATTAGAAAAGAAAAATTATGGATTTTAAGTATCAGTTGAGCCTCTCTGAGAATTTTGCTATGATAGTGTTATATATTTTTCGTTGATTAAGCTTGCTTCGTAATTGCCTGTTGTAAGATAATCATGCAACACCTAAGAGAACAAAAGAGTGGGAATTGCTTCTTTCTTCCAGCCCAGAATACCTTTTGTAATTCACAAAGACAGAAAAGTCCACTATTAGTTTTCATTGTATTGGAAAACAGTAATGTCAAGAGAGATTTAACATCAAGATTGAACTTTTTGACTTTTGGAGAGTTACTGAAATATACATTTTAAAACTTTTATTCTAGCGTTTAAATTGTGTGAATATGTCTGCCTAGGAAATTTGATTGAGCCGAATTGCAATGAAATGAATGCATTTATGCAAAGGTCAATTATGATATAGGCAATCTATTTTAGGGTAAGCTTCCTTGCACCTTTGAAAATGATTCCTTTTTTAGCTAACTGAGAATCTCTCAAGGAATACAAAAGTTAAAGTCAAGCAGTGCAGTCTTTATATTTTTTTCTTCTAAGTCTCCCCAGTAGAGGCCGTTATATGCATTTATTCAGCAAAGGCAGCGGATTGCTGAGCCTAGATTGCATTTAGCAATCTCAGATGGGTATGTCTTTCTGTAAAGAGAGATCGAGAGGAATTTAAAGCTGAAATTCAATGATAAGGGAGATGCTGAAATAGAATAAATAAAAAACAATAAAAGAGGGATAGAAAAGAGTATAATTACAATTTTGTTTTAAAAGATGTTAATACAACTGGGTATGCATTGCATAAAAAAATTAAGAATTGCATCAAGATTTTAATGATTTTTATTTCATCACTGGTGATTTGCATTTTATAGTTCTAGAATTTTTCCGTTATTTTACCAATGTTAATATATATCTTTATCATTAGAAAAGCAATAGTATCACAGATTTCAAAGAAGTAATATTAGAAATCAAATCTCTCTAAAAAATATAAAAGTCTCTAGCCAGCATTTCAAGGACCATGATTAAATAGATTACCTGGAAAAAACATGTAGGTTTCTAATTTTTTACTGTAATTTTACTTTTTAGTTCCTCTTATGTGTTAAGCAAATAAAATACAAGATGAACATCGACCGTATAAATTTCATTCATATCGAAGCTATCTATCTATCATTATCTATCTATCTATCTATCTATCTATCTATCTACCTACCTACCTACATCCATCTATCTAGTCAATCTTCATTATTCACAGATTTTATATGTCCAAATTCACCTACTTGCTAAAATATATTTGTAACCCTCAAGTCAAAACCTGAGGTACTTGTGTGGTTATTTGTAGACATACATATGATCTAAGAGGCAAAAAAAAAAAAGAAAAAATTGTGTCTCCTGATGCGCACATTCCTAGCTGAGACTGAATAAGGCAATACTCTGCTTCTTATTTCAATCTAATACTGTAAACAAGTCCTTTCCATGATCTCTTTAGTGCCACCTTTTTTTGCATTTTTGTGCTTTTCATTGGCGATTTTGCTATTTAAGATGGTCCTCACGCATAGTGCTGAAGTGCTGTGTAGTGTTTCTCGGGGCAGGAAGGCTATGTGCCTTATGAAGGAGATGCGTATGTTAGATAGGCTTATTTCAAGTATGTATTATAGAGCTGTTGGTTGTGCGTTTGATGTTAATAAATCAACAATATGTATGAAATAAATTGTCTTTAAACTGAAACACATCAAAGTTATTTATTAATAAATTAATGAAAATGTGACAAGAGGTTTACCAGAACCTAACTTTTATTTACCCTAGGAGTAATGGTCCAGTATTTCCTAATTTAGTGTTTATGAAAACTTTATAAAACCATAACTACTGTAAATATCAAGAATCAACTGTATGTATATACATATTTATTTATATATGCAAGTTTTGTCCAATTTTTATATTAATACAATTCACGTATATGATTTAAAAATACACACACACACAGAAGCACACACACGTCATTACATGTATTTCCATGTGTTAATGCCTTTTCCCCCTTCAGTTTTCCTGGTTCATATATAATACAACAACTTAAATTTGGTTCCTCGATAACTGAATATCGAAATGTGAATGCATAAGAGAGTTCTTACCCTGGCTTTTTTGCATCTTCAGAAAGTACTGGAGAATGTACTATCCAAAATTTTGAACTCACTTAAGAAACAACAAAAACAATGATATCGATAATGACAACACTAATTTTGAAGCCTCACATTTTTTGTGTATTTTGACTGGCGGCTGGCTATCAGGCTATATAGATGACTCTGTGGTGGGACTTGTACTGAGAGGCCAGAGGACTTAATTGGAAAGCATAATATTGAACAAAAGGGAAGTGATAACATTCTCATGCAGGACTGGGCAAATTTCCCCAAGGTGGTGGGGGGAGACCAAACCCTGTACCGAGAGGAGAGGGTCCTTCGGTGGAGACTGTAGAAAGAATTCAACACATGCCAAAGTTAGAGTCAAAGGAAAGTTTATTAGAAAAGGGGTAACAATCCACAGACAGAGTGTGGTCTCCTCTCAGAGGCAGAGAGTGAGAGGGACATTGCAGGAGATAGAGAGAGACAAGAGTAGAGGCTCGGAGAGGGACCTTGAGTGTTCAGGGAATTCAGTTATATGTTATTCTTTAGTTCCCATTTCCTTTGATATGGACATACAGTGAGGAAGGGGAAGAGTATGTAAAGTGAAAGGCCCGCTGGCAGTTCCCAGCCTCCAATCCATAAATTCCCCATGGTTTTAGCCACAGGGAATGACTCTTGGTTCCTGTTTCCCCTTCACTGGTGTGGGGAATGTGCTGTTAGCAATCCCAGCAGAAATCTTCCTTTGTTCTGAAGGTGTCCTCCTGGCCTGGCTGCAGGGCTGATCAGCATATTGCAGTTTCTGACTGTGGCTTGATTAACATTTTAATTCTCTCGACTCCTCCCTACATCAACTCCACATTTCAACTGATGACCAGGAACATAGTACAGATTATGCTGTAGCTAGGACAATATTTGTATTCCTGAACATGAAACTTCTTGAGTCCTCATTTTCAGAGGCTGAATGCTTCTTTTAGTAAAGTGGCTTTGTATTATGTGTGTGTTTCATCCAATTGATATATAGGATCGCTATGCAAAACAAGGAAATATGTCTGCAAGCCACACATAAGGACAAATATTTGTATGCAGTATTGCATTCTGATCCTGAAGTGCTCAAGCAAGTTTTGAAAGATAAGGATGCGTTTTACAAGCAGAAGGATGGTATATGCAAAGCCGTGGATAAATGGGAGAGTGGGAAGTTCTTGAATCGCAAATCTCCCACCCACAGCATCTAGCATACTGATTCTGAGTCCATGAAAGAGCCGCGAATGAAAAGACTAGAGAATAGTACAGCCTGACAAAGACGAGGCATCCCGATGCGTCTGCCACAAGGCTTGTTTTTTTATTCAGTAAGCCTTGCGGAGCCATTGCAGAGCCCTAAGCATGCAACTTGGTGAGATTTCTATTTCAGAAAGACCTCTCTGGTCATCATACAGAGAAAGCTGAGACAAAGAGACCACTTAAGAGGCTATTATTTCAGGATCAGGCAGGAACTAATAGTGACTCTGATTATTCCAGTGCCAGGTGGGCTTTTGTTTGAACTCCCCTATGTGTTCACCTGACCTCTCAGCTCAGGGGTCTCCTCCATCCCTCCTTTAAGGATCCGCCTACCCTACTCTTCTCAGTTCATGTTGCCGAGCGCCTCACAATCCAAGCCCAGGAATGTCTAAAGCTTGTATTTTATGAATCCTGGGCCAAATTATTGGATCTTTCTGCAGAGAAAGCACCAAATGCGAGTGGAATAGTAAGATATTTATTTACGCCCTTCATTAATTTAGTCAACAAATATTTGTTAAGTGCCAATTTGTACCAAATGCTGGATGAGGCAGCTAATGAATAAGTAGTGATACAATATAGAGAAATCCTACTTTTAATTGAGTTTTTGTTCTAGTAGGGAAGATAAAAACAAACAAAATAATTCCATATTGTTGTTTGTGTGTGTCTTGAAGAAAACAAACAGGATGGTGTTGTGACCGAAATAACCAGGCCCAACTCGAGTGCTCTAATCCAAGAGACAGTTTATTAGCCGGCGGCTGTCCTTGCAAAGGAGCAGCCCCGAGACGCAGGGGCACAAAGTTTTTAAGCCCTCGATTCCATCCCCCACATCCTTAATCTTTACACAAAAGACTATATCTCCTCCATTCATTAACTGATAACTAAGGGGTGGGTAAGCAAGCAGGGGTACAGAAGCAGAATGCGTCATTGTTAAAATATTTTGTACCGATAGGCAGTGATCCGGCCAGTAAATCCCTCTAGTTAATAAATTTTTAGCAGATAACTAACTAGAAGTGAGACATGGCGGTTAGCACGTACCATGTCTTATCCTTAACCTATTGTTTCTAAAGGTGAGGTCACTACAGATGGAAGTTTGATCCTGAATGAAAAGGGAGGCTTTTTTCAAACAGAGGGGTCAGGAATGCTGTCTCTGAGAAGGTAGCATTTAAGCAAGATTTGGAGGGTGAGAGATAAGCAGACATGTGAAGAACTGAGAGAAAAGAGTTCCTGCGAGGCAGAGTCCGAAAAGCACACACATACATATTTTTGACTTTTAAGTTAGAATGTACTTGTAATTCCATTTTTTCTTTATAAAATCATTTGCACCTTTTAGAATTTTTTTCCTCTATCATCATAGTTTGCACAAAAAAGAGTGTATTCTTTTAAATTCTAATTTGAAAAATATAAAAGTAGCCTGACTTTTAAATTATGTGAATTATTCACCATGGAAAAGTAGTTTTCTGAGTTTATATGTACATGTATATGTATTATGTACTCGTATCAGAAATGGTTCTTTATCTTTGAATTTACAATGATTCTGAGCTATACAAGGACTCCTCTGGAGATGACAATAATAGCGATAGATGGCATTAATGAGTCTTTACTAATCCAGGCAAGATTGTATATACATTAACATATTAACTTATTTAATTCTCTCCAAGTTAGTATTACAATTATTCCTACTTTATGAATGCAGCCCAGGTAAGTTATGTAACTTGTCAAGGCAACACAGCTATGAAATGTCAGTGCTATGATTAGATTCTAGGCAGTATCCCTCTAGAACCCACTCTTTGAATCAAATAGTGTGTATTTCTTATGCTGGTAACCACACATGGAAATACAGCAGCAATACTATTCTGCCATTAAACAAAAGAATACCTTTCCAGAATTTCAGGATGACAACATATAGTAAATAGAATCCTCATTTATATTTTTCTTCCTTTATTTTTATTATTTTTTATTGGCATATACAATGTCTTGTCTTATGTTAGTATAGGGTCAATAGATATCAATATCCGGGTACTATGTAAACACTGTTCATGAGTTATCTTATTGAATCTTATAAACGTTTTTCAACGGAGTTGCATTAATATTGCCTGGGCTTGAATTTTGACTCTGTCACTTTATAATTGTATGACTTTGGGCAAGGAGCTTATTTTATCTGTGCCTCAGTTTCCCCATTTGTAAAAGCAGTCTGATTTCAGAACTTGTGACTTTAACCACTTGTATATTACCTCCTACTAATATAAGATAGTATCTAATTAGATAGGAATAATGTATTTAATTAATTTTAAGTTTAATACTTTATAATTTATGATGTTCTAAAGTATTTCATAGTTTCCAATTGCTCTATCAACAGAAAGATGTGAGAATCACTGATTTAGTAGCTTTTGTGGAAATGGCTTCCTCAAATCCAGGACTTGGGTCACTGAGAAGCAGTGAACCTTTAACCTGAGTTATTCCTACTTTTAAAGCCTTGTAATTATCATCCTGAATTTACTGTGCATAAGCTGGACCACACAAAATAACATACTTTCATTTCTCGGCATTTTAAATTGAATAGAAGATATGTTCATTTGTCGGCAATACCAATCTCAAACCTATAGCAAAACAATAAAAATGTAAAATGCCAAATCCAATTATATAAACAGGAATGCAATTTTATTCCATTTTTTTTTAGTTGAGCTATATCTGTTGCAATTTAAATAACCAGGCCATGGTATTTTAATGGGTGATCTGGCTTACCCAATGGCTAAGTCAATGAACTGCAAAAATTGACTATTATGGCTCATGAAACCAAGTCAACCCTGAATATAAATAGAAAATTTCTTTTTTGGAGCTAGAGTAAAAGCAAATATTCTTCAAATATGGGAGAACTGATTCAGCAAATGAGATTGAGTGTATTTTTAAAGATTATTTTTATATGCATATAAAAATAATTAGAGAAAGGTTTTTGTTGTCCTGCCCAAGTATATGCTTTCTTAATTAATTTGGCCCATCTGGATAAAGTAATAAAAAGAATGGTAACTAACATTTATTGAACTCCTATTTTGTGCCAGGTACTACGTGAAGTGTTTCCAACTCTGCAAATTGAAACAAAACTTAATATTCACAGCCATTCTTTGAGTTAGTCGTTTTCTCTTTTATAGAGGAGAAAACAGAGGCTCAGGAAGGCTTTTTCTACAAGTTGTCCCATGCATTAAATCCAGGAGTCAAATTAAATCCTAGAATTCTTCATTATTTTTAACCACCTCTCCCACAAAAGAGATTTTCAAGCTAAGCACCACTAATTAGATCAATGCACAAATTGAACTAAAATATTTATTTTCAGATTTGATTTCTAGTGAATCTCTTCTGTAAGGAACACCCTAAATAAGTGATTTTTCTGAATAACTGAAGCTGGATGCTTCTTGTATTGTTCCTCAAAGATCTGCACTTAGGCATCTTCTCATTCTAATCTGCCATCTCTTTCTGGGAGTTCTCAACGATTGACTTTACTTTTAATTACTATCTACAGTCTGGTCATTTCCCAATCATCATTTCATGCCTAGATTTTTGTAAAGTTTCGTATGTATACCTCCAGTGTTCAATAAACACTGGATAGGTAGCTACCTAGATGGACAAAGGACCTCAAACAAAACACGTCAATTACAGAACACATCAGTTGTCTCAGAGAGAAACTCTTTCTTCAGCCATGCCTATCTCAGTGGATGGTCTAGTTATCTTCCATTTGCATGGTCCAGAAACTTGGACTTCATCATTAACACCTCTTGTACATTGTTGAGTTGTGTATATTCCATTTTCTATATATTTTTGAATTCTTTTTGCATATCCAGAGTGCCATAATTCTTTAGACTACCGTCAATCTCTTGCTTATATGTCTTTATTAGCTTTTACATTCATCTTTGTGTCTTTTAAAACTTGCCTTCTACCTCTAGTCCTCTCCAATTCATCCTTCACACCTAACATGGAATTTGTTTTTGGAAAATCAAATATAATAATGCCCTGCTTTACTCTGACCTTTGAATGATTCATCATTACTTTCAGAATAATGTCCAAGCTATTGCACATGGTTTGCTGGTCCCTTCATAATATAATGCTTTCTTTTTTTTTTTTTCTGATCTCATCTCTTGGCTTTCTTGCCTTCATTCCCTGATCCATCCATAATACCATGCTTTATCAAAGAGGCTTTATTTCTGATTCCTCCCAGACTTTTGTATATGTGTAAAACACCTTCTTTTTTCTCTTTCTGATGAACTCTAACTCATCCTTTAATTTTTAGCTTAGATATCAGCTCCTCTTAAGATTCATCTGTGATCACCCTCTCTGGATAAGGGACCAGTTTATGAGTTCTTTTATCACTCTAAGTTTTCCCATTAGGGCACTTAGGGCACTGTATTATGATTTATAAATTCTTGTTTTAACTACCAATAGACTGCAAGCTTCTTCAAAGGAACTCATTGCCTGGTACATTGAAGATTCATTCTCATTTCCCTCATATTCTCTCTCTCTCTCTCTCTCTCTCTCTCTCTCTCTCTCATTTATTCAATCATATATGCATATTAAATGATTTCTATTATTACACACAACTAATTTACTCACCTTCCTATTCAACTATTTTCCCTGTAGTAATGCACGATCTGTATTAACAGAAAAGTATGAAATTCTAGAGTTGGGAAGGACTTTCAAATGAAATGCTCTTTATCTGAGTTCCAGGCCAGTTTTATCACTCATTTTCTGTATAAACTTAGACACATCATTTGCTCTTCCTGGGACCTATGGACCATCTGTTTAAATCCCTCTAGATTAGATTCCCTCACTATCTTTGATTCTAGGTCACTTTAGAAATAGCTTCAAATTATTCACATGCTTTTAGCATATGTCAAGCAAAAAGAAAAAAAAAAAACAAAGACAAAAAACAAAAACTTGTGACTGTGTGCCCATTGTAGTCACTCTACCATCATTTTTGTCAATCTTGTCTCTGATAATTTTGTTAATCATTTTTAATAAAGCCTGACATAAAATCACACTAAATTTTATTTCAAGCATGAAAGCCTGTTCTACTGTTGTTATATGTTTGAATGTAGTTACTTGGATGCACAAAGAACCTCAAACAAAACATGTCAATTACTGAGCCACCAACTGTCTTCAAAAAGTAGAAGACAGTAGATAAGGCACAGCATGATTAATAAGTAGGGTTGACTGAATACATGGCAAACATGGTTATGTATACTCAGAGAGCTATATTTTAAGGTATTAATACTTAAAAAATTTGCTTCGTTAGGAACAGAATCTGTCCCCTCTCTGTGGAATGGGCAACAGTATTTCTAACCAATATTAACCTTTAATATATCAAGAGTAATCACAAAAATGCCTTTTCCAATTCACACTGGTAAGTGATGAATGAAAATTACTATTTGGCCAGCACTTTGTACTAAATACAGTCCAGGGATAATTGACCATTGAAATTTTCTCCTAAATCAAACAAACCAATCCTTCAAATATAAAGTTAATCATTTTATCGATATTAGCCTTCAATCCTTAGTCCATTAAATCCTTAAATTCATGCTAGGAATGGCATAGGAAGTGAATTAAAACAGGATTCTTATAAAATGATAAAGATAAAATCATGACTTTTAAAGAAGCAATTTAGTCTTAATAAATTATTTTTAATATTCTTTTTCTTTTTCTTTTTTTCAATAAGGCATCACATTGACCATAAAATGAAGTGTAAAAGGGCACTGGTTGAGGAAACTGAGTTACAAAGAGACCACTGCACCCTTGAATAGTTATATCTACAATAATTTGCTTCATAAATTTTTATGTTGCCTTTTACATTTTTAAAGAAAGTGAATATTCCCAACAGTGCTACAGTTAGAATTGTGACAGTATGAGAGCAACTAAAGGAAATTATATTTGATCTCTGGAGTATTTAGCTAAATAGTTTTAAATAGGAATTTGTTGCTTTGTTGAAGACAGATTAGAGTCCACACAAAAGACAGTCCCTGAATGGAAAGCTCATGCTCTCAGACAGTCTCTACCCACAAACACAGTTTCACAGAAGAGCTAAGTGTCAGTTAAGAAGATCTGGAAAATGGAGATGATTTGCCTACAAGATTTATGGAGTATTTACTGAAATAAAGGGTTTCGGTCTTTAAATGTCAAATGTTAATATTCATCATATGCTAACCCCTTCTTCTAGAATTTTATTTTGCATGCTTTATCTCTGTAGTTTGAGAATCCAAAGCTCTTATGAAGAGATATCCTCCCAGGGCACATTCTGTATTTAACAAGCACGTTTCCCCCTTTCCTGTGGAGACTTGCTCTCTCTACTACCTATACCATGAGGATGTTTTCCTGAAAGATAGAGTGGAGTGGTCTTAGTTGTCAACATTCAGGTGGTTTTCAGAAAGGATATGCCCCTCCTTAATGCAGCCAGCTTCTGTCGCTTACGCAGTGGATGCCTCTTGGAAGCCTGGAATAGTAGAGCTGCTCATTAAATGACAGACCTTGTTCCTATAGTTGTTCAATGTATGTGCTGTACAATGAAGCCTGGGCTACAAAGGAGCAGCAGGGGTGACTGTTCTGTTCAGGTCCATACATGAGAGACCACAGTTTTCCTCGGCCAGCAAGTCCATTGGCAAAAATAACAGGAGAATAAACAAATAGTCAGGAGCCCGTTGTTGTATAGGACTCTCCTCTATCCGGTCTATTATTAAAGGAAAAACATCTTGAAACAATATTTGATTATATCAGTTGTCGAGGTTTATACTATTTTCCTGTTAGGGGTCAGTCTGCTCTCTCTTATTGATAAAAATAATAACATAAGGAGTCCTTGTTATGGAATTACAGTTGGATCTGGACCTTTTCTGACTTGATGATGGATGTTACTCTCTGTGACCCCAGGTATGCACAGCTGTGAAACAGACCTACTTACTTTTGGGAGATAAAAAATGAAAAGCTGACCCTCTTCTTTCTGTGCTTCACAATGAGCTGTTGTTTGTCTGTTAACCAGGATAGCCCCAACCAAGATTACTGTCAAGGAGGGAGAGGAACTCATCAGGAGACCATGGGATACGTAGACTGCATCCCTTGAATAGTTCAAGGACCCGGAGGTCCTGGAGAAGGGCAGTTTTGACCCAATATGTAGTGGGAATTAGTGACCCTGGCACAACCAGGCTTAGAGAGAAATAAGTTGAAAATATTAGAATGCATTAAAGATCTTTATTTGGGAGTCCCAGCCTGCATCAGCCTTTGTCAAGCTTAGCTTTGGGGAAGAAGAGTCATCTTACCTGGCAGGCTTGTTTGCAGACCTTTCCTGGCAGAGGAAAAGCATCATCTCTCAGGCTAAGAGGGACCAGTGATATCATGCAATCCTGGGAAGCCAAGTGTACTACTGAACTTAACCATACCCTCTGGCATGTGGAACTGTGACCAGTTTCCTTTGGACTAAGTTCCCAATTTTCTTAGAGAATTCAAATAGTAGAGGAAACTCAAAAGGTAGCATATGGATCTTCTGCTAAAAAAGCTCAAATGAGTTAGAACAATTGATTAGAAAAATATATTAAAGTAATAAATGTTTGGAACAAGTCATAACTTGTATCCAAGTTTTCACAGATATTATGTTATACTCAAATATCTGCAGACTGTCTCCTTTTGCATTCCCCCAGGCACATCAAACTCAAGTTCTACATGGAGTTTAACATCTTCATTTAACTATTTCATTTCCATTCCCTATCTTCATTTTTCTTTTTTTCTACATCATCTTCCCAGGCACCTGAAACTGAAATGTTACAGAAATTCTAAATGTTTCTTTCTATTTTATATCTCACATCTATCATGAATTCGAGCTGTTTTTAACTTCAAAAGTATCTCTAATCCATTGTGTCCACTGCATCCCAGTGGCTACTGCTGCAGTGCAATCCTCATGAGATTTTGGTGTGACCATTGCAATAATTTCCTAAGGGGATTCCATATGTCTAGCCTGGCGCACTCCATTCTATTTTCTGTTTTGCTACCAGATGATTACATGCTTTAAAAAAATGGCCTTTCAGTGGCCTAACTAACATTTCTTGCAGGATAAAGTTCCACATCCTTATCAGAGTACACAAGTCCTTCAGTGAGCTGAACATTGCCTGTATCTATTACCAGACTAAGATTTTTGCAGGAAGACTAAATTTATTCATTTTTTAGAAGTCCCCTGGACCTAGTATGATTTTTTTAAACCCTCAAATATTTAAAATTGAATTAACTTGTTTATATGGGAAACAATACCCAGAAAGTTGAATATTTATAGTGTTCAAGTCCATCGTGTAATAATTGTCTTTGGTGCCATTTCTGGCCTGTGATGTAGTTTTGCTTACCCTGGAGAAATTCTCCTCACGCCTCCTCTCTCTCTGTTGGTGAAGATTATACCTGCTGCTACTTTATTCTGGAAACTGGATAACCTTCTGCCTTGTTTTTGTGCTGAGTGACCGTTTTGACAGACCCTGTGGCTCTGACCCTTTAAACAGTAGAAGTGTCCTGGTGTTTTCACTCGGCAGTGGATCGTGATATTTAGAAATCCCTTCACTGAGCACCTTTGGTTCTCGAGGGATGCCCATGATAAATATTTGCATTATTAAAAGAGTTATAAATACAGTATAAAAATGAGTGCACAAGGAAGTCACCACTTGGCTTTTGATTATGTCTACCCAAATGAAAAATGAATGAATGTGCAATTAATAATAAATGTCCTTGTGTTTTTGTTTTAATTTTAACTCATCAGGGAATGTTAAAATTAAAGTGGAGCCAACATTTGCTTTATTGTTTTATTAAAGGCAGAATGTGGCCCTCGTGTAGCTGATTCACACAACTTCATAAAACATGAATTCTAATACCTGTATTGCCACTTATTAGCTGTTAACTTTAGGTATGATACTTATTCTCTATTAGCTTCAGTTTCCTTATTTATAAACAGGGATAATAATAACGGGTATATTATAGATCTCTTGATGGTATTAAGTGAAATAGTTTACTAGATGTATAGTAACTAATACATCCAAATATGTATTAGGATGACAGTTTTATCTGAACCTCACCCATTTTGAGGCAAACAGTCTAGTATTTTTTCCTTATTTTAGAGACGAAGCAATATTTTCATTGAAAGCACTCTATCAAAGAACATTTAGCTCTTCGAATCCCACCATAATTTTTTTTTCAATTGAGAATAATGTGTCAAGGAAAATCCCTTTCTATACTCTCCAGCCTTTAGAGAAGGGAGAAGTGAGTATTATATTTATGATATAGGAGAGGAGTTTCACAAATCCTGCCTCTCTGGCTTTTCTTTCATCCCTTGACTGGCATGACTACAACTTTATTCCTTACTAGGAACATTTTTTCTGAACATGTCTGGACTTCCATCTATTAGCAGGTTGGTGATTGGCTCAAGCTAATCCAAAGCTTGCTGTGCTTCAGTCCACAAGCATCTTTTTCCTAAAAGATCATGCTGAAGTCAACATCTCATCAAGATTCAGAACTCTGTCTTTTCTTCTGTAAAGACCTTCTGGGGGTATTGACATTTTTATGGAACCAAGCCAAGTGGGAGAGAAATAAATCATCACCAGTTCAGATGAGTATTTAAAATGATTAACATCTAATGTAGTTCCCTGGGGATGAGGTGTGGTGGACAGCTACTTCTCACTTAAAATTTGTGGCTTCCCACAAAATAACTTAGCTCTCAAATCAGAAGGAGTTATTCTGAGAGAGACCATAATACTACCTAACTCCTCTGACCTTAGATTTTAGGCTATATAGCTCACAGGACTGTGGAACTCTTGAGACCAAGAAGAATCTTCATCTCTGTGTCTTTAGCATTTAGCAGTGCCTGGACAACAAACGATGCTTTGATGATTGATGAATGGATGAACCCTGGAGACTCCGTTGCTGCTTTAAAGTTCGTTTTTCTTTGCCACATTATTTTACATGAGAACTTGGGAAAGAAGAATCAGTGTCACAAGGATGCTATCCTTGTCTCTCATGAATCCCTGTTTAGCTCAAGAGTTACACCTGCTCATGGAGACTCCAATTTTCCCTCCACATTTTGAGCACAACAAAACATATAAAATAGTAGAATTTGCACCCCCACCTCAATCTTGGAGTACTAGAAGTGTGAAAATCTCATTGTTCTAGTACATTACATTTACTGAGGGACAGTATGGCCCAGATAGTTGAAGCTCTTCCTGGTTATCACACGAAGTTTTGATGCTAAGATTTAGACTGTGTCGCATACCAGGAGCGAGGGGTTGAAATACTCTGGGTAATATGGGTATATACTGTCCCGTAGGAAAAGCTAAAAAATTATTATTGCAATGGTAATTAATATTTCTAAAAGCAAAAATGTCCTACCCTGGAAGGAATTTCTTCATTTAAATGGGAACTGGTAAAAGGCTCCATTTGTGGAAGGAAAGTATGTATCCTACTGAGAAAGTTCTAGATTTTTATCTTCTCTCCTCCCATACTCCTTAAATATCAGTGAACATAGTGAGTTTCACTTAGTGTATTAGTCTCACAATTTTTTTTATAGCACAAAGCCAGTTTTATAACAGCTTTGTGCTGGAAAATGGTGCTAATGTCAAGATGCGTAGTAGGTGAGGGACCATCAGGTCCCTCATGAGAGCAATGCTTTCTCCTACCCAAATGCAAGGGAGGCATATTGCCCAGAAAAAGAAAGCTACTTCCGGTTGCTTTTGTAACAACACAATTTCTGAAGGACTACATTAAAGTCTTTCTGTGTGTGTGACATCTCTTATCTTCTTAGTAGAAGTTATTTGGCTATTTCTTAGATGAAAATTGAATATTACAGATATTCTTTCAAAAGGGCTGCAAGTCAACAATCTTCAAGCAGGCAACCCCCAGCATTAGGGTTAGATGGCCAGGATTAGATGGCTAGGATCTGAAAGGAAATAATGAGTTCAGGGCTTTTGATCCCAGCATGGAAGAACTGGTACCCCCAAAGATAGGAAAAATGGAAGGAAGGAAGGAAGGAAGGAAGGAAGGAAGGAAGGAAGGAAGGAAGGAAGGAAGGAAGGAAGGAAGGAAAAGAAGGAAGGAAGGAAGGAAGGAAGGAAGAAGGAAGGAAGGAAGAAGGAAGGAAGGAAGGAAGAAGAAGGAAGGAAAAGGAAGAAGGAAGGAAGGAAGAAGAAGGAAGGAGAAAAAAGGAGAAAAAAAAGAAAAATAAATCAGGAAGAAAGTGGGGTGTAGCAAGGAGGAAGCGGAAAATAGAAAAGAAAGGAAGAGACAAAACTAAGGAAGTTTTTTGTGGAGAACATCAGGAAAAATAATGCTAGCTTGCCTCTAATTAGTGTGAAAAAATTGGACAAAGTGAACGTTTTTTTCTCTTTTGAAAAATAAAAGCACTAGTTTTTGAAATTGGAACTGTTTATAAGAAAAACTAAGTTACATGTGACCAACACTATCAGCGTTCCAACACCCAGTCTTGCGCTGTATTGTGTATCCACTTAAGAAAAACTGGCTCCAATTAAGGATCTCCTGTTGAGCATCTTATTTATCAGCTTCCAGAACAGCTGTGAGCCATTCAGGATGGCACCAGTTTTTTCTCATTACACTCTCCTTAGAATTACAGATGTGCCTGGCTCATCCCCAGGGAACCACATTCTAGTAAACACATCCTTCTGTGTTTCAGGGGCTTCTCTGAAATAAGCTTGTGAACACAAGCTGACATGGTCAGTTGAAGTTGGCTTAAGGGATTTAAGGCTGTAAATACCCCCTGTAATTTCTTGGGAAAGGAAATCCGGATAATGAAAGGAATTTAGGATGTATAGGGAAAAAGAAGGAGCTGGTTAAAATAACACACTTTTATTTTTAATCAGCTTTACCAAACAAGTTGTATTGGGCATTTGTGACTGAGAAGCCACTGCTGGAAGTGCACATTCTATTTCATCAGGGGTTAAGGAAAGAGGCTGAGGCACGTAAAAGGGAATGAGTGAATCAACATATTTCAGGTAATGTTCATATTTTTGCTTTGATAGTACAAACGACTATATTTTGAAATCTCGTAAAGTGAGTTCTTTCCACTACTGGAAAATGGCTTAGTAGGACAAACATAACATATGTAGCAAGCAGCCTCAAAATCTTATTTCCCTGATCCCGTCTGATCTCGAAGCTAAGCAGGGTTGGGCCTGGTTAGTACTTGGATGGGAGACCACCTAGGAAGACCAGGTGCTGTAGGCGTAAAAAATAAAAAATAGAGGACTGTAAGCTGACAAGGTCCTTGCAATCTATGAGGTCAACCAAGGGTTGCCTCACCTTAAAAAAAAAAATCTTATTTCCTCTCCTCTTTCCCACAAGTACTTGCTCTCAGGAATAAATCACTGTAGATGTTAAGGAGCACAGTCGCTATTGTGTTTATTGTTGATAAAGGAAAGGAGCTTCTCGTGTTGGCACATATGGTATATCTAGAGAAAAGATGTAACAATCAGTCAGTTATTGAGAAATAAAAGCATAGGGAGACTGCAGTGCTGGTGCCAATTTGTTCACATCTCACTGTCGCCACACCTTTGGGTTGTCCTTCTCACATGGATTTGTCTGGGTCATGTGACCCACTGTGGCCAAAGGGACACATTTGATACAGAGATTTGTAAGTACAGACCAGAAAGATCACCAAGCAGACCCACAGAAACTTGAATTAAGTGAATAATTGTGTTAGGTCTTGGGGTTGTTATTCTAAACAGTAAAATCTAACTAATACAGAAAGCCAGATAATGAATTAGATTAAGCTGTGTATTGGAATCATCTATATATATCTGTGTTCAAAATCTATCATTTGCCAGACACTGTGTAAAATATTAGAAAATAAGACAAAAATGTCCTCCCTTTTAGTTCGTTCTGGAAACCAAAGGAACTAGCAATTACCCTAGAGAGTTGCAAATATTATATAAAGAGGAGACTAGAATATAGAAATAGGACACCCCATCCAGTCCTGAGTTTGGGAATGTACAAGAAAACCTCAGAAGCGGAGCCTCGATGATGGGCCAATGTTGTTTAGGTGAAGATGAGCAAGGGGCACAGAGGTGGGGTTGGCTGTGGTTACGGAGAGAGTGGAGAACACACATGAAAGCCTGGAGGTGACAGTGAGGATTGCCTGCTGGAGGAAGTAAAAGAAGTGCAGAGCCAGGTTTAGAAGTAGCTTTCTGCTGTCACACTTTATGACCTTCCACTGAACCTCGCTCCAGGAACATTCTGCTGCATTTATCAAGGTCTGAAAACTTGCTTAAATATTGCTCGTGGTCTATGAAGGTAATGCTGGAGAGATTGTTAGTGACATGTAGCCAAGTGACTGCAGCTTACAGTATTGGGAGATTTGTCACACCACTTTAGATAAGGAGTAAGCCCTAGGGTATTACATTCCCATGTTTGAGTGTGCTTGCCTGGCCAATGGCATTTGCAGAGGGAAAGGTAGTACAGAAAGGCATAAATGTCAGACAAATGCTCCCCAGATGTGTGTCTGTCATGAACGAGCACTGAAATGCTGGCAACTGAATTGCTCTGAGCACTTCCTTGTTTTAAGGATAAAGAAATACTGACCATAAGAGTATAAAGCCCCGATGTAAAAAAGTCTTCAACGCAAGGTGATACTATAACTATAATTTAATTGGATTTGATGGTTACTTATTATAATAACACCAGATTGATTGGCCAAATGTATTATATTAATAGATTTCTAGAGTAGAAACGAAGTCGTAATGGAAGTGTTCCATAATAGTGTCTAGTTTTAGAAAGCTCAGCCTCCGACCACCATCATGGAGCCATTTGTTAACTACTATAATTTGTGTCTTTCAATTTCCAGGTCCCAGTGTACATTTTTCCATGTTCTTATTTATTTGCAAATTTAGGGAAAAATAGGGAAAATTTGTTCGTTTTGGACATTTGACACTAACATTCCTTTAAATAAAACATGTGAAATTATCCAGAACAATGACTGGTACTCATTAAAAACTGCTTCTTTCTCAATTTTCTAATTCCATATATACAATCAAATTGAAGTTTTATATATTTTTCTAGCCTTAGAGAGGTAGAATACCTTTACTATAGACTAAAAATAATAACTTTATTCATAATACTTCCTGACATTTTTTCAGTGTTTTTGAAGTTTGCCAGGAAGAGTTCCGTGCACATGCTTATGTACAAACCATAGCACCCTTGTTTGATTGACAGCACACCATTTGATATACGCTTTTTCATATGAGGAGATGAAAATGGAGATGATATGTGGTTAAATAGCCTGGATAAGTTAGAATCAGAATTCAAATCTAGCTATGGAATCTTGGACAAGTAACCCTATCTCCCCGTGTCACAGGAGCTGGATTTTATAGGTAATTCGACAAATACTCAAGGGGAAGAACTCAGTTGTTCATGTGCTTATGCTCTCTGACGCCGCTTCCACATGCCCCACTACCCTATGGGAGTATCTCTGGCATACAGAACACCCACAACCTCGTGTGGGCTGTCTGGAGTAGAGCAGTGAACTGGTATAGGGAAGAAAATTGGAGCCACAGTGGCTGGTTTTGACCCTGTTGAAGATGGTGTCCCTCTGAGAATAATCAAGGAGACTGAATTCACATACCGATATGACCCCTTACTTCCTACCTCATGTTGTGCCTTTACGTCATACCAAACAAAAACATCAGAAATACATAACATTAGTAATAGTTCTTAATTTCAGATCAACCGTTAAGGACTTTTGAATTTCATTCATATTTGGGTACTTTAAGGTAGTGATTTCTCTATGAGGGGTGTCTCTGCCCCCCTCTCCCAGTGGGCATTTGGAGATGTTTGGTGACATTTCTGGATATCACGACTCTGTGTGTGTGTGCGTATATGTGTGCGTGGTAGTGTTCTATGTAATAAAACAGTAATGTAATAGATGACACTGAACACCCTACAGTGCACAGGCTGTCCCTCATAAGAAAGAATTATCCAACTCCCAATGTCAGTAGTGCTAAAGTTTAGAAATCTTTCTTCCGGAATATTTTTAAAGTAGCACATATACTATCTATGTACAAAAATATACATATTCATTGTAGACCATTTGGTGAAAAATGGAATAAGAGCACAAAGCAGGAAATAAAAATCATTCATAATCCCACATATTTTCTCTATCTCACTAACCCCCATGTTGTCTAATTATGCTTTTTAAAAAGGGGATTGTCTCATGCATATTGGGTAACATAATTTGTAGTTTGCTACTTTACTATACTTGATATATCATTTAGTATCACTAGTTTCTGCCAAGCTCATTTGGAGTATGGTGTCCTGGTTTATGAATTTATGCAGATAATTTAGCCCATTCACTATGGTTGGACTTTTGGTTATTTCCAAATAAATGATATTGCAATGAAGACTCATAAGGTTATATCTTTCACAACAGCAAAGATAGTTCATTGGATAAAATCCAATGGTTAAAGTATATGATGTTTTATTTTCTTCATTCATGATTTGAATTTTCACATTGTATGCTAAGAAACTATCAAGGTTTCCTTCCACCGGCAGCATATAAGTGCTCTCATTTCTCACGCCCTTGCCAACCTGAATAAGGTTGAGTGTCTTAAAGTGAAAGTCATCATTCTTGAAATTTAATTCTTGCTTGTTAAATAGCAATGCATGGCCACAGAATAGGCTTAGAAACCCTTCTTGCACTGGTGGAGATTATTTGATATTTCAAAGGTAGCATCCCTTAGACCCTAGAGGATCTCCCTTAAAGAAATTATTGATTTATATAATCAAAAACCAAGTATTCAAGAAGTAGTTTGAGAACTTGGCTAAAAGCAAAGTATGTGGGTTTCCCAGGAGCCCCATCTGTAAAAGAATCATTGATTTTTGACCTTTTGGGATGTTTCATCTCTCTCTTTCTCTCTCCCTTTTTAAGAATTCTCCTAATGTTTTACTATGTGCATGGATAACACGAGGAGGAAGAGAGTGAAACTGAGGGATAAATGATAGTTTCCCTGGTTTTGGAGTTGTATATGCCAAGGACCTTTCAGGCATTTAAAGTTGCATAGTTTAAAATTTTTAAACAAAAATTATGGTATCCAGGCAGATATTCTTCTCTGGTAATCAGTCCAGGCACTTTGTTTCTTCTTGATTTTATTAAAAACATTCCAAATAAGCAAGGAAAAGCTTCCTGGAGGCAATTAATTAATACAACACCCATGTTCACATAAAGATCTTCATCTCCAAAGTATTAGACATAGTCCTCAAATTGGAATAGAATTTATTTATAAGATTTTAATGATCCAGGTGTAGATTTTCAGAAGTTTTTTAAAAAAACGATCTCTCCTAAATTTGCTTTGACAATTTTGGGGGAAGCTAGATAAATATCTATTTTGCACATGTTGAATTTCATATTTTAGGCATCTTATACAGTATAAGTATGATCTCACACTGATATTGACTAAAGGCTATAAAAATGTCACTTTTTAAACATGTGTCAGAAAAGTAATGGAGGAAAAAAGAGAACTGATCCCTTCTATTCATTTGAAAATACTTGTTTTTCTTTATACTGATACAAAATGTACTTACCATCTTTTTCGTATAACAGCCAACCTCATGATCTCACTGGCTTATAGCACAAACATACATTTTATTGTTCAAGCATCTCCATATCTCCTGATGCTCTACTGAGCCTGGCTCAAGGCTGCATGTTGGGTTCAGATCTGTTCTACCTATTTGTTCATTCACCTTGGATCTGCAGCCACCCGGTACATGTTCTCCTCAGGACAGATGGCAAAGTGCGAGAGGCCAAGCCAAGCACACAGCTCATTTAAAGGCTCTTGGCTCATGTTATGTCTCCTAACAGCCCTTTACCCAAAGCAGGTCAGGTGAGCAAGACTTACATCAATGGGGAGTACCTTCCTTCTACTCTTTGGAGAGTACTTTGGAGGCACAGCTAGTTTTAATTACTTGCCCAAGGTCACATAGAAATAAATGCCAGTTCCAAGATTTACACCTAGTGCTGTGTTATGCCTTCTTGATTTAGCTTAAAGGAGTTTCTATTTAAAAAATCATAATGATCTATTCAGGTGCCTGTTCTTATGTCACTATTAAAAAGTGAAATCCTTAAGGCAGAAACTTTATTTTATTCTTAGAATTCACTTCAAACATAACATTTGTAGAGGAAATCAAATTAGGTACTAATGAAACAATAGTTTAATAAATAAATTTAATAAGTTAAATCTAATAACTAACATACTGAAAACTCTAATCACTGAGCAGACATATTAGATGTTTTACCCTAAACAAATAATACAAGTGTTCTCTAAAATGAAGCATTTAGAATGTCTATACTTATAATACTAATAGTCATTTCAGTGAGTCCATTTTAATTTGTTGTCAATATGTAATGAAAACACACAAAAGTGATTTTGTAATCACAATTCCCTAAATTATTTTAATCCGCTTTATCCTGAGTCTCACCTTGGTGGTTGTGTACAATCACTTTACCAAAGAAACTGCTACTAAAAGAAAGCTATTGAGCAAAATGAATACTTGACAATGCCAAGATCCCTCACTGTGGCCTTTTCCTTGGGACATGAGCTGCAATCTTGTGATTCGTAATTCCTCGTGATTTTTAGGTTCCTGGTCCCAGGAATGACTCATTTGTTACTATGACCCTCTGTCTAACATACAACTCTGAATGCAAGAGGAAAATGGAAAATGATTCTTTTTTTTCTTCATTTCTTTAAAGGTTTCATTAATAATATTTGGAACAGAGAGACATATACCTTGTTATTACATTTTAAGACTTAAATATGCACATAAACACCATGCATGCAGAAACATGCACAACTACCTGGGTTTATCTAAATTGCTAATATAAATAGAAGTTTTATGGGAAGAAATACCAAAAGAGGAAATGAATACTAAATCTTCATCACCTGTCGAGATGTATTTATCCTCCTGTATGTCAAAATCTGATGGTTGGAGTGTGCAGGTAGTACTCTTTTCTGTGTCAGACCTAAATCGCCAAACGCCATCCAAACCATTCAGCCTTGTAAATGTTAGCAATAGTTGCAAGGATTCAAGGACAGTCTATGTTTCTATATCACAAAAATTATGGCTTCCAGATGCAGATTTGGGTTTGAATCTTAGCTCCACCAAACTGTGTGTATTTTCAAAGATCACAAAGTTAGATTCTCCAAGTCTTAGTTTCTTTATCTTTAAAATCATCACGAAGGATGATTGTAAAGGTTACAAAGATAACCAAAGCTTCTAGTTGGATGTGTGGCAGCAAGCCAACTGCCACGTAAACTGTATTTTCTAAAATGGCCACATAGAATTAAAAGGAAATTTAGAGATCAATCAAATTGCACTTGTAGTTTTAGCATTAAAGTAAAGGTTGAAGTAGGGTACAGAACCATGTCTTTCTGGGCATCTTTACTCTTAATAAACATATTTGTGACCCAGGGCTCAACACTGAACACACTCTTGGAAGTAGATCTTCATACCAGAATGAATATTCTACACGTTGTGTAGCAGCAAATCCTGGGCTTTGGAGACAGAAATTCATCATTTACTAGGTGCGTACCTCAGACAAATTATTTAACTTTTCTAAGCCTGTTATCCTAATTGGTAATTATAGTACATTTATTGAAAAATACTGTTCTAGGCATGTATTAAACCTGCCAACATATTAATTAATTCATTTATTTATCAAGCATCCACAAAATGGTAACCACTGTGAGAAGCCCTGCACATAGTGAATGAATGATATTGGCACCATTCAACTTTCATCCAAGTAGAGAAGATACGATTTTCCCCTTGGCATTTTCTCATTTTTAAATTACATATTTGTGGTAAATCGGCAAAAAGGATGCTGGAAGAGACCAAAAAAAAAAAGTGAGACAGGCACTTAAATAGAGTTAAGAGAGGAATCCTCTCAGGAAGTCTTTGTATAAATAAATGAGATGCAACTAAGTAAAGAACATTCTGGACATAGTGGACAGCATGTTTGAAGGCTATAAGAAATCTCTAATATTCCTTAAAGTGAACCTTATAATGTAGGTGATATTAAACATGAAAAAAAACCATTCTAATACTTGTGATTCCATGTAAAGCTATTGGATTTCTTAAGGCATTGGCAGACTCCAAACTCTAGTTCTTAGTACCTTGAATATTTCATTAACCTTTCTGGTACTTTGTTTCCTTATTTTGATTCTCAGTAAATATTAATTTTTCTTTCATTGTCCAATTTGGCCATGTTGATATAGATAAAAGGTGATAGTTTGTGAGTAAAAGAGGTGAATAAACTAAATCATTGAAAATCATTCCATTTAGTGCACATAATCACCCAGAAATCATTTTGTATAACTTTAAATTTTGCTCATGTTTAACATAATAGATAAAAAAGTGGGCCAGTAGTCTGCCTGTGGATGAGATTAACTAGAATCACATCAATCATTTTAAAAAAATTTTTTATTAAAGTATACTTGACATACAATGTTATATTGATTTTAGGTGTACAACATAGGAAGTCAACATTTACATACCTTATGATATGAGCACATCAATCTTATTTATTTTCCTGGGCATATAGGATTACTGTATTTCCAAGCCTCCCTTGCAGTTAGATTGGGGTCATATGATTAGGTTTTGACCAATGAAGGTGCAGAAATACTGCATTCCACTCATAGGCTTGGCCATAAACTCATCCATATGATCCTTCATGCTATTTCTTTTCATTCCATGGCAACTGTGAAAACCATGTGTAATGGATGGTGCACAGGCAGAGCCTATGTCCCTGAGTTACCATTGGGGAAGAGCCACCAGGAGAGCTACTCCCTGTCATGTGGCCAGCAAGGAAACTTGAACCACCAAATACACTTGGAGATTGTTCATTGTAACAGCTAACATCCCATATCCTGACTAGTACACTACTTCCTATACATGTCAGAGGCCATTATGGCTAAAAATACTTTGACAAAATATTTGATTTTTAAAGAAGTCATCAACTCTTTTCAAAATCCCTTTTTTATAAAAAGGAAAATTACAGTCTGTCTTCTTAATTAAATAAATCAGATGGGATGGGGTTTGAGAGACAAAAGCAGAAATAATCTTTTAGGTAAGGATTTAACCAGGAAATGGTAATTAAAATCCAAAGATATTTCCTTCTTTATTTTTTGTAAATGAAGGGAAATGGCTAATGCCCCCATAAAATCTGAACAAAAGGAGCCCTCATTGAAGGCAAAGTAAGCTCTGCCACATTACATGTATTTTTCACAAAAGAATTAAAACACACATACAGAGAGAGACACACACACACGAACCTTCTAAAGTGTATGGCATTTCCATTGTCTTTAGAGCCAACCCTCTTCTGGGAATGTATAATTATTAAAAGCCCTGGTTCAAAGTAAATATTTATATTCCATGCAAGCTGAGCACTCTTATTGAAAACCATTGGTGCAGGTTAACATGGTGGGTAACTAACTACCCATGCAGAAAGTGTGGATACAGCAAAGGACGTGGGATCAGAACTCAACTTTGCTTATTGCTATTTGTATCACTTAGGTAAGGCATCAGCTTCCCCATGTGCGAAGAGGGCATAATAATGTTCTCCTTCAGGATAATTTTGAGCACTAAATAACCAGACTGACATATCTCTGCCTTTTTAATTCTCACACACTGGCTTTAATCACTTCCTTCTGACTTGCTATTCTAGTACTCTCAGCCAACCAAGTCTCACTCTCTGCACTCAGAGAAAAAGCCCTTTTTCTCTCAATAGAGGCTAATCCGCCTTCCTGTGTATCTATTATGTGAGCTTGTTTCTTTGATGATTCATCCTCCTGCCATTTTAATTTTCTCTTCCTCTATCTATCAGTATCCTGAAGTCCATTTCTCCTCTTGTAGGAGGAAAATAAGATTAGAGAGGATATTTTTTTCCTCCTTAAAAAAAATTCCAAGCTCCTTTCCGTCATTAGCAAGCTCCTGCTACAAATAGTATTCTCAACTTCATTGCCTATTATTCTTTGAAATCTGCACTATGCTTTCTCCCTCAGCCACTGCACTAGAACTGCTCTGGAAAATGATCTGTTTGCCAGTTTCAAGTAGCTTGATTCAATTTTCTTTTGACTTCTCTGTAGCTCTGGATGCTGTTGGTCTCTTCTTGAAACTATCACTTCCTTTGGCACCTCTACCTCTCTGATTTTTTTTTTCTTATTTAAAGTAGTTAATGAGATGCTCTTTAACTCTCTGATTTTCCCTCCTACCTCTCTGATTTTTTTTCCCTCCTACCTCTCTGATTTTTTTTTCTTATTTAAAGTAGTTAATGAGATGCTCTTCTACTAGCATTTTAAATGTTGGCATCTGCCAGTGCTCTGTTATTGGTCATCTCTTAATCGCTGCATTCCCCTTTTTAACCATTCTCTATTTCAGTGGTTTTCCTTACTTTCACTATAATCTACCTGCAAATATTTCCTTAGTTCATGTCTCCAACTTAATTTCCTGAATTCCAGGCCCAATCATATACTCAACATCTACACCTGGATGTCCAGTAGTCATCTCTAACTTCACAAATTCAAACCTTAATCTGTACTTCTCTTTCTCTTAAAGCTACCTCTTTTTCAGCTAAGATTTATACTGTGACTGACACTTTTCAGTTTTGTGCCTTATTTAAAGTTCCCTACGGTTCCTAAATTTCAGTTTCTTCATCTATAAAATGAGTATAATGCTAAATAGTCAATAGAACTATTGCGAGAATGACATAACAATAACGAGAAAAGCTGCCGTGTATTGTGTATTGGTTAGGTCCTATGTGCCAAGCACAGTCCTGATGTTTTACATGAATTGTTATTTATAGAGGGAAAGTAGAGTATGTAAGTAGTTCTTGCTATTACCAGGAGTCTGGGATTTAAAGCTCACTTCCTTTTAAATTCCATTCTCACTGAAGCTTAGAGCAGTGTCTGTGCCAAATGATTGCTTTCCTAGGAGAGAAAAGCTGTTCTTCCATGTCTGTATTCTTGGACTATTGGGCAGTTTCAATCTCCCTCTACCCCAAGCAAATCCTTATACCTATGGGGGAACATCATGTCTGCATGTCAAGTCTGTAATCCTCAGTTGAGACACTTGGATTCTTAATTTTCATGATTACCATTTAAATAATCATCCAAAATCCAAAGATGTGCATAGTAACTGCTATTCAGTTTTCTAATCACAGCCACCTGATGGAATCAAAGAGAAACATATGATTCTGCTTCAGAATTATGATGGTAAACACTTCCAACTCACCCTGTAGATAGAATCGGATTTTTATGAACAAAGGAAAGACTTACTTGTTTGGTAAAAATCAGTCATTAATATTTGCCTTTCAATATGAATTCTCCTACCAGTGATTTGCAAGTTAATCTCATGTGATTTATGAAGTAACTTGGATTTCTTAATATTTTGCAGTACTTCATCACTTATACTTAATGAGCTCAGTGGTAGCAGGCTCAATGGGCTCATAATTCAGTGGCACTTAACCTCTTAATTTATTTTTATGTTCATTTGTTTGTTTAATTTCATGATATGTGCCAAATTGTTGGCAAAATATTCCCAGAAAAAATTCATAAAAGCAACCACACAAATAGAAATAAAATATTAAATATTATTTGAAAGAATAACAAGCCAGCTGAAGCCATTTATCACCCTCTGTGGATCTACAGACCCCAGGTTACAATTTCTCTATTTTAGAGGATCTTTGAGGGTCTAAGCATCTAAGCTCCCCAAAATGTAGGAAGCACCAGAATCATTAACTGTCCGTTTGTGTAATAAAAAGTCATTTGCTCCAGTTTATTTTCTCAGTACAACTTGCTTCATCAAGCATTCTTAAAGTCTAGTAATTATTTAGAATGGTTTCTGCTTTGAATTAAAGGATTTTTTTCCCCAGGAGTCAATGGATGAAGCACTTATCTTACAAGTCCATTGGGGGAGATTGAATCTTTATCCTTTATAAAGAAAGTCTTTGGACTTGAAAAATTCATACCAACAAGAAAGAAGCAGCAACATAATAGAGCAGATACTGTATGCAGTACTGTAATAATCTATGCATTATAGAAAAAACTTGCTTATATATATTTCATAACCTGGTGATTTCCAGAGCATGTTTTTGTTTTGTCTAAATGGGTAATAGCATACATGCCGTGTTTCACGTAGTTGGCTTTCTGGTCATAATTAAGCTTCAAATTCTTTAGATCAAATGTGACCACTAAAGTATGTATCATTTTTTTGAGAAATGACTTAGTTTTCAGAAACTGCTATTGGTATAATACAAATTTAATGAAGAATCTTAAAAAAGAATTTGAAAATGATACATTTAACATATTCTTTAATAAATACTGTTCTCATTATTTTCCTCTTCGTGTTTTCTTTAACAATTTGTAATTTGACCCCTAATGATTTGGGGCCAGGCTTCAGAGAGAAGATGCTTTTGGGACTTGTTTTCATATAGAATATCACAAAATGAAAAGAAGACATTCCAAGCAGAAGTAGAGAGGGCAGGCAAAGTCATAGGGACATGAAATACTATCACATTTTATATCCTAGCCTCTTAATCCAAACATAATTACTTCATTTTAAAAAATTGGGATTGCAACGTTGTGGGCATATTTCTTGGTATGTCTTGTGTGTTGGTTTCATTATTGTTTTGGGCCATGGAATTATCATATCCAAATGATAAGAAAGCCCATACATTACATCAGTCATCTTTTCATCTTTACTTTTGATATGCAACCACTAACAAACTCATCCTATCTTATATAATAATGCTGTATCCAATATTTAATAAGTCCCTAGTGTGTTCATACATGATATTTGATTACATATATTTCAGTAAACTTTCTTAACTACTCTATATAGTAAAGCTCAGAAAAGTGAGATGAAAAGCCCAAGAGCAAATAGCTAGTGGCTTCAGAACAGATATCTTATTCACTATACCATTGTTTATGATATATCACCAACTTTGAATGCAAAATATAGAAAATATATAACTCTTCCTCCCAGTTTGGACTTGAATCATCTCTTTTCTTTATCTTATTATAACTTTATTCTCCTAGCCCACTAGCCTTACTCCCATACCATTAGAGACCCATTTCTTGAGATTAGAGATATATGTTCCAAAATACAGTGGGATAAATGTGTTTTTGTTTCATTGGATCACTGATCTATATTTTCCTTTTCCATAGGACTCTGGAATTTTGATGCTTATATAAAGGGGAAATTTTTCTGTTTGTGTTGGGAACACTTGTCCTATTTTTCTCTATTCAGATTTTTTGAGTGGTCTAATATATAGAAACCCTCTTCTCCATTGCAGTTTGGTACCAGTTGAGTTATAATATTGAGGTGTCAGATGTATAGGGACAAAAATATCATATTTACTATAAATACACGCTGATACTAGCAAATATAGCTAATATCTCTAGGAAAAATGTCTTTTAAATTGTGAAACCTAAAATTAAACAAACTTCACCCTATCCTATATAACACTAGTCTGGGATAAACTTCAACCCCATAAGAACAGAGTAAAATATATGACTTCTGAAGGCAGCTTGAGCCCAGAAGGAAGAGAAGAAAGAACAAGGGAATAAATTATGCCCACATTATTTATCTTTCTAAAGTCCCAAATCATGTGTGACCTCTGTACCCACAAGAGAAAGACCCAGTTGGAGGTAGGAAGAGAGAAGCCAGAGGAACTCCCAGCTCATGGACCAAAACTTCTTGAGTAGGGAAGAAGCACTCCTCCATAAGGGTGAAAATACTCACATATTGTTAAAATAAGATGAAGATTAAATTGTGAGATGAGTCAAATAAAAGATGTGGGTGTCAACAATAAAAAAGCAGTATAAAATTAGAGTGAAATCAAGTGCCATATAAAATAATTATTTTTTAAGTGGAATAAAGTTCTTTCTTTAGAGATAGATAAAAGGGGTTGGTAAATATATTTTGTTGTTGTTGTTGTTTTTGTTTTTTTTACTATCTAGTCATAGTTTCTATAAGTATTTTTCTGAAATTGTATAATCTGGATAAAACATCTTAGATCAAGAAAGCATTGAAAATAATTCCTTGGATGCTCCAGTTAAAAATTTGAAAGGTGATAGCATTATGATTTGTCTAAAACTGCATAACAGAGCACACACTTTAAGAGGAAAGTACGTTATAAAAAAAAGTGTCTGTTTCTTTTGTCAATTGCTTACAATCTCAAAAAAGAGCTGTTGAAAACTGAAGCATAAGAGAACAGATCTTTTCTTTTGTTGTAAGAGGAAGTTAAGAAGATAAGAGGAGAATAATAGCTAAAAGTTGAGATTTGATTTTCAATCAATCTTGAAACTGAGAATTTAAGCACCTTCATCTGACATCAAATAGAAGTGGCCCATTGGTCATGCGATCAGTGTTACTGAGCTCAGGATGCCTTGCAAGAAAAGATTTCACTTTATTTTATTCCTTTTTCCCCTTTTTTTTACTGATTCCTGAATTTCTCTCACCGGCTTTTAGTCCAGACCAATAGCTTGATGAGATAGGGTTGTGCAGTGAAAAGAGAGTTGGGAGAGGATTTTTTGAATATTCATATCAATATTTTTCAGTCCTACAATTATGAAAAAGAACGTCTTGAGCTTCAGATTCTTGTGTCAACTGATGATACTATCTTACAGCTTTGTTGTGAGATTTTTAATCTATAATATGGATACCACACGAGGGCTGGCACGTATCTTGGCATTCAGTATGTCACAAACAAATAGCACCATGCATGGGACATGGTAAAAGCTCAATGATTTTTTAATTGAATTATATCGAATTGAACTATGAAGGTTAAATATGGGGGAAAAAAAAAAAAAGAACCTGAGTCATAATTGTGCCCTAGGTGTTATAAGAAAATGGCATGAGGTGTTTAAGGAACAGAGAAGTGTGTCATACTTTTATTTTTGCATTCACACATCTGAGCAGACAGTGAATCTGCAAAATTTATCCCTTTCCTTAGTTTAAGAAGTTTCAAGCATATCTAACACTGCTTAGGGAATGTAGGAATTTACCTCACTCACCAAACACTTTCATTTTTGTTCCAACAGATATAAAAATAAGCCCTTTCATTTATGAAATTCTTTTTAATAAAAAATATTTTTTTCCACACACAAACCTTGTTGCATAGAGAGCTCATGTATTCTTTCATTCAGTAAGCCACAGAAGTATATTATGGTAGATAAAAGCTCATATTTTGGAGCTCTTAAAGGTGAAGTTTAAATCTAAGTATTCTAATCTCCTGTGTGATCTTGGGAATATTACTTAACCTCTCTGAGCCTCATGCTCCCCATTTTATAGATCAGGATACAAATCATACCTACCCTATATTGTTATTGTGAAGATAAGATGAGCAAACACATATAAAGCACTCCTTGCAGTGGTAAACAGAAATGTCTAGTCAGTTTTGGGTGTTATTTTCATAAGAGAACATCTGTTATGGCCCAGACATTATACTAAGCAGATAATATCACTTGTTACCAAAATTGGAAATTAAAGCTGAGCAAAAATCATTTGTTCTAGATCACAAGACTAGTTAGTGTACAACAAAGATTTATATATCAGATCTTTTGGTTCCAACTTCCATTAGCGTAGTTCTCAAGATGAATACAATGCAGGTGCTTTGCCTAGTAGTACAGCAGTTTGATATTGTATTTATGGATTATGCTAATAGTGATCAACGCAAGGTCAAACTTTTTCTATTTACCTGCCATTCCATGTTTAAACTTTGAAGAATTTACAATAGTCTGCCTTGTCGTAGGGTTCACGATGACACTGGCCACAAGGAGGCAGGCTGGGTGGAGAAACTCACAGAGCCTCCTCTCCTTATAGGGCCCACATGAATGGAATGGGGCCAGAGAGTACCCAACAGCAAACTTGATGGTCCAGAGTACAGCTTCATTCAGCACATCAAGGCTTTGAATGCTTTTGGGTATGAGGCCTCTCACCTGAGAAATGGCGTGGTAGACTAGACATTTTAAGACTGGGGAAGTTCCATCTGACATTCTAATACAATGTTTCTAGTACAATGTTAGCCAAGTATTAGGGTACTTTGACTTTAATGAGTGATTAAGTATCAGTCATCAACCTGTGACTATTACATCACGCCAAGGGTGAGTCAGTGTGGTTTTCAGGCCTCAACTACATGAACTAAGACATTTCTGGTGCCTGGTAGCGTCCATTATTCCCTTTTGTTTAGCTAGACTTTTTTTTGGCTGATAATTGCAGTACTTTTACTGTATTAGTTTTAGAAATGATCTTTTATTTAATATCCATGATATCAATTATTAAGAAAACTCTACATGTTACATGTTCCGATCCTGACTCCAATAACCTCACGATATATTTGAACACTAATAGCCCCAAAAGAAGACACTCACACATCTGTAACTAACTAGAAAGCCTGAGTTTTATCCCACTGGTTTGCAGGCTGGAAACCAAGCTCGATATAGCCTTTTTACCTTTATACTTTGTTTTCTCAATTGTATAAATGGAGAGAATGTCAGATCTGTGTCAGAGGGTTTCCCTCTTAAATGCTCTGAATAAATGTTATAAGGGCTCCTTATATTTCAGTTCAATCCCTTCTCTAGATCACACAGAAAAAAAAAAAAACCCATAAAGATGAAAATAGTAAATTGACATGGAAAGTGCTCAGAAACCATGAGTCCAAGTTTACCTTAGAAACCCTTTGGTTTCTTTGGTCTTTCAAGCAGGACACGATTTTGAAGTTCAAGGGCAGAGTCCTTGTGTTAAAAGGTGAACATTTCCAGACTTAAAAACAACACTTTCATTTTTTTAAATGGCTCTGCAAAGCTCCAAAGGCCCAGAAAGGGAAATAAAAGGGTATTTTTCTCCTTTTCATTTTTTTGTTTTTGTTTTTGTTTTGTTTTTTGTTAATAAGGAGGTAGAGCTACAGGTAAGGTGAGGGCTATAAACTCTTTGCAGGTCCTATTGGAGAGGATAGGCCCAGTGTTCAGGGAGAGTTTTTATCGAAATGAAGATAAGCAGCAATTTTCAGATGTGGCCCGAACTGGCCAGCTCAGGATAGAGGACGTATGTGTCACTCACATCCTTAGAACAGGGAAGGTAGAAATACGGCCAGGGCAAAGGTGGAGGGTCAGAGGGGATACACTTTTGCTTTCTGACACATTCTCCTGCTCTGGAAGTCATCCCGAGGTACTTGAAAGAGATGACATGATTTCTTGCCCCAAGAGTATAATCGAAGGGAAAAAAAATCTAGGAACAGAAGTTGAACTTCAGACACAGTTTTAAAAAGAAAAATCTAAGGACCTAGCAGAGACGACTATTTGATATTCTCTTTCTGTCTGGCAAAATTACCCCTAAGGTAACGATTACTTGATTCTTTGGCCAAAGGGGAAATAGAAGGCTAATACAGAGGAAAAACTATTACAGATGAAAGTGTCAAGTTGAGTGGGAGGAAAGGTTTGGGGGATGGAGATGAGAAATAAAATCTAGCTCAAAATGTTGCTGTATAATTAAATTAAGCGAAACATATTCTAATGCAAAAAAGGCATTTGTAATATATTTTTGAGTGTAAAAAGTAAATGGAGCCATCCTTTTGGCACATGTATGTACACACATGGACACACATTCATGGACATAGGCACATATCGGATTCCTTCAATTACTACAGCTGGCAAGTGAGGGTAGCAAGTGAATCAAGGAGGACACTTTTATTTTACTTAGGTGGTTTTGTGTGGTTTAATTTGTTTCAAAATTTAAATGCTGAGTTTTTAGTAGAGCAAACATTTTTAAATACAAACTGTGTATTTAAAACACTGGAACACATTTAAAAAGAAGTTAACTTCGTTCTCTTTAGAGTGACACCCTCACCATCTTTTCTACAGTGTAAACTCAAAGGGCTCAGGGACTCTCTTTAAAAATTGTGAATTCCCAGGATCTACCATTTAGCCTGGCATGTTCAAGTCTCGACATTTTTGTCGAATGAATGTCATGAGGAGTGAACAAATGAAGTAACTGAATATCTGAGTGTGCCAAGTGTAGGCTTAGCACCCAGATCTCCCAGTTCATTCCTCTTTCATGGTTACACTGGGTTCTTTGGGGACCCGGATTCAGCAGGGAGTAAAGACAAGAGCTGTCCTAGAGCAGGAGCAGGGTCATCTTTCTGCCCATTGATAGCCTTTGACTGAATGTCCAGCAGTTGGAGGCAGAGAGAAAAACTGGGAGGTTTTTGTAAGTAGCCAGTATCGGGTTCTGGTGAGCAAATTAGATCTCATTCGTTTACATCAATTTCATTAATAATTTGGGTAAGTCACAGGTATTATTAAAATAGATTTCATACCTAGAGTTAAGAAGGAACATATATAGAATATGATAACTTTAATATTATTTGAACATTAAGTAATGAAATAAGAGTAATGCCTCTAGGAAAAAGTAGACCGAATTTATACTAAGAGTGTGCTAGAGACCAGCCTAGTTTTTGATACTTTACATGAGCTTGGCAGTTTTGTTTTGTTTTTTTAATGCAGACAAGGAATTTGAGGGCAAAATAATTAAGCACATCACAGGACAATAATTCACAGTGTAATATTTTTATCTGCATATCTAGCTGTGATGAGGACAAGAAAAGTAGCCTCTCACCTGGAGGGGAGGAGAGCAGAGAATAAAAAAATAAAATTTCCGCTATTTCTTGGAGGCTAGAATGAGATTTTTAAGACAGTTCGAAAGTTTTTCTCTGACTCCTATAGCATCTGCGATGTCAGAACTTGGGTTTCTATCTTGGCATTCTTTTCTACTCATCTGGTGTGCGTGTGCGTGTGTGTGCACGTGTGTGAGTATTGTGTGTGCGTGCGTGTGCACGTGTGTGCATGTGAGTGTGCGCGCGTGTGTGAGCGCGTGTGTATGTGCCAAAGAGTAGGACCTTGACCCTAAAGCTGATCTGATCCTGATGAAGCTGAAAGCTGGAGGTTGCCAGCTAATCACGCAGTGAGTTCTTTCCTGAAGTGGGATTCCAGCAGCCTATCTCCAATTCTTATTTCAGCCTCGGATATTTGGATCTGTTAGTATATTTCTTGGTCAATTCTTGAAAACACATAAAATATAGGATTTTTTTTTTTCATCTTTTCACACAAACTTAAATGGGAAATGGATATATTCAGACTTTGAAGGAAATTCTAAAATAAAGCCAGTGTTTCACCTGGAAGAGTAATTTTCATAGTTTCACCCACCTTTGGTTATTTTGTGGCTCTTTATACTTCTGAATCATTAGACTAGAAATACTAACTCTTGAAACAAATTTTTCGGCTGTACTCTTAAAATTTTAATTTACGTACTATGGCTGGAATATCAGTTAGTATTTTATTATGTTAGTCAATATAAAAATTTAATTTCTATACCAATAAATACTTATTCAGATGTCCTAGACATGATGCCAACCGTGATTTAACTCATGCTTTGAGAAGTGAGGAGGGAATAATTTGATTAATTGGTTAGTTTATTTATTTAGTTACTTATTTTTTTAATTAAGTTTATTGGAGTAACATCGGTTAATACAATTATATAATTTTCAGGTGTACATTATAATTTAACATCTGTATCTTCTATTGTGTGTTTACCACTCAAAGTCCGGTTTCCTTCAGCTACCATATATTTGATCCCCTTTACCCACTTCACTCTCCCCCTAAACCCTATATTTGACCCCCTTTACCTCATCTACTTCCCCTCTCCTCTCCCACCACCTACCCTCTGGTAACCACTAGTATAAAGTCCATGTCCATGAGTCTCTGTTTGTTTGTCCTGTTCCATTGTTGCTTTTAGGTTTATATCCCACATATAAGTGATATGTGATTTTCAACTTTTTCTGTCTGGCTTATTTCGCTTAGCATGATTATCTCGAGTTTCATCCATGTTGTCACAAATGGCTATATTTCATCTCTTCTTATGGCTGAGTAGTATTCCATTGTATATATGTACCACAGCCTCTTTAGCCAATCATCTATCATAGGAAACTTTGGTTGTTTCCATGTCCTGGCCACTGTGTAGTTACTTATATTTTTATGAAGAAATCCTGGTTCTGAGATAAATAAAATCTGAATGGACTATGGAATGAGTAAGAGAATCACCAGATGAATGAAGAAGGAGCAAGAGAACTCCAGGAAAGGAATTTATGACATCATTGTAGCAGGTATAGAATGTGGGGCCTCCTCTAGAGGAGGGAAGTTTGCCTAAGGGATGCAAACTTCTGAGTGGATCTGGACTGTGTAGGGTCCCATATCCAGGGCAGTAGTAAGCAACAGTTAAGAGTATGGCCTCTAGTGTCATAGAGACTTGAACTCAAATCCATGTTCTGTCATTTTCCAACTAACAAAGGTGACTTTAGACAATTTCTCTACCTTCAGTTTTTTTCATCTATAAAATGAGTGACAGTACTGACTTTAAATATTCAATGACACAATGAGTGCAGTAAACACACATCATTAGATATTTTTAAAAAACTAGGATATTTGTCTCATTAACATAATTATTTTATATTTCAGTAATTATTTTATCACTTAACAGTATGCATTAAGCACTCATATACATCATATGCCTACATACGTACTAAAGCTAGCTTTATGACCCTCTCCTATATGAGGGAGTTTTCATAACCGTCTGCAATCTGAACAGTGGGAGGGAGCTTTAGAAACTTGCCTTTAGTACTGGAAGCTGATTGTGTGGTACTAATTAAGTATGCAGATGGATGCATATTGACTGTCTCCACAACACTCATTGCTTTAGATTGCTTTCACAACACCCCCTAGAGGAATAGTCTTTACCTGTCTATTTATTTATTGTATTTCCTTTTTCTATAAGTTAGTGAAAAGCCTGTGGCTATAATCTTTATGTAGTTAAAAGAAATAAACAATTCAAATGAGGTCTTTGGTTTATGTTTGTTTTCCTCTCCCTGATAATTAGGGATGAATCATGCCTGAGATTTATTCCCAAATGAGAAATGTCCATAAAACTTGCAAGACATGAACAGCCAATTAGTAGGGCAATAGATGGCAGGTTTTTGCCAATTACACTTTTCTCTCACCCTTCTCTACCTACCCTACACTCCCACTCATACTTAATCCAGAATATGTGGTTATTCATCTGTCATTTCATGAGTGTTGATTACTCAGAAATTACAAGATGCCGATGAGTAAGTACACGTATAGAATAACGGGGCTGCCGAGTTTGTGGTTCCCATCCCCAGTCTACTCTTCCTCTAAGCCATCTCCAGTGTGCAGCGTGACTTTTTAAAATCTGATCCTGCAGGCCCCCTGCTTCAGAACCTTCAGGAGCTCACGCCACTCTTGCTTTCTAGGTGAAGTTCAAATACCTTAGCATAGTGTTCAAGGCTCTTGCCCACCTGACATTGTTTCATACTGCATTCTTCACTGCAGATGGCGCAGCAACCGGAGGCCGCGTAGCCGTCTGTGTCCCAGTGCCTTTGCATAACACTGGAGCCCCTCCTTTGCTTCCTCTCTGGTGCTCACTCATGTTTCAAAACTAACTCACGGGTTGTCGCTTTTTTCTAAAAGCCTTTCTTGACACTCCACCTAACTTGACTAAATTTGGATTCTTTTTTTCTCTGTTTCCATAGATACTTGAGTAAACCTCCTTAACAGTAATTATAACAATTTGTTAGAATAGAGAGGCATTCACAATTTGAGGCAAAGAGAGGAAAGAGACGATTAAAGTGGGTTGATACCCAGAATTAGAAGCTGCAGCCTTGATAAGAAAGAAAGGAAAAATTGAAGATAACATCAAAATTGTTTATGACTACTTTGAAGATCCAGTGAGAATGACTGCAGAGCTTTCTCTTAAACACCTCTGCCAGCCTTGCCTCATACAACTATTATAGAACAGTTTAAAACAAGCAGTGGGTCTATGCTATGCATGCATCTAGAACATAAACACTAAAATGACTAATCAGGCACATTTATTGAGTGGGCTCTTTTCAGACATTGTCTTTGAGCCTATGATGAGGACTAAAATGTGGACTAAAATGCACTCCCCTTCAGCACCCGAAAAAACTAATGCAAACTATGCCAAATCTCAAAGTTCATTAGGCAGCAGAGCTAGGAATAAAGCCCTTTTTCACTTGATCCTAATGTCTATGGTGGTTATAGGGATAACACTGAAGGCAAAGGTGAACAAAGATGAGGTCAGCTGAGAAGTAAACTCTCATATGGTTTGATGGACCTGGATTGTTTAGCATAAACAGCTCCATTGTCTAGGCCAACCTAAGGGGATACTAAGCTTACCTGATAGATACATCTTTAAATGTCCTTATTGGTACATAATTGTAATGACCCTTAGGAGACCATATCCTATTGGTGGAAATGGGGGAGAGATCGCTGTACTAACATAATATTTCAGTTGTCTTCTCATTGTGATTTTCCTATCTAACTATGAGCAACTTAATGCAGAAGTCTTTTCTCTTTAATTCTTGATTCCCTAATGTAAAGTTTCGCAGGTACCATGTGGAAGACAATGAATGTTTCTTAAATGTTATTGCATGAATATAGTTTATCAGTCTTTTAGATAGAGTCTAATGCCAAAACAAAAGTTTAGAATTCTCTTGACAGTTGATTTCCAGATTTGTAGAGTTGGAGGAATTGAAGGAGTTGAGTAATCTAACACCTTCATAAGCTGATGACTAACTCATGTTTAGAAGCCATGCTTCCAGTTTGCCAACGATCATACCTTTTTCCTTTAGTGCAGTTTAGGACTGAACGGCTCTTAGATTCATAGCATTGGAGATTGATGAGGGATCTTAGTGTTCAAATAGTTCACTCTCTCACTCAATAAATAAACACTTTTTATGGATCTCTGCCCATCTTGAGGGCTGGACACTAAGCACTGTGACTGGGAAGTATCTTCTCTTTGTGCCCAGGATGATGGCAGCAAGGCAGCCTTTTGTTCAGGATGCCAGCTGAGAGCCAGAACAACGGGTCTTTTCTGAAAATGTTTCCTGAGCTTTTCAGCTACTGTGTTTCAAACCAAAATATTGAAATGTGGCATATGGCCAATATTTATAGCCCATTTTGCCAAAGAACCTTCATGGAGCTTATTACCAGGAGGATTTTCACGATTACTCCTATCACAATAAAAAAAAAAAAAGGGAATTCACTTGAGAAATAAACCCTTGGGCTCAGTAAACAAAAACACAAGCACATTCAGAAGCCTGGGTTACTTTTGCCAAATTCTCTCCCAACATCAGGCAGTTGCCCAAAGATACTCTAACTTCCAGCCAACTTGCATTTCACAGAGAAATACTGAGACCATTT
Source organism: Pteropus medius (assembly GCF_902729225.1). Taxonomy (NCBI): domain Eukaryota; kingdom Metazoa; phylum Chordata; class Mammalia; order Chiroptera; family Pteropodidae; genus Pteropus; species Pteropus medius. The sequence goes on from NW_024349801.1 coordinate 13,022,923, forward strand.
TCATTTTAACTTCATTCTTTCATAACTATCTTTTAAAAAATCTTTATAGAAAGAGTTCTACAGATTTAGTGTTTCTAAATCTATAGTATTATAGATAGAATTCCTAGATTTAAAAGATGGGGACATACGATTAAATTTCTAATGAAATACTCTAAGTTGAGCTGCCGGTACTTTTTCACATTGCCAAGACCTGGAGCTACTCAGAGATGTAATTTTCCCTGGTGTAATCATGACTCCAAACTGGGGTCAGCTAAAAGCACTTCAAAAGCTATCTAATTCTCTTCCCTAAACCACTTTTCCTTCATTGCAAAAACATGTCCTTCAATATGGGGATGGTTGGATCTTTCCAATTTCATATACAGCGTTTAAATTCATAAGAGAGGTTACCTGAGTTGAAATTTATCAAGCAGTGGTATGCTAGATCTGGCTCATGAGAGCTAATTGTTAACTTTTCAGGAATTTGGAGAGCTGGTTGCTGGCCATGGTAGGGATATTTACAACATGAAAATTGTCAAATGCAGCAAATCAGTGCTTTTAATTTATTATTTGTTTAAGAGCATACCACTGAAAAGTGTTCACGTTAGTTTATTCCTTCAAGCCTTTGTTAAAATGCCACCTCATTTTGAAGTGTTCTGTGATCCATTTGAGCCCATCTAACCCCCTTTCCCAATAGTACTTTATGTCAAAGCTCTTTTATGAGATAAATAATTTTCAACCATAAAGCATGGACATTTATCCACATCCGCAGGTTTTGTTCTCTTTCTGAAATCATTGTTTTGTGTTGGATTGCTCTCTGATTAAAATATTATTTAGTGTCTAGTGTAATGCCTTGCAGGTTTAGCAGTCAGAAAATATTTTGCAAATTGTCAGTAAAATATTAGCCCACAAGTGATTCAAGACTCTAGTTAGGCTCAATTCTACCATTCCTGCCATTAAAACCTTGGTTGAGATTCTACCAGTTGGGACCATAGCAGTATCAGGGTATTGGCATTGAGTAGAGGTCATCAGCACCTGGTTTAGCTTTGGGCGAGATAACACTCCTTATCTTTTTAAGGCTGGTTACTTGCTCCATTTCTTTTGTTATAAAATTGCTCTTACTGGAGAAGAGGTAAAAAGGATATACCATCTTGTGCTTTCGAACTGATGAATTATTTCATAGGGTACAGAAGCAAAAACATTAAATTTTTTTTTTTTGCAAGACAGAACAGCTATGAACATGCTGAAAGAAAGGATTCAAAGAAGAGTAAATGATTAATATTTCATTCAGTCATTTATTCACTTATTCACTCAGCAGACATGTATTGGGTAAATAATATATTTCAGATTTTGTTTTAGGTACTGAGGATATAAAGATAAACAAGAATTTGTGCATCCCTGTGGAAACTGCCATCTATTATAAGTTGAAGATGGAGAAAATGTATTTAGAGATATCCTCTAGTTATAGAAAATTGAAGAGCCACATACAATGGTAGATTGGTGGATCAGTTTTAGAAAGTGAAATATGTTATGTCTAATAGAGGAATATACAACTTTTCTCCCCTATATAATTAGAATTAAGTTCAGAAGGAGACAGAGAGATAAAAATGTGGGTTTGAATAGATCCTTCCTTACTTCTGCCCAGATTTAGACTTTCAAAGATATGTATAGATACTGTTTATACCCAGCGGAGCCATTAGTGCTGAAGAGCTTAGCTACATGGCGAGTAATTAGGAAGAGGTGATGAGGAAACCTATTTCCCAGAGGTCTTTGCCCTGCTTCACTCCCACAACTTCAGTCTGCCCATTCGTGCAATGGAGAGAGCTATAGCAATTCTGTTCCAACAGTGGCACAAAATAAATCACCGAAAGCCATTTTGCACTTGCCCAGGGACTTCAAGAGAAGATCTCAAAGTGAATCTGGGCTGCTGTGTGCCACAAAGAGGACCAACATTTCTCTTTGGCTTTAAAGGATGTCCCATTGTGAGAATGAACTTTGGGTTTTATCTCTCCCTTTGAAATAGAATACATCAAAGTGAGACATCTGAAGGCAAAGACACAATGATCCCCAATCCAAAGCCAAGTTCAAAAACACAGAGATGAGTTGTGTTATTATGAAATTGTATTTGCTGGCTGAGATGGACGACAAAGAAAGATTAACTTGCAAACATAAAACAGGCCTTGAAATTCCTATTAGTCTCAGGCTCCAGGGCACATACTTTTCCAGCAGGACACTTATTTTTTAGAAGTAGGGGAGCAATGTCATATGTAACACACGAGGCCTCATTTTTCCTCTCAGTCTGAAATGTGCAGTTATTAAAGCAAAGTTTACTAATGATTAGATGATGGATGAGGAAAACTGGTTTTGGTAAGTTCTTATTGAGAACTGTTTCCTTTGGGTGGGGGGGACAAGTTCATGCTTTTGAGGGCTGTATCCAATGTTAAAAGTATAGTGATGGTTTTCCACATGCCAGCTTCCTAAAGCATAATTCCAAGTAAAGGACACCTACCAAATTGTAACTGTGCTTGAAAACTTAAATTATAACTAAATTACATATGTATCAATCATGCTAAAGGATAAATGCTTTCTAGCCTAGCTGAATTTAAGTATAGAGAAAAGCATTTCAAATCTATCCATTTAAAAAAATTTGGGGTCATCTATGACTCTGTCTACTTTTTTCTCTCATTCTACTGCAATAGTTTATCTGCTCATTTCACATTCAACACATGGGGCAGGTAAAATTTTTAATTCCTGGATCCTACCACCTTCTGTTGTCTTAATTTGGGTACCCCAGAACCAGACCCTGGCACAAGGATTTGAATGAAACGAGTTGACTTGGGAAGTGAGGGAAACACAGGTAGGAAAGTGGATGGTGATGTTGGGAAGGGGAGGCAGCTGAGGAAAGGTGCTCGTCACGCTGGCTGACTGGGGTTACCAAACTCATCATCCTTATTGGTCACTGAATTCATACCTTGCAGGATTGTTTTGAAGATTAAAATACGCAAAGCCAGTTACTGAGGACCTGGCACATGACGACCATCTATCATTATTAATATTGCAGCAAAATAGTGAGAGAATAACATTTTCATGGAGCTTCTGGAGTTGGACATTGTCTTGAAGGCAGAATTATTGTGTCATATTAGGGAAGTGGGAAAAAAATTTTGTTTTCTTTCTTTTCCCTGAATCCGTAGTTCAAATTGAAGATCTTCAATTTTGTCTGTACTAATTGCTTTCATTTGAACACATTAAACATTTCACTGGAGCTGTTTGAGATTTTATAGCTCTTTCTCATCTCATGTTGAGAGTAAAAGGCATGTTTTCAGAGATGAATTGAGTCTACCTAAGCATGAATGAGAGGAGCAGAGGAAGTTCCCTCCTGACATAATTTCAGAGATTAGTAATTTGTTAAAACTCTAATGATGCAAGGAGGAGCGTGGAAAACTATTTCTTTCCCTTTTGTCCAGTCTAAATGCACATTTGAACGCACATGGCAGTTTGTTTGCATGTTAATGCCTATGCTCTGTCACCCTCGAGGGTGCTTCCAATTCCTAAATTAGGTTGGTTGGGTGATTTAAGGAAGGGGTCACTGCATTACATAGGCTCTGTTTCAGAAGCATAATGCACAGATGTGGAAACCCACAGGAGCTTTGTTTTATCCCAGGGATGGTGGCTTGACTGAGGGCTGGGGAGAGAGTGTCAAGGGCCAGCAGCTGGCCAGAAGTGGCCTCCAGCATGTCTCTCTAAAGTTGGAAAAACGTAGCAAAAGAAGAAAGGGTAAGAGTACACCATGGTCTAATTAGCATTTGCTTCTTGTAGCCCTGAAAATGTCAGTCACCAGTTGGTAGCAAAATAAAGATGTAATGTTAGTGATAATGAATTAAATTGTGTCCATTTGCATTGGAATGTCATGATAATGATCTGAAATTACCATTGTATATATTCCTCTTGACAGTTTAAAATTGGACTCCCAGCTAATAGTATTTTGGATGAACTTTAAACCAATGAAATTGCTTTGAGTATACTCCTTTTGGCAAGCCATGTGGATTTGAGAAAGTTAATTTACCTCTGCTTTTGTTCAAGCTGTTTGGTAATTGATGAACATACCATAAAAGTTTTAATGAGTAACCACAGGGACCATTTAACTTATTTACTAGGTAGAAGTGAAACGTACTTGATTACCTTCCCTAATCTGGCTCTCCAAATGAAGCCAACCCAGAATAAATTGTGCGTGCGTGAGCACGCAATCTCTGTTGTTTGAAACATCACAGGCAAATATTTTTAGAAGGTCCGAATGGAGGAGTTGGGTTTTCTCCCATTAGCTTTGATTTATAGTTCTGCTGCAAGCATTAGACATTGCGTGGGGAGGACTCATGTCTGTGTGCGTGAGGACTGGAGGCTCTGTTGCAGTGGGGTTATGCAGCAATCCATAGAATCAGCACATGTCTTCACAGCAGCTGTTGTGTGAATAACTCTTCAGCAACACTCCATTATTGGGACGCAGTTAAAATAGAAGTCGTTTTTCACCCCCCACCTCCGGCCTCCTGGAGCCTAATTACATTATAACATCCTTTCATAAGTAGTCTTATTATTAGATAAGTGCCCACATGTGTCTTAGTTTCCCATTAAGTTGTATTCCTCGGTATGTCTTCATTGAGTGTTTTTTAATGGTATAGCCACATGCAAACCAAGAAGGTTGCGTTGAAGTAGCGGCAGAGTCTGTCCCATTCATAGGACCTCAGCGGGAGCCCCTTCCAGCCTCATCACTTCCTAACCGCGCCTTTGGGGAGGTGTTAACCCAGCTCCCCAGGCTCCAGTTTCCTCATCTGGAATTATGAGCTGACAGTAAAAGTCTGTCGTGAGGACGAAATTAGGTAACTCTTATGAAACACAATATATGGTGGCTGGAACAGTGTCCTCACCTGGAAGGTCTTGGTGAAGGGCCCAGACCCCACTCCTAAGTCTGGGGTGGGGCTGGAGAATCTGCATTTCTTCTAAGATCTCAGGCAGTGCTAGCCCAGGGGCCACACTTCCACAACCAACGATCTAGATGATAAAAGATACTTGAGAATTTTGGTTTTCTTCTTCCATGGCTGGGACAAGTTGCTACATTAGTATAAGCCCATAGAGGGTATAAGCCCATAGAGGGCTTATACTAATACAATCATGTTTTATTCACCTGGAATATCTACCTACCCCAGAAACTAACATAATCAGTATGGAGGACCGAATCAAATTGAGCTGCGATTTTTAGAAACTAGCAACTGCATAATACAACGTCGTTGTATAGTCAGTCAGAAAGCAGAAACTGAAGCCAGATTGCCTGTGACGTGGTGTGATCCCAGCTTTGCCACTTATTGTTTATAGGTCCTTGGGCATGTTTTAAACTCCTTAAAGCCTCTGCTTTTTCATATATGAATTGGGTATAGTAGTAGTATCTTCACTATAGTGTTGTTTATTATATTTATGTCCCTTAATTCTGCAAGTGCTTAGTACAGTATCAGAGAAGATCTTGTTTCCGAAAGTTGTTATGTCACATTAGAGACATTCTGTGCTTTTATATTTGCCTCAAGGTGCAACGCCCCCCTCCCCCGTGAGTGATGACAGACAGGAATTATACTGATTTGCATTAAGAAATAGTTATATCAGATAACCTAGCTCCATTACATATGGAAACAGATGTTTTGAAGAAATAAGTTTTATGGATGTAACTGGATGTTCTGGGTCCAATGAAGTTATCCGTTTCTTATGGGAACTTACTTGGGGGAGGTGGTGGCCCACAAAAATAATGAAGGCTGACCCAGAGGTGTGAAAAAGGGCATTAAAAATCAACTTCTCCCTTTCTACCATTGCATCTTGGTCTGACTCTATTCACAAGTGGTGAGGGTTCTGAAATCAAGACTGACCTGGTATAAGGATGGGATATAGCCCCTCCAACTTTGGGGAAAAGATTATGTACAGAGAAATCATAATTATTAAAATAATGTACGTTGAGAAAAGTAATGAAAAGGTATAAGAAGAGAATGAAAACCATCCTGATTTTTATCTTCTACAGTTAACCACATTAGCATTTATACCTCCCCAATTTTTCTATGTAGACATACACACGCAATTTATTTATTAAATTGAATTTACAATTTTATCCATGCCGGTTTTACTGTGTCTTTCTCTATGAATAATATATCATGGATGGCTTTCTATATTAAAAATAATCTGCATTATTTCAATGTCTACATAGAATTCCATTGTTTGGATATATCATAAGTGACATCAAATCTATGAACTGTGGTGTGATGAATACTTTGTATATATATATTTGTAAATTTTTCTTAAATTCTTTATGATAATTTCCGAAATGTTGAACGACTCATCAAATATTATGCAGATTTTAGAGTTTTGAGCAGAAAGTTAGTTACATAGAGTGATGGGAAAGCTTTTATTATAATATTTTTGCTAGCTAGTGATCATTCATTCATTTATTCATTAATTATGAATGAATTCCTGATATGTGCCAGGCCTTGAATATAACAATAAATAAGTGCAGCTTAAATGTGTTTAAGATAGTGAAAATGCCAGTGTACTTTCACTCATTGGGGATGCAATGTGTGTTTCGCTCTTGAGGAGAAAATGATCTTGTCCAGATTTGCTCATGTCACCTTGGCTGCATATTAGAATCACCTAGGAAAGTTTAAAGACATACTCATGCAGCTTTTCTGCAACTTGTACTTGGTTTTTGAGAATCAGGTACTTCTACAGTTTCCCAGTGGATTCTAGTGAGCAGCCAAGTGTGAGAACTACTGAGCGAGGACACTCACCCCTCCTTCACTTGCCACTTTAATAAGACCCTACCCCTAAACTGCCAGTCCAACTCAGCTTCCTTCTGTCGTGGTGTCCAGGCCTCAACCCACCTGGGGAATATGAGGAGTATTTTGGAGGCAGAATGAATAGCAAAGTTAGAGAGGGTCCCCTTTCGTTTGGGACAAAACTGAAGACCACTATTGTTTCCTTTCCTGCTGAGACCTCCTCAAGTTTGAGGTATGTGGGTCTGACCTTTCTCCTGTTTCTGGTTGTGATTAAACACACACACATGCACGCGTGCACACACACACACACACACACCTACCTTTAACTTTCACGTGATTGTCATGTCTGTGTTTTACTGGGAGACTGTGTCATACCCACATGCTTAGGTGGCCACGTAATTCTGAGCAATCAAGAGTCTATTTTTTTTTAATGTGGCTTAAATACATGCTTTATCAAAACCAAAATATGCTTCAAAAATACATTCTGGAAGAGAGACTTGCTTGGATGGAAAGGAAGATTTCTATAATCTCAATAATAACGAACCACTCAAACCTCCCTGTTGGGACCTACAGCCGGGCAGTGAGGTCCTCTCTGTGCCTCTTACTGCTGTGCACTCAGAATCCCCGGTGTGGGTGGGCCCAGTGCCCACATGTCTTCCAGAGGACTTCAGTTTATGTCCCCTGGATGACAACATTATATATTGAAAAATAGTAAAATGTGCTTTTGTTGAGCAATGTTTGAGAAAAATATGAATTTTCTTGTTACTATCTATTAAGCCTCTTAGGAAGCTTAGGAAGCTTTAAAGGTTCCGATTAAAAGGGTTTGCCTGAGTTTACTCCATTATAAACGCATGTGATATTCAGAAAAATAATCAGCAACAACAATAAAAATTACATCTCAAGGTTATTGCCCCATCTGAATAAATCTCGCTGCCACTTGTAAAGAGGTTGTTTTTCCAATCTTAAAATATAAAAGGATAGTCCTCTCTTTTTTTATAATATTGTTGAAGCTAATCTGAGTTCAGTGCTTTTTATGTGCCAGGCCCTGTGCCCAATGCTTTTTGTGTTATGTTGCATTTAATCTTATAACTGGACACCTGTGCACAGACCAGGTGTTTGTGAATAGCAGCCAGCTAAGCTCATGACTCATTGGCTAGTCCCGTGCACCGAAGTAGAAGGAAAAAGAAGGTCCTTAACTTGAGAGTCACACAGTGGAAGAAACTGAAGGTTTACAATAACCAAGTTTACTTCATGCAAGCGGAGAAGAATTGCTTTCTTCCAAAATGCCTTACTATTATTCAGTGAACCAGTGAAAATTCCTGGGCTTGTCCTATCCCATCTCCCTTGGGTATAAATGGCTCAAACATTCACATGTCCACTAATGACATGTAAGACCCCAGGTCCTTGTCTCAGGCTTGTATTGTTGGGATGTGTTCCAGCCGCTATGTACTGACTGCAAACTGTTTTCTCACTCTCAGTATCTTTAGTTCTGGTTCCATATTCGATTAGGTGTGTTAGATACAGGGCTTTGCCTCCAGGACTCTATGTGTGACAACTTATCTTAGAACCTCCTGAGACGTGGTCTTTTCAGCTCAATGATTTAATATCTGTTCGTTTAACACCTGCTGTGTGCCTGTACCCTGCCAAGCCCTGTAGATACAAGAGTGGAAAACAAAGATCTTTGAAAACAATGTTGATGTGATATTATAATTGCCATTCTTCCTTTTCCTTCCTTCCTCGTGGAGTCTACTGTGTATGGAAAACAAATACTTTCAGGCTCCTCCGACCTGTTTCTTGATCCCAGTAGTTTACTTATTAGTGGTGTAAATTTTACTTATTTTATTTACCTCAAGCTTGATTTCCTTCTCTGTACAATGGAGAGCATAACATAAAAATCTGCCTCAGAAGTTTATTGGACAAAAAATGCAAGAGGGAGTAAAAAATTATAATTTAGGCATTTAACGTTAGGGAATTAAGAAAAAAAGACACTGTGCAATATTCATGTGATGGATATTATGGAATACCATAAAGCAATGAGAATCAATGTGCTAATCTGTCATATATTCACATGATTGCACCTGTAAAAACAAAAAATATTCAATAAAAATTTAAGATGTGAGTAGAAATGTACAGTACAATACTAATAATAGAATACAAAAGTAACTCACTCAACAGTATCTCTTACTGGTTATGGACACATATATGTTAATGAAAGTGTATGAACCTGGACAGAAAGGATCACACCAACCTCCCAATTATGTTACTTGGGAGCAAAGAAGGGGAATTCATTTGGGCAGGGCTAAGAGTTTCCACCCTATCTATAACATTTGTTTTCTTACAAAAAGATTTTTTATCAAATATGACAAAACACAAATTTTGCATTTTTAGGATGAATATGTGTCACTTTTCTCATTCTTTTTGGAATTTAAATACTTCTTAATCATAAAATGAAAAAGGACAAGGAGAGGGAGGTAGAGAAAGGGAAAGCAGGAGGAAGAAGGAGTTTAGTGAGCTGTCGCCTCCTTTTCTCTCAGTGTGTCTGTCTCTCAGAGAGAAGTTAGGGGTTGAGAAATCGAAAGTAGATTTAACAAACAGCCCGATACTCCATTATGCCAGAGGCATCCACTACACATAGAAGCATTCAAATAGGCTGCTGGTGAGGCACTGATTGTTTTGGCTGCTTTTGCTCTCGTGTGATTGAAGCAGCAAAGGTTTTAAGAGCTTCAAACCCCAACTCTGATCTGAAAATGAAGTTAGGTGTTTGAGAAACAGCTGCTAGAAACAACTCGGCTCCCTCTGGATCCTCTGGTTGGCTTCAAAGCAGCTGCCGGAAGGGAAGGAGGCAAGCAAACTACCTTGGGTACGTGTGTTAATAAAAACAAAATGACTTTCCCTAAATAAAACATGGCTGGTTTCGCTAGGATGAAGAGCTCAATTCTAATTCCATGTTTCTGTCTCCTTTGAGTTTTTGAGCAAAGAACTTAGAGCATCATCTCTCCTTACCCCTGGGGCCTTTGGATTCAAACAGCCCTGGACGCAGATCCCTCTCAGCTCAACCATTTCCCATTTATGGAAAGTGGGGCAAAGTGATTAACCTCTCTAAGCCTCAGTTTCCTATTCTGTCAGTCAGCTTAACCCCTTGTGATGATGTATATAAAGAACTTGAAAAGTGATAGGGCTCAATATAAGTGACTACCTTCTGCTACCTTATCATGTACACATTCATTTTCTTAGACTCTTTTGATTGCCTTACTACCCAGGTGGTTGACTTGTCCTGAATTGCCTGGGACTTTCTGTTTTTAGCTCTGAATGTTATGTGTTCTGGGAAACCAGGGCAAAACAGGACAGTTGTTGTATTTTGGCAGAGTTTGCTGTCCTCAGGAAGTCCCCTCATTATTCTTGATGAATAAATTATTATTGTCTATTTTATTATTACTCTACAGCTTCCCATACTAGACTATAAATTCACAGAAAGCAGGAAATACATTATTTTTTCTTCTTATCTTCATTGTCAAACACTCGTGTTTACTAGAGTTTCAATAAATACATATATACCCATTAATACATGGGATCAATGGAGTCCTTTTCTTCCAAGTTTTTATAATCTTAATAACACAGCTATTTTAGTCTTTACATTTTTATATGAATTATGCACACAGAATATGTTACCTTTGCGATGTTGAACTTGACTATCTCAATCACTGGTGCTTAAAATTTAGTATGTTTAGGAATCACTTTGAGGTGTCCAAAATAAAAATTTTGGAGCCCTGTGCCTGTGCCAACATCAGTGACCTACGTAAAATATACTTATTAGCTTTTGCTTCTTCCCCATCTCATTCCCTTGATTCCCTCACTCTTGTTTCCAAGGATCATTCTCCTTACCCCATACCCCCCTCCCCCCCCCAAAAAAATCATTTCCCCACTAGCATAGTCTCAAGCTCTGGGAAAACCAAACTAAGCTGTGAAAGCACTAAGCATGACTTTTGGCACATAGTAAGGTCCCAGTGACAGTTAGCTAATACTACTAATAGTAATGATTACTATTAGTAATCATTAGTAATACAAATGATTAGTAATATAAATTAGTAATACAGATGATTAGTAATACAAATGAGTCTACATATATATTTTTGCACTGCAGGGTGAGCTAGAGATCTGTATAATTTAGAGTAAAGGAACCTTTCTGATTGCTTTTTTGAAATAGACTTGATGTAAAGTCCTTTTCCCCCTCACCCACACAGCTCATACACCCTCTACAGCCTTCATTTTACCAAAATAGATATCCGTTGTTTTTATTTTCTACCTTACAGAAATGTTCTAAGAATCATGAGTGCTTTTACTTAGTTCTTTCATCCCCTAGGCAGAAAAAAGGAAACCATGCAAATTCAGAGGAGCTGTTTATATCGAACACCTGTTAATCTTTTTTCTACATTTTATTGCTGCTTCCACAACATGAAAGAAACGAGTTTCATTACTGCCACTGGCAAATGTTATTATTTGTAGAACATCCACTTGTCCTTGTATTTAGAGATGTAGGCCATCATTGACTTTTTGTTTGTCTAATCACTTTGCAGAAAATCCTGTAGATAGTCTGACACCGAAACTATCTTCTCAGCTCATCCTAAATGTGTAAATCTCATCCTCAATGACAAGATATTTCAAGAGTTTAGCCATGCTTCCTGACCAGTTCTTCAAGTTAAGGAGATTCCGGAAATTTATGGGGCTAAAAGAAGTGTACTATCATTCTGGAAAGCCTATTTTTAACACTCTTTTTCTCTTAAAATATTCAGTGTCTTAGAGTTTTTTCTAGTTGAAGGTAATAAGTTCTGGTTGGTCCTTGGTGAAGTTAAGATAAATTATCTTAATTTTGTTCACCAAACCATTTGTTTTTTAAAACATTCCTTTTCTTCAAGATAATAAGGAAAATGTATCTGTTTTCTTTGTCATCTTTTGTTATTAAAGAGTTCTTTGTATGAATCTCAGTTGGTCAAGATTACCCACAACTAGGTTCAATGTCCCTCTGTCTGGTCTTATAATACCTTGCATTTATCCAGTCACAGTCAAGTACATCACCGCCATCGCCTGTCTATCTTCTTGAATTGTAAGTTCCTTGAAGAAAAATCCTTTTATTAACTAGTCCTTGACAAATGAAAGAGCTTAATGAATCCTCGGTATCATTTCCAGATTATGTTTACTTCAGTTACGCAAATGCCATTATATAGCTTCTCAATGTCACAAAAGTGCAAGAATTAAATGGAAAAATTTATAATCTGGACAGTTATGCCTCTTGTCAGAATCATTTCATTTGAGGAAGACATTATCTTCCATTTAATGTAAGTGATGGAAATGTATATTATGAAGAAGAAAATGATCAGAATTATAATAAGCTAGTAATAACTATTGTTTGTGTAATACTTTTAACATTACAAATTTAAAAGATAAAAACAGATAACATTCAATAGCAGGCTCTGTTCTAGGCATTGTGCTAAGCACTTTGCATATATCCTTTTGTTTGTAATTCACAATGATTCTATGAACTAAGTGCAATGTCAAGAAAAATATTTACTTGCCAGTGTTAACACAGCCTGTAAAAGATAGATCTGGGATTCCAACCAAGGTTTGCCTGACTCTACAATCTAGATACTAACTATGGCATAATCTATCTTACTTCCTATCATTATCTCATTCTTACTGACCATAGGCTATTAATTTCCCTTTTTTAGGGTCAGGGAAACTGAGATTCAAGAAGGTTCAGTGCTTGGCCTTCAGCTTCCATGCTGGTGTAGTCAATTTGTCTCACTTTTCTCCTTGCCCCGTCACCTCCTTCCCACCCCTCCAAATTCAATGAGGACTCATCGCTGCACATTTGAACTAAGCATGCTGTTTCTACCTAAATGAACCTTCTGGGGATTGTCTTAGAACAGTTTCCTTGGAAAGCTGAGCCTGGAGCACAAGCTGTGTACCAATATTTTATTATGGATAACAATTTTTAGGAAACAGAAGTGAGGGGAAAAGGAAATTAAAAAAAGGAAAGGAGGGAGGGCAAATGCAAGGGATCCATTACCTCGTGGGTCCCCACTTTCTGAAAATGAAACATTATTCAGTCTCATGGGATGTTTTTTGAATATACATATTGACTTTTTTCTTTTCTTTTTTTTTAGTCAGTCTTGAGGGAGGAAAGGAGAAGAATATATTCATGGATTCTCACCTCCTGTTGTTCAAAGTTCTTCCCATTGTGTGTCAACTTCCCCACTTCTGGGTTATTCTTAGCTCTTCCGGGAAGTTACCATGAGATCTGAATCCCAAGACAATGCAAGTGTTCATGTAGCAAGGCAGAATATAGGAGGTGATTGACAATGGGCAATCTCCACCTGGTCTCCTGCAGTTCAGAGGTCATGGACCCCAAGAGACCAGCCAGGGTACCTGCAGAGGCACTGAGCTAGTCCTCAGAGCAAAAGGTAAACCTACAGGACATGTGTGAAGATGCACAAGTCATGATGCTGTCACATCGTGCTTGCACAGAAAATTATCACAATTCCAAAAAGCTTTCCAATGTGTGACAGGAAAAGATGAAAGCAGATTGAAGAGAATCAGAAATTCTAGAAAAACTGGGGATCTCCTCAAGAGAATAATTTCCCTTATTTTCCCAGGAATAAGCCACAGATTTCCTGAGTATCTAAAAGCAGAAGCTGGGGGTTTGAAAGCCCCTGAATGCCCACGGTAGGTTTGAGCCAATAATATTGCATGTGCACATTTATAAATTATGTCGTGTTTTGAACTTTTATCTAATGACTCACTCTAAGCAAGTGGTCAGCATTAAATAATCTCTGCACACATGTTTTCTCAGATGTCCAATAGGCTTTTCCACTCCCAGTGGACCTTCGCATATCTCACTACATACGCCATGAGCTCATGAAGACACAGCCCCTGCCAGAAGGGTGGTTGCTGAATTTAACAACTTTCCCTACAAAGAAGATAAAAACCTCCCCAGCCAAAGCCGGTTAGGACACAGTGGTTGTCAGGCAGTCTTCTTACAAGGTCATCAAAAGCATCAAGCAGAAAAACATGGCTGAGAGAATCAGGGAGCCATTTGAACTCCATGGTCTAAAGCTTAGGTTCCAACTTATCATATCTCCATGCTAAGTAAGAGTTAAGCCTGTATAAATCTGGATGGCCATTGCATCAGAAGGTGACAGGCTCATGTACTTGATGGGAGAGAATTCATATTGAGGAAGACAGATGGAAATTTGGTCCCATGACAAAGCAACATCCAGTGGAAAGAAAAGAGATTTGTCCCTTCCCCATCCTCCTAGACTATAGGAGTCCTATATGAGCAGGTTGTCTTAAAAAAGTAAAAACTAAAACAGGTATTTACCTACACTTTCCATTGGATGTTGTCGAAACTTACAATGGTCACAAGGGCCAGAAAGTAGTACATGGAGCATCCCAATGGCAGTACTCATTGTGTGACGAGCAGGAACAGCAATTCTGGCATCATCACTGGAGTTACCCACCATGTTCCTAGCATCAGATATTGACACTACGGACACAGACATCGGTGTCTTTGGCCTCCAGCATCAGCAGCCTTGGTATCATCAACAGCTACAGTGATGTCTCTAGCAGGGAATATATCTTTATTAAGAGAAATAATAGGCAGACAGGCTGGTACAGGTCTGGGAGTGTGCTTTTCTGTGTTCTTGAAGGACAGTTGAACTGGCGATGGGGAAGTGCTGACTGTCCCTAACACACCTTTTAATGGCGATGGTGCTGAGGCCATTTCAGGACCACTCAATTACCTAGGGAACTTGTTCTACATCCTGTAGGAGGCAGGGATGGATTAGTTCAGGGGTTTCCAAACTTTTTCTGTAAAGGACCAGATAGTAAATATTTTAGACTTTGCGGGCCTTACCATCTCTGTTAAAACTACTCAACTCTGCTATTGTAGCACAAAAGCAGTCATAGAAAATACATAAAAGGATGAGTGTGTCTTCGCTTCAATACAAATTTATTTACAAAAACAGGTCATGGGCCATGTTTGGCCCATGGGCTGTAGTTTACCCACCCCTCGACTAGTTAAAGCATCAGCACAGTTAGATCAAAGTAGAAGCTTCTTTTTATCTCTTATTCATAACAGACGAGAAAACAACCCTCCCCCTTCTGCTTCTAATATCATGCCATTTCTTTCTCTGCCATTAACATTTTATTTTGACTTTATAACTCTTTAACTGCGTGAAACATTTACATAAGACAGTAAAGTATAGTGATGTATTCATTATTTTTTATTACCTGGAGGATAAGTGAAAATGAAGTGTACTCACCAGCTGCCATCGTCAACTGGTAAAATTATATGGTTTCCATTCATCGATCAGTATGTAAAACAGTTTAAGGGATATGTATTCAATTATTTTATAAGCATAATGTGTGAAACTCATAATTGCTTATAACACTAAATCTGAACTCATTCTGCAAGAGACATGAGGCAAGGGAATAACTGAAAAATCATGTCCCAGGTATAATATAATCCTCGGGGTTATGTTCAATATGCACATTAAGTAAAGTGAAAACAAGCCATGAAATTTAGCATCAAGGAAATACTCTCGCACAAGTTGACTTGAATATTTAAATATTTCTCCCTTCCAATATAACAGATAGGGTGGATATTGTCTGTAGAGGAAGGTGGGATGCTTCATGCATCACTACACTAGGCTTTCACAGATATATGTTTGTAACGTATTTTTTTACTTCTATGCACTTACATATACCACATATGCTCACTATCTACATATACATATGTGCATGCACACACACATATACATATATTTTAAGCTCTATTGATCTACTCTTATTTTACTTAGGCTCAGATAGCCTGAAAACATCAGTAGCCACCTTATTTTTCAATCCAAGGAAACTCACAACTAAATATCGTCTATTCAAGACTCTTTAATGCCAAACGAGTCCACATTCAGAATATTCCCTTCTCCATTCCTGCTACCACACCCTGCCTGGAGCTCTCCTGGTTTCCACCTCCAGGCAATAACTTTCCTTCCTGGAAATCCCTGTGTAGCTTAGTACCCTTTTCATTATACTGAGGTTTTCTTCATTATTCTTTATTTCAAGTGAGCGTGGGCTTCATATCTCATTTGTCATTAGGAATGCAATAATGCAGTCACTTTAAAAAGATTTAGTTTTTCAATGCTGCAACACAGTTTCTGCTATTCTGCTATCATGCTGTTGTAGATATTTATAAGTATTCTGAGATAGCAAATGAGCTATTAATAAATATTACCATTTACAACTACTTATTTGTGATTTAAGGTCTGCTGAATATTATAAAACCAAAAAAGTTGTAGAAATAAATTAGCAGAAGCTGATAGAACACTAGTTCTCATGCTTAATTCCTGATTGCGAATGATTTTATTCATTGCAATGATCTCATTATTCTCATGGACTGACTTTTTAATATTACACTTTTGAACTTATGAATCAAATGTGCACTAATATATTAGTTTGATCAGTTTTAACTATTATCGGTTTTCCCAGATGTGTTTACTATAAACACATATGGTAAAACTGTTTCATAGTAAAATACTGTTTTATTTTGAAAAATTTTCTGCCACTTAAAAACCAAATGAAAATCAGTGAAACAATAGAGTAAATGTAGTGTTAAAAAGGGGTTTTGACAAGTAAATGTGCCATATGCTGAGGTATTTAACCAAACTAGGATCAACAGTAAAACCTTAAGAAATAAATGTTTTCAAGACTAGTTTTCTGAAATAGAGAAATAGTCTAATACTGCCACAGAAACGCATTCATGAGTCCCTGGCATATAGAATAGCAAAAAACCAGACCTGTTCTGTCAGAGCTGGGGATTGAGCAGTTGGGTGTTTCTGTCACTTTGAGTTGTCTCCCATTTTATCCTTTCTTCCAGCATATTTCTAATGTGTGCCAGGCACTTTTCTAGGCACTGGGTTAAATAAAACAGGAACGGTTCTTGCTCTCAAGGGGCTTACATCCCAGTGGGAGAAAACAAACAGGACGCATAATATATACATTGTTATTATTAATAACAAAAATATTACAAGATGGAAAAAATAAAGCAGGTTCATCTCATCAAGAGTGCTAGGCTGGAGAGAGGTGTTTTACACAGGTTGTTTTAGGTAAGTCTTTTTGAGAAGGTGACATTTTATCACAGACGTGAAGTAGTTGAGGGAATGAGCTATGTGAGCTTCTGAGGAAAATTGATTATAGGCGGAAGGAGTGGACCATTCACAGGTGCTGAGGAAGCAGAAGGAGCAGTGAGGAGCCGAATGCGCTATAGCGAGTGGAAGAACAAGGGAATAACAGGTCATGATTACTCACTTCTCCCCACTGTCATAGATCTTACAGCAACTTCCGGACCCATGGTTTTCAAACCAGTTACAATCTTACCTACCATTCAGTAGATGAAGACACCGAGTCATAGAGATTAAGCTACTGGCTCAAGTTCACAGAAATGTTATTTTGTAGGTATATTTAGCCTTTATAGCACCACCTTTCTCTTTGAACCTTAAAATCCTTATTTTGGCCATAAGAAAACTCTAAACTCTCTCACGATTGCATGACTAACAAATGTTAGGGAAGGGACTGAAGTCGAGTTCTCTCTGTTTTTAAAGTTGATGCTCCTCTCCCTTCTATGTCCCAGGGCACCTGGACATAGGGAGAGGAAAGCTTGTGAAATCGACTAATAACACCTAACAGATGTAATCACAAATGGTCAATGTGCAGTTTGTTAAATTTCTTAGAGAGGAGAAAGAGTTATAAAGGTACAGTTTGTCACACTGAGGGATCTGGGTCTTTTAATGGTTTATAAGTAGAAGAAATATCTTTAGAATTTGTGAATGACTTCAATTAAAAAGACGAGGATACTGACTCTCCTCTGAAGTTTCAAGTGCTGGTCGGATTCCTTAGGCCAGTGATTCTCAACCAGAGATAATTCTGTTCTTTAGGGAACATTGACAATTTCTGGAGACATTTTTGAATGTCATGACGTGGAGTTGGGGACGCTGCTGGGATCTAGAGGGTAGAAGCCAGAGATGCTGCTAAACATCTTAACAAATGCACAGGGCAGCCCACCATCCTGCCTCCCAAAGGAATGATCTAGCCCCCAATACTGGTAATGCCAAGATTGAGAAACCCCGTGTTAGTAGACAGCAGAGATAAGATGTCATGTTGGAACCAGAGTGTCTGGATTCGGAAAAGCTACTATTAGTATTATACTTTTAATCAAGATGACTGATCTAGTTGATTTGCAAAAACAGAAAGAATGGTAGTAATATTTCTTGGCACGGAGGAACATGATGGATTGAGGAAGAATGCAAAGTTCAAAGCATAGATGTATGAGACCAAATTAGGAGCT
Source organism: Pteropus medius (assembly GCF_902729225.1). Lineage (NCBI taxonomy): Eukaryota > Metazoa > Chordata > Mammalia > Chiroptera > Pteropodidae > Pteropus > Pteropus medius. The sequence continues at coordinate 13,041,094 of NW_024349801.1, forward strand.
GCTACCTGTTTTAGGTATGCCATTACTTCTCAGTTTCTTCATCTGTAAAGTGGGAAATGTAAAAAAGATGTATTTTGCATTGTTTTGGGATATTTTAAAAACACACATTTTTCACCCAAGTTGGGAACCACTACACAAATTCTAGTTATCTTTACTGAACACCTGTTTAAATCGAGCAGATAATGCTATTCAGTTTTTGGAAATGAGGTACCAATCATTCTCCCAGTTTTCATGAGAAACTCTGAGAAAGGTTCTGAGTTAGATGCAGGCTTTATCTGGGTGAAACCAGACTCAAATTTGATCTACAAGTAATACCTGTTTGACATGTGTTCTGCTAAATTTCCCACCCTCTCAAATCCGGAGAGGAAGGAAGAGCATGTCACAGAGAGAATGCAGGCAATATATCAAGGATAAAAATCATTTGAGGTATTTTTAAGGGCTGGCTGCTAAAAGGCTGTACTTTATTTTTCTTTTCTAATTGTAAAATAATGAATTCTAGAAAAGGAATTGTAAATAGCGGGGAATTGCTAAATATGATAATGCACAAAAATTTAAAATCAACTTCGAGATTGACATTTAATAAAAATCATTGTTAATATTTTGGGTTATAGCTGGTTTAGTAGGTGGCTATTTGAGAGTTTGTTTGCAAATTGCATTCCCCATTTTAGGTAGGTTGATTTTTCCCTGTTTTTCATTGCTGAAAGCAAAAGTAACAATTCTGGCTCCCTGTCATTTAAGGAGGAGGAGATTTATTACATTTCACCAAAGGGCAGCGTTGGAGCAGGGACAACATAAGTTAACTGTAATCAGGTGCTCTAGACTGGCTGTCCTGGCTCTCAGATGACTCCTAATCTGCCCCTGATGCTCAGTCATCAGCAGTCGGGACTGTCTGCCCACAGAAAGCCTGCAGAAGAAAAGGTTCTGAAGTGATCAGCTTTTCACTGGATGTATGTCACAACCTGGGTGGCTCCTGACTTTGTTTTTATGTGTTCTGTTTTACACATCCAGCAGAGTTGTCAGATATGCTTCTCCGCTGACAGATTAGAGCATGTCAAGTGACTAGTCGTTCCTCCTACAACTTGTAAGGAAGTAGAGCTAAGTTAAACTTTTGGTTGGAGTTCACACAGTCAAAAGACGCTAGAAGACAAAATTTCAGTTTCGATAGGGATATACGGCATTAGGGTCGCCATCAATCTTTGTTCCTTATTTTTGGCTCCAGACAGATATTTTCTTTTCAGTATGGGAAGCAGGGCCATATTATGGTTTACAGAGCTCCAGTTCCATGGCCAGCGAGCTCTCTGCAGACACCATGGGCAAACTCTACCACAGGGCTTGTCTGTTTTCTAATATGTGATAATTGTGTGATTTAAGAGTCTCTTTTCACTTTTCATTTGTTTTGTTTTGCTTTTTAAGATATTTTATGAATAGAGGCTACAGATATATACCTATAGTTTAAACATAACCGGGATCATACGATTTGATAGTAATTGTCTTTCCCATTTTACACTGCAGCATATTTAAAGTTTATGTTAAAAATCTTCCCACATTCATTCTTAACCAAGAGCTAACCTCAAAGTATAGTAATGGGAAACTTTCTGTCTAATTAAAATACATACTTTCTGGCTAAAGAATAAAGTTTCTTATGTATCTTTTCCTTTTTTATAGGTTCTAAGATAATATAGATATCACTTAATTTCCCCCGTATTCAGTCCATTTTAACTTTACAAAGAGAAACTTTGCCTTTGAATTTGAGGAATATATTTCCTCCAGAGATAAACTTGCATAATATTTGCTTCAGAACCTAGGAGTTTAATTTATAATTCCCTATTGTGTTCAGCAGCTATCGGTGGAAGGCAGTAGCAGATGGAAGAGTAAGGGAGCAGTGTGAAAAACTGACATTATTGTTATAAGATTTTAAAAACATTTTACAGGTATTTTTGCATGATTTATATTAGAATGTGGCATTAGTGGCATTTCAGGTTTCCTTGGAGATACTACCTTTTTGGGCAGTCTTCAAGCCTTTAGGAGAACTCGTAGGCAGAGAGGGTGTTATTAAAGGCTCTGACAATTTAAGATGTTGGCCCTCAACTATTTATGAGGATTAGAGAAGATATTGCTTTGAAAGTACCCATCGCAATGCCTAGAAAATGTAATAGGTATTCAGCCCCAATGGTTGTCATACTCCCATTCCCAAATTGTAAAAAATGACTGTTGAAATTCTGTGTGTTTAGAATTCCCATACTCTCTGTTTTCAAAGGAGAAAGTTAGTGCTGTTGATTATAGAATCTTTTAGAATCTTATGTGTGAAAGGGACTTTGGATATCACTGATGTAAGATAAAATACACTAGAAGCATGTTGACTCCCTGCGGGTCCTATCTAAAAATAAATAAGTAGAAAGTCCTATTTTTATAGTCTGGTATTAGGATTGCTTTGAGGATAGAAAAAAAATATATTTGATAACTTTGTTTAAATGAATCAGGAGTGACCAGAATGTTTCATACAAGATAGTTCAAGTTAAAAATAAAAAACTAATTTATTTTTCAAATTCTAATTGCTATCGACCCCTTGCGAGTTAAATCAGAGGTTGGAAAATCTTTTTAGTATGGCGAGGAACACAATGTCATTAACGTTGGGCATCATAATCTTTTTTTTTTTTTTAATCTGGGAAGGAGAAGATTTATTTATTCATTCAGTGCATGTGCATTGAGTGAATACTATGTCCTAGGCACATACGGCCGGGTTACTGTGGTGCTGTGTTTCACCTGAAACATTACTAGGTGCTCAGATATGATAAGCTAAGTGTGTTCAGCTGAATGGGGGGGTGGTATTAGACAACCATAAAGGAAAGTCTGGATGTATTGTCACAATGGAGAGTCCAACAGGGCACATTCAATGCCAGGAGAAGCAAGTGCAGCATTAATAGATCTGGCCCAGACTGCTGCAGGGCCTGAAAATGTCATTGTTTCCCAACAATGCAATACTTAATGCGCATCTCCATGGTATAAGGCTGGGTTTAAGAGTAAGATCTAATGTCAGTCATATGAAGCAAAATCTGACAGTCAGCATCTGAAACAGGTGCTTCTTCCATGAGACAGCGTGGAATGGTGAAGAGCAGGTAGACAACCTGGTGTCAAATCCTGATTCCACCACGTGTTAACTGGATGACTCCACACAAGATGCTTAACTTCTACGTCTTCATCTGTAAGATGACAGTAAGATAATGATTGTATCTATTTCATGGAGTTGTTGTTAAGGCTCGAATGAGATAATACATGTTAATGCTTTGATAATTAGAAGTCGCTGGTTTGTCTTAGATGAGACTTTAGATCTGATTTATGGGGAATGTGAAACAGATAACAGAAGGCAAATTAGAGGACAACCTCGCTCTTCCCACCTCACATAAAGACACCTTGACGAAACAGCACCATTTCCAGTTTTTAGAACTACAACTTTCCCCCACATTCCAATTGAGAAGAGGTATTCTCGTTAGAACATTATTGCCAAAATGTAAGTGACCCTTGATGAGCACCATTCGTCGAAACGCCAGCAAGCACAGTATGCTCAGCAAGGGTCCACAGTAACTCGTCAGTTTGCACTGTTTTCAACAGATGCTCCAGAGCCAAACAATCTGTGTGGTGGGTTAGTCCTACCCACACATCGTCCACAGAAGTGACTCAAGATATTTATAACAATTACCAAGGAAAAATATGGACACATAACAGGTTATATGAAGTTACTGTTATTTTCAATTATAGTTCCTTATAAGATGGCTGGAGAGGACCTTATAGCAAGTGAATACTAAGAAAATCCAATAAGTTTTTCCTCTTGTGTCTGAAATATTCTGTTTTTATCACCAACTGTCATATTAATTCTGCTATGACCAAAAGGGAAAATGTATCTGCTATTTTACAAAGACAGAAACAATTAATGGTGAACTTAATTTTCCTCTGAGTATAACCTGTTACACAGAAAGAATTAATTTCACCATGTTAAGAAGCTATTATCAGATGTCTGGTTACCTGATCTATTAAATCTGTTTATATAATGAGAGAATATTCCAGCTGGCTTCATTATGGAGTCCCTACCGTGTACTGAGAGAGCTACTAGGTTTCGAGACTCACAAATGAGCAAGACAAAGTCCTCTTCCTTGAGGAGCTAAATATGTAGAAGCAGATACATGATATATGCCCAGACAGGTAAGTGTGAAATGCCAGAGTAAGTGCATGTAATAGGTGAACAAGTTCATAAGGAGAAGGAAGAAAGGTTATTTGAATATTAAGGCCAGATCCCTTAGGAATCTAAGAAGAGGTACCTTGTAAGGGTTAATTGGGACCCTGTTTACATGGTCTTGGGCAAATTGTAGGGAATGAGGAGCAGTTGCTAGGAGATGGTAGAATGGGCTTTTATCAAAGAGAAGAATAATGATGGTCCAGTAGTTGAAGGACAGAGTGTTTTCTCCCATTCCAACCAAAGGGCTATGGAGACATGGTTGGTTTACATGAGAGAAGACTGAGGTGAGAACTTCATTTCTGTTAAGATTGCAGAGAGAGAAAGCGATTTGTGAAATCTGAACATGAGAAGGAATTTAGAATATAGGAATGAGAGTTCCAGAAGGAGCAGATCAGAAAACCAGAGTTATAGAGAATAATTTACTGGGAGGTTACTGTGTTTGATGACTAATGATGGTGAAAGGGATTATAGGAAATGACCAACTTCCAGCATCTTAAAATTTTGGTATCAAATCAGTTCTGGCCCCAGTTCAGGGTTCTGGGCATATTGGGCTTAGTCTCGGAGATCTCTGGAACAGTCTGCAATAGGCTGATGAGTTTCATGTTCTTGGTGGTACTTATGTTTTAGCCTGAAAAGAAACATCAGTGGCCCTCATTAAGATGTTCTGGAGCATGACCTATGCTGAATAAGTCTTATGCTTGTAGTAGATTCGTAGAATGTGCCTAGTCCTCAGAATAATTTCAACCAACGCAGTGACATTTGGACAAAAAGATGCAAAAAAAAAAAAAAAAATTTTTTTTTTTTTTTGATGACAATGATCAACACTTCTTCTTGAGATCTATAAACATACCTTTGTGAACTGGGAAATAGAGGATTCACATAGTTAAGACATTATCAAATAGACTTGTCAATATTTTATGATCGGGTGAATATAGAGGAAGAATACAAGTAAAGGGTTGTAGGTCAGCTGCTTCTTTGCTCTCAGATTCATGGTCTGCTCTTCCCTTGCTGTATTTTTGTCACTGGTAAGTATTATTTACTTTGCCTTCTGGCCTCTGGTTGGATTTGGGCAATGGTAGGCACTGGAAGAATACTGGAGGGCAGGTGGAGGAGACAGATGGGACTTTTTCCTTCTTCTGTCTCTATTTTTTCTGTCATCTCCATCAGTGACCGAGTCTCCTCTTTGGTTCCAGCTCCCACAAGAAAGCCCTTTCCTTCATGCTGTTGATACCTCTGCTATAGTTATCCCTCTTAGGATGGGCTTGGCTTCTAAGCTCTGAGTAACCAATTTCTCGTGTAGTTTGCACAGCCTCCACGTGATGGCAGCTTCCTGCTCTTCACCAACTGTTGAGCCATCTCTCAATCATTCTTGGCTCTTTTTTTCTTCTAATACATAAATGATCCATTTTCTTGAATGTAGTCCCTCTCTTTGAAAGGCTATACCCTCACTGTTAGAGAGGGCAAAGATTCTATAAAGATGATTAGATTGCAATTGTCCACGATGAGGTGTGTAGCCAGATGAGTGGGAGGTAGGTTAAGGCTCTTTTCTGAAATGACCTTCATGACCTGTGCATTTCCAGATGCATAAACCTCTTAGAATAATCTTCCCTTCTTTTAATTAATAAGAAATTTGATCTTTAAGGCCTCACATAATTGTAGTCAGTTGAGTGTAGGTACCTGAAATTCTGAAATCTTTTACCATGTCTTTGCCAAGTGGTTTATTTCATAACACTTTTTTTTTTGGTGGGGAATGGAGACTGCCTGGAAACTGGAGGCAATGCTAGTTCTAGAGTCAGCCTTGTGCCTGGAAATCTTTCATTATTTCAGGTTTCTTAATCTCAGCCTCTGTTCATAATCTTTTAACATAGAGCTTTTCGGATGAGTGCACTAGGAAAACAAAGACAATTCACAATGCACTTGAAAATAATGATGTTACCGCATGCAAGGACAATGACAATTGCCCAGGACAGCTTTTTACTGCACTCTAATATATGTGTTCTGAGCTTCCTGGGCAATTGTCTTCCATTCTGTGCCATTAGCCTTCTGCCTTAAGTGGCAGCAGTGGATATTTTACAGGAAGAGAGAGACCCGGATGAGAAGAAGCAAACACTAGAATACTGATACGTGGTACTCTGCATCACCTTTAAACATCGTCTCTGGCTGCTGCAGCTCACATTGGATCAACAGTCCTTGCGTCTAATATACGTAGCTGACACAAACAACATGGACTGTATGGACCCCGAACACAGAGAGTAGAGGTTATTCAACAAACAAACATTTAACTAGTACCTCATATTCTAGACCACATGTTTTGGGGTCATAATCATTGAAACTCTGGCAGCCTCTGAAGACCTAATAAGTACTTTTTTTTTTTTTCCACAATTAATAACTGAGAGAAAAAAATTCAGAGAGGTAGCTAACCAATCTAGTCCCTTTTTAGTCTGAATTAATAAGCTTTTACTATGTCATGAACTTCTAAGACAAAAGTCATTTCATAAACTACTAAATTCTAATTTACTTGAAAACAATCCTTTCCTCTCCCGTGCTCTAGCCTCCTCCTTTTCTCTGTGTCCCACCTTTAACAAATTCCCAGCCTGCAGGACCGTTGTCCGTTCCAGTTTAACTGGCACCCTCCTGTCACAGCTATTTTAATTACTACCTAATGGTTTCCTAGTTCTTCTTGTGCCTCAGCTAGATCGTTTAGTGGTGCTTTTGCTGTATTTTTCATCCAAAGTCAATGCGATGAGTCTCTGTTTTCTTTTTCAACAATTCTCAAATGGCTAGTTATCAGGTCATTTGTACCAACCTCACATACGATCTGTTTGGAGTATTTTAAGTGCATGTTTGCACATCTAGCCTCCTTCTCATTCCTTTCATTAGTTTTGATTGAATGGGGAGTCATATTTGTCTCTCTGTCTTTAGAACCCTGTACAACATTTGACAGGTAGGAAATGTTCAATAAGCATTTTTTTAAACAAATATTTGTTGAATGAATGGATGAATGAGCAGAGGAAAGAGAACAGGTGAAAAGTTGAATGGTTCCAGAGAGGACATTTATCACTTTTCACAGGGCCATCAGTTATTTTTCTAATTCAGATTCATAAAGTTCTTTGGAGCAGTTGTATTTTAGATTTCAGAATTTTGGGTATAGGGTGGATTAGAGAGATAATGTGGAACATGTACGATGTGTTATGGATCAGTGTTAGCATAAGTGGGACAGTATCCTATAATAAAATACATTAATATTTCTGGAGTGAACGTGATAAAAAGTCACACTAAATAAAGTCTTAAAATTGGCTTGTATCAATTCAAGTGCAGTTTTCTAGCCAGATGAGTTTGTATCAAATTTATGAAAAACCTTTCAGTTTTTAGCGGTTTTGGGGTTTTGGAATTGTGGATAAAAGATGGTGGACCTGAGGACATCAGATCATGTGAAAAGTTTCCCATTGCTTATTACAAGGATTGCGAACTATTGGTCTAGGGGTGGAATCTTCCTTTGCCTTTTACAGGGCAGGAGCATGCAGTGCTTGAGTAAATACATGGTAGCTAAGGCTTAAAAACCAGATTACACATTAAAAAATGTTTGCCTTTGAAAAATCCAAGCATCTGTTAACATTGGATCTTGATTGAGTTCTTAGGCAATTTAATTAACTTCTTTAGTATTAGTTTCCTCCTCAAAACAATAAGGATGATAATAGCTATCACGTGGGCTTCTTTTGCGGGTCAAATAAGAAAATACACACTAAAATTTTAGCAGAGTTTCTGGTTATTAAAAAATAGTTACTATTGTTTTATTATGTTGTTAAGTGTGAATATTTTAGGTCAGTTCTCACGGAATTCATATAAATTATAATATTTGTATGGCATTTTGAGTAAACTGTAGGAAGTGCTAGGGGCTTGTGAAAAGATTGCATTTTCTTAAAATGGAAGTAATTACGATAAAAAAATTAAGGAAGTTTAAAAATATGTAATATAAATAATTTCCAAATTTTCAATAAGAAATTGAGCTCACTTTCATGGATATTTATTTATTTATTATAATACTTTTTATTTGGAGATAACTGTAGATTTACATGCAGTATAATAAATACGATAGAGAGATCCTGTGTAACATCTTGTAAAACTATACACAGTATCTCAACCAGGACACTTATATTGATACAGTCAAGATAGATTACATTTTCATCATCACAAAAATTCACCATCTCAAAAATTCATCATGTTGCCCTTTTATAGCCAAATACACTTCCCTCTCACTCCACCCCTCTTTAATCACTAGCAACCACTTAATTGTTCTTCATTTCTAGAATTTTGTCATTTCAAAATGTTATACAAATGGAATCATACAGTATGTGACTTTTGGGGATTGTCGTTTTTCACTGGGCATAATTCTCTGGAGATTCACTGAGGTTGCTGTATGTATCAATAGTTCGTTTCTTTTCACTGCTGCATATTGTTCCATGGAATGGATGTGCTACAGTTTGCTAAGCTGCTCACCTGTTGAAGGACATTGGGTTGTTTACAGTTTTGGGCTCCTATGAATAAAGCTCCTATAAACCTCTCTCAACAGGTTTTTGTGTGAACATAAGTCTTTATTTATCTGGGATAAAGCCCAAGATCACAAATGCTGGCTTGTATTGTAATTGCATCGCTAATTTTTAAAGAAACTCAAAATGTTTTTTAGAGCGGCTGTACATTTTACATTCCCACCAGTTTCTTCATATCCTTGCTAGCATTTGGTGTTGTCAGTATTCTTTATTTGAATCTTTCTGACAGTCGTGTAGTGGTACCTTACTGTTTGTTGTTTCGGTTTGCATTTCCTTATTGGTTTATGATGGTGAACATCTTTTCATGTGCATATTTGCCATCTGTATATCTTCCTCAGTGAAATGTCTCCATGTCTTTTGCTTATTTTCTTATGAGATTGTTTCTTTTTTGACTGTTGCATTTTGAAAGTTCTTTATATATTCTAGATACTAGTCCTTCATTGGATTATGTGATTTGCAAATATTTCTTCCACTGTGTAGTTTGTCTGTTCATTCTCTTAACAGGGCCTTCTTTTGTAGATACAAGGTTTAAATGTTGGTGAAGTCCATTTTATTTTATTTTTTATTTTTATAGATTGTGCTTTTGGTGTCAAGCCTAAAAACTCTTTGCCTATCCCTAGATCCTGAAGATTTTTTTTTTTCTCAAAAAGTTTTATAGCTTTACATCTGACATTCCTCCATGAATTAATTTTTGTATGAGCTATAAGACTTAGGCCAAGATTCCTTTTTTATCTTTTGGCCATGGATGTCCGATTACTATAGCACCCATTTGTTGAAAAGACTATCTTTTCTCCATTAAATTACTTGTTCACCTTTGTAAAAAGTTCTTTCTTTTATCAAATACCTTTCTGTTTTAAGAATGGTCTTCAGCTTTTTTTTTTTTTATGATAGATCTGCTAGTGACAATTTCTCTTAATTTTTCCTCATCGCGTGTTGTTTCTTTTCTCCTTCATTTCTGAGGATAGTTTATGTTGGGTGTAGGATTCTTAGTGGTAGTTCTTTTCATTCAATACTTGAAAAATATTTTGGCATTTCTGTCTGGTGTTTATGGTTTCTGACAAGAAATCCATTGTCATTTTAATTGTGTATCATCCTTCTCTGCTGCTTTCAAAATTTGTTATTTGTCTTCAATTTTCAGAAGTTCATTAGGATGTGTTTTAGAATAGATTGGTTTGGGATTATCTTGTTTAGAATTTGCTCAGCTTCTTGAATCTGGTTAGGTTTATGTCTCTTGCCAAACTTGGGATGTTTTCAGCCATTAATGCTTTTTTTATGAGACCTTTTCCACTCCACTCTCTTTCACTTCTCCTTCTAGGACTCCGATGACACAAATATTTGACTTTTTTTTGTTATAGTTTCACAGGCCCCTAAGTCTTCTCTTTTTCCATTTATTTTCCCTGTGTAGATTGAGCAATTTCTATTATTCTATCTTCTAGTTCATTGATTCCTCTTTCCCCTCCATTCTGCTGTTGAGTCCAGCCCTGAGCATTTTATTTTGGTTATTGTATTTTTTAGTTTTAAAATTTCCATTGGTTCTTCTTTATGTCTTCTATTTCTTTGCTGATACTTTCAATTAAAAAAAAAAGTTTGAGGTCATAATTGTTCATTGAGGCATTTATCATGGCAATTTAAAAATTTTTGTCAGTTTATTCTAACATCTCTGTCATCATGGTGTTGGCACTATTGATTGTCCTTTTTCACTTACTTTCAGATCTTCTTGATTCTTAGCAGAACGAGTGATTTTTCATTCTTGCATTACGCCATGAGACTCTTGATCTTATTTAAACATTGTTTTAGTTGGTTTTTTTTTTTTTTTTTTTTTGTGATATCATTCCAGCAATAGAAATGGAAGAGTGCTGCCTTATGTTGTAGCCAGGTGAAGGTTGAAATTTAGGTTTCGTACTTGTCCTGTTTTGAAATCCAAGGTGGAAGTAAGGCTCCCTGTACTGAAGGGCAAAAATGGACGTCCAGCTTCTTTGTGGTTTTTACTGGCACTGCAGTAGTGGTGGCCTCATTACCACTAGGTGATTGTAAAAGTCTTAAATTTCCACTAAGGCTCCTCTGACCCCACTGCAGTGGGGAGGGGGAGGAGGTCCTTGTTACTCCTACGCGGGCATGAAAGTCCTGGTTCCTTACTTGATCTTGTCTGACACCACCAGGGTAGGGTGTTGGGGCACCTTCTTGCAGCCTTGTACAAGTAGATGTCTCAGCTCCCCACTGGGCCTTCACTGAGAAGGTGAGAGTGTGGCCAGAGCACAGTTCCTTCTGTGGTGTGACGAAGACAGCATTCATGTTTCCTCAGCTCGATTAAACTACTGACAGCCTTCTTTCTGCCTCTAGCTCCCGACTTTCCTTTCCTTAGAGCATTTGCTTTAGACAACATAATTCCTTTCTCTGCCTCTTAGAGATGTAAATCTTTTTAAAAATCTTATTGCCAGTTTTACAACCCAGAAGTGTGATTCTCAAAGGCCTTGGAGCCATCTCTTTGAAATGTAAGTATGGAAGGAGATAGTATCCTGATCTCCCAGTCTCTGGGGGACAATAGGGGCCTAACTTCAGTGGTAGTCACCAGTTAGCCAACAAAGATGACCTAATTTCTGATGAGAGCATTTGCAGAGTCTGGATAGCAATGTGCTGGACATTTCCCATTGACCAACCCCCTGCCTCCAACATGCTCCCTTACTTTCACACTAGCTCATCCCCAGTGCTTAAAAACCTACTGCTTTTTAAATGCAGTTGAGTTTAGTCTCTCTCCCCTATTGCAATTGTCTTGAATAACTGTTTAACTTTGTCTCATGCAATTTTTGTTTTGATAAGTGTTTGGTTGGAGTGTTTCTGTCTTGCTAGGCTGCTCCTTTCTCAATCCTTTGGCTGGAGAAAGTAGGATTTTGTTTGTTTTTTTTCATATCTTCGCCCATTAGGATTTATTGATTGCCGATTTTTTCAACTCCAAAACTGGGATATATGAGCCGAAAGGAAAACATAGGAAAATCACTATTGTCATTCTTCAAGTCCCATGGTTCCTACTTAGTCTGACTTCTTTTCTCCGCCCTTTGGAGTCATTTTTGATTTCTCTCTTTCTCTCTCTCTCTCTTTCTCATTTGTCTGTCATTCTATCTACCTACCTACCTACCTACCTACCTATCATCTACCTATCATCTATATCTATCACCTATCTATCTATATATGTATCCCAGAGTTTCTGGTTATATTTAGTGGGTGTAATAGGGGAAAAAACCTCTACCCCATCTTTCCAGAAGTGAAAGTTCTAACTCCTTATTTTTTAACATCACGTTTGTCCTTCAAAGGGCTACTTGACCTCTTCAAACTGATCGCAATTGTCATTATGAGAAGAACTTTGTTCGCATAAGTGATAACACATTAAAATTTTTTTTTACAATAATTCAAAAATTTACAGTGGTTGACATATTTAAGGAATCGAACAGCTTTTCCTTATCTTTCATGGCTAAATGTAATGTTGAAACAAGTTATGATAATGGGAATAGATTTAGAATTTAATCACTCTTCCGTGTCAAATATTTCAAAACAATGATGAGGCTGTAATTTACAGAGTATGTCTCTGTTATTAAAACAGTCTTCTGGAAGTTAGCTTATATATTGAAACAGCAAAACACAACACAACAAAACCCATGGGCTGCAAATGGACAGCAGTAGCAGAAATATGAGATGATAGTTTTTGGCCTTTTGCCTAGAGCTGCTTCTTATAAAGACCCCTGCCTGGCTTCCTCACTTTCTCTTCCTCAACAAACCACACCTTGGGCTACCTACCATGTTCCTTGGGTACCTTGGACCATATCTTTTCCAGCAGCATCTCATACACAGATTCCAGATGCCCAACAACACATTTGTATCTGAGTGTCGACACAGTGGTGCAGGTGGTAGAGGAACTCTTTGGCTGCATTCAGCGTGCCATGTTGGGCAGTGCCAGGTGGCACTCGCTGGACCTTCCAACTTAGTGGGCTGGAGAGGAGAAAACAGACACCACTGAGCTAAGGCCAGCCTTCCTGGATCCCTAGAAAAGCCTATTTATGGAGGAAGGTGAGCTGCTAGGAAGCCTTGCAACTTCTGGTCTTTCCTGCCTCTGTGAAGGCTGAGACGACCAATGACTCACGGCTCTCCTGCATCCCATTTGCTGCAGAGATTGTGGCTTCTCTATCTTACTCTACTCTCCAGCAGCTACCACAATACCTGAGTCTGGTAGATACTAATGGTTAATAAATGGTCACTGAATAAATTTATAAAAGAATGGGTAGAATTATCTCTAGGCTTCTCATGCCCTGGGTGGACAGAGCATGGAAACTTTATTTATAACAGTTTCCCAATGAAAAGAAATGGTTATCTGGAAATAAATTTTTGAAAACTCAATAATTATCTTCCTATTTGTCAAGTTTTGGAACATCCACATCAAGGGAAGAATGGACATAATACCACAACTAAGTTGCCAGACCAGTATAGATTTCATCTTAATACCTAAAGTGAGAGGTGCTTTGAAACTTCTCTACTGAGCGCAGATGTATTCTGTACTTGGAAACATCAAACACTGGGCTGACAGCTAACATCACAGATGTTTCAAAATGAAAGGCGAATCTGATTTGATTGTTTATTTCTCGAAGTTCTAAGAACAATGCATGGACATTTCATTTGGCTAACAAAATAAAAGGCCCTGCTTGTACACCACTTCCCATCTCAAATGGGCACGTTTTCTACTGTACTTGTTTGTGTGTGTGTGTGTGTGTGTGTGTGTGTGTGAGTGTGTGTGTGAGTGTGTGACTGCTCTACATTTCCTTGAAATATATCCCTAGTCTGTTCTTCTAAAACTGGTATTTCTTAAAAAGCTCAGCTTCAAAAATGTCAGACATAATGAAAAATGAAAATCACAAAAGAGAAGCTTGTTCACAGCCACTCCCCTGGGGTTCCCTCGTGTTTCTGGGTCACCATGACGACTCTCCTTGTGTTAGAAATAACATCCATAGTGTACTTAGCAGGTAACCCCTGTGCTCAGGGTCAGCATAATCGCCAAATAAACAAAGCCGACCCTTTCCTTGAGGACAATGTGGTGTCTCTTCAGAAATACTCCACATCATCCACCAAAGCAGTTCCAAAAGGAGTTCTCCTTTCAACGTATAAAAAAAAGAAAGCTTCTTTGGAAATATTATAAAAGGACACTTTATTTCCATCAGTTGGGGGGAGAGTAGATGAAGAGCATAAGAGAAGCGGTTTGGGTGAATTTGACCATCTGAAGGAGGCATTGAATAAGCATGGAGGGTCTGATGAATTGAGGATTTGTAAGCTCAAATCGATATGGGGGAGAAACAAATGGCACAGAATCGCAGGAGATTAAAGCCAGAAATCAGCTTTTCAATTATAAAATCCATTTCTATCTTTTAAAGATAAGGCATCAGAAGTCGAGCGAGAAGTCAACAAGGTTTATCCCTTATATACTTCCATGCTTATATTAATATTAATCTTAGCTACAGTTTATTGAGAATTAGCTATTGTGCCAAATCCTGTAAGGAATTACCTAAAATATTAGATTTTGTACTTGAAAAGGACCAAATTTGAATAACAACTGTGCTACTTGCTAACTATGTGACCTTAGCCAGAGTGTATAATTGACATCTCTCTGATGTAGTTTCTTTATTTGCATACTGTTTGAAATAATCGTAGCTTTCTCACTGGATTTGGTTACAGTTAAGTAGAGAATGTCAGTAAAAAGCTTAGCAAAGTACCAGGCATCTGGTAAATTATCTATAAATGTTATTTATATCAACTATAGTGAATTATTATATTTGTTTATTATTTTATAGTCTTATTGATATAAACTATTATTATTTTATATTGACTTATATCAACTTATGTTTTTATATATTTATACTGATATTCAATATTATACATATTTATTTATATCAAAGTTTATATTTATATGAACATTTCTTTCATTTACCACATGCTCCATAAACTGAAAAGGAAGGCAGTCATATACCTAACTTCTTAAAATTCTCAATAAGCAAAAGCAGCTTTTGTAGAGTTCTAAATATAGGTAATAATATTGGACATCGAATCCAATCGATATAGTGCTTTATGTATTGAATACAGTGAGTGTTAATACAGTGTATTATATGTTCCACATATTCATTCACTAATTCTTTTTCTAGCTTTAGTGAGTGTTGTGGTTTTCACTGAAGACTACCGTGTCCTGATATTTGTAACAGACCCTGGAGTGTCTGCGTTTCTTCTAATTCTCAGAATCACACTGTGCAGTGATTTTATAAAGGGAAGTCACACAGAGAAGAAACTCTAGGCAATCCAGTTAAACTCAAACTCTCACTGCTTCCAGTAAGTAGCCTAAATGGACAAATGCCCTCCACAGCTTTTGAGAGGCCATTCTGCCTGCCAGCTTTGTTCTAGATTGTTTCATTTGGAAACAACCATGGCACATCGGCGAGTTGTTGGCAGACCTGAATGTGGATCTGACTGTCATAGGCCTGGGTCCTTCCTCAGGTTTGTCTTGGCTGCTAGCTTGGTTCAGAATACCCTAAGGGATAATGAGCACCAATTTCTAACTGGATAAATAGTGAAATCCAGAAACTTCATCATTAGGCAATACTGGTTGATGAGTATTATTTCAGTATGATCTATATGAATGGATCTATATGAATTAGGGTATGTCAGGAAATGGGAAGGGTCTGAGATTTTACCCTCCATGTAAACTAACGCGTTAGCTTGCCACAGTTTCATAGATGCTAGCAGAAGACACAAGACTACTGGGTCAGAGATGAAGGACTTTATTACTCACAGCACAGCATAGAACACGAGCTTCATGTTCACGTTGGTTTCCCTTGTCCCCAAGTGCCATGGGACAATACAGAGGTGAATGCTACATACATAGTGATTTGTGTCTCATCTGAGGAATCTGAACTTAGGAAATACCCAGTCTTATAAGGGGAGGTGCTAGCAAACCTATTCAACCTTTGTTCCAGAGGCTGTCTGATCAGGGAACAAATCCAACCTCTGCCCCAGAGGGAGACACTATCTTTATCTCCTAGAGTGTTTGCTATACAAATATCTTTGCAAAGATAGTCCAGAATCAAAGCTGTAGGTGCCTTTGCTCAGAAAATGGGAGACACACAAGAAACCCATGGAGAATTGTCTTTCAACATGATATAATACAATGAGATTCTGCGATAGTACATCCCTCAGATATGCCCACAGTGGGCAGGATGGAATGGAGATTCAGGAGTGATGACTTCCATTTTATGTTTCACATAGTTGATTTCTGTGTAAGCTTTCATTTAAAGTAAGATTTCCATGGTTAGTACCAAACTACCCTAACAAATAAGAAAATCTGAAAACAAAACAAACATGCAGTATAACATTACTATAGAAAAAAAGCAATGAGCTATGGGTTCAGAAGACAGTGTAATAGACTTCTACATGAACTAATGTGTGGCAGAGAATAAATGGCTTAAACATGACGAGCCTCACATTTATTTGTTAAATGGTGATAATATCTATCATCAAAGGTAATTGGGAAGTTTGAGTGAGATAATGTATTAGATTCTGACTCACAGCTCTCAAAAATAATGCTTCCCTTCTGTAGCAGAGACTGTTGGCACATTGCTCAAATATACTGGGATCCTTTTTATCTGTTCGATGCATCCATCCACCAACTGATGTAGCTTCTACTGCTCATGGCTCATTCCCACAACTTTCTTTGAAGGACTGCTCTTGGGTGATCGGGCAGCCTTTCATAGAGGTATCTTGGAGTGATGGCCCCTCTCTTCTCCCATGGCCAATGGATGGCTGTTGCAGAGATTCAAAACCCCAGCTCCTGTGCATCTGGATGGGACAGACATTGCAGTGCAGTTCATACTGCTGAGCTCCCAGGGGGATCAGGCTTAAGTTAGAATTCACCTCAAACTGCACCTTTACTTAGCTTCTTCCCCACCCCCTTTCCTTCCTTACATGTCTCTCTTTGGGAGCATTGCCTTCATAAGTCACTCAAACATGAATCCCTATTGTGTGTTCTGCTTCCAGTAAACTTGCCCTAGACACTGTTCAAACATTGGCCCCCAGGTTAGACAAATTGAACAGTGTTCAAATTTACCAGATGTATTGACATTCTGATTTCTTTAGTCTATGTTTCTAATCTCTTTTTATAATTCCAAAGTGTTGGAGATAAGAGGCATATTCCTTGTTCTGTCTTCATTTAAAACAACAAACATTTCTCTAACATAAACTGAAATAGGCCAGATTATTTTAGCAGAAAAATCAGGTGGTGTATTGTTTTCTTTATTTTGTTGACCCAGATCTGTAATTAGCACTTTAATTTATATTGTACACATGCACACACACACACACACACACACACATTCACCCACCTCAAACATCTTCCAGCTACCTTGGTTTACTGTGTGTGTTATTCTATAATGTTATGTTTTGCTCTTCTTTTATATTTGTGAACTTTTCTACAATAAAATCAAAACACACATTTGACATCCCAAACATGCTTTAGTGTCCAGGGCCAAAATCACCAAGCAATGCATGCAAAAGGAAAGCTTTAAGTATTGAAAGAAATGAGAGAGCATGCGCTATCTCCTGAGAAACAAGCATAAAGGAATCCACATTGGAGACCATCAGAGATAATGCCATGAAAATAAAAGAAAGGTCTATGACTTTAAGTCCTGTGAAGCCATAGGAACATGGCCTAAAGAGATAAAAGACATGGAAAGACTGTTAAGCATGTGGATTGAAGACCAAAGAGAGAAGAAAAAATCAGGAACAACCTTTCTCACAATCCAAGAGAAGGCACTATTTATATATGAAGACCTCAAGTGAAATTATCTATTCCTACAGAAGTGGCTTCATTAAGTGCTGGTAGTAACTATTTGGTGGTTTCAAACGTTGCTACAATTTCTAAAGCTTTTAGTTGCTGGGTGAAGCCATAAGTGCAGGTGAGAAAGCCCCAAAAGGAATTTCCAGCAGTGATAGACAAGTTAATTGAAGAAGATATTCATTCAATTGAATTATCAATTTTGATGTAACAGATATCTATTACAAATGCATGCCTCGAAGGACATATATCTTAAAGGCAGAAACACATGCTCTAGTATTTAAGTCTTCAAAAGATCTCAAATTTTGATAATTTCCTTCTACTGCTTCCAGTAAGTCACAAGCTGCAATCTGTCTCGCGTCCACTTTCAGAAATGGCTTATGCATTTTTAACCGTTTAACATGTAGCCATGCTACCGCCTTTACTAGGTTCCCTTTTTGTGTGCCACTCATGAAGTTTTTGAGTGTTTTGTCCTTACTGCATTTTTCTCACAAACCCTGAAATTTTTTATTGTGCAATTTTGCATAGCATGGTCAGTTTTAGGAATGTATATATCTCATTGCAGAGGGTGTGTGTATGTCTGTGTATCCTTCCATGCTATTCCCTCGGCCTGGAACACCCTCCCCTCCCTATTCTACTACTTAATTCCTACTCTTCACATTGACCACCATTTCTTTTGGAAAGATTACTTCTGTTGGCTCATTATCCATAGAGCAGACATGAGGACAAGGACTTGGAGTGCAAACAGTTGATTTGGGATGTGATTCTAGTAGAAGGGTACCAGGCATACCCAGAAGGGAAGGCCCATTTATGAAAGGGTTATCTCAGTGAGCACCTGTGGCTCAAGCCTGCTGGGGTGCTCTGGGAGATCGTGTGGAACACATTCCAAAGTTGTCCCACCCAGGGACAATGAAAGTGGGATGTTTGTCCTTCTGCTCTCATCTGTCATGGTCTCCAGGCTCCTCCCTAGAGCATTCACTCCCTGGCACTTCTTATCTGCCCCACATGTGGGCTGAGAGAAGTTCCTTAGGTGGAAAGTCGCAGGTGTTCGCAGTAGAATGCTATTAGCACATAATGAAATGGTGAATGCCCATCGGATATGTGGTGTGTTTCGGGGGTGGTGGGAGTGGAGAAGAACAATAGCATCTGCTACTCCTCCACTGACTTCTTCCTCAAGGAAATATCCTCTTATAATACATTTCCTTAAACTAGCATTTACCACATTGGTCGTTTCTTACTTATTTATGGAATTATTTAATGTATATTCAGCTCACACTGGCTCACAAGAGCTGCTTGTTATACAGACCCATCGATAAGATGTTGGTAGCTTGAAATAGGCTGGTAGAAATATTTGCAGCATGGAAATTGGCAAACACTGCTAAACCTTTCCTCCCTCCCAACTCCTTCCCCCACACTTCCTTCTAGAGAGCCTGTTAACCATTTGTAAGCCTAGCCACTGTGCGTGTCACTACTATGTGAACGCTTTCCTTTCCCTCTAAGCCACTAAGTAGACCGGGTCCCTTCAATGACTGAATCGATGCACTGGCTAGATGAGGTGACTGAGACTGTCTGCTTGGGTTGTGGAGAAAGTCTGCCAAAAACCACAGTATTCGTCTTGGCAAAGTAGATATTGACCTCTTTTTGGCAGTAATTAGGTTGCAGGAATTGTTGCAACTTGAAGCCACCATGTTGTCAGGGAAGAGGAAGGTATTTGTCATCCTAATTGCTCTGTTGAGAGGACATTCATTCAGTACATCTTCATGCTGAATATTGTTTAACTTCAGAGAAGAAGGGGGAGGAGGGCTGTGACCTCTTGGGACGGTGCTCTAACCTCTAAAGAACATGCTTACTCTTGCTTTCAAAGTATTATTACATAGACTTTGTAAAACCAAATAAGAGCATGGAGAGGAACTTCATAACCAATAAAGCTCCGTATGATTCCAAATATCTGTGATATCCTGCCAATAACTCTGATAGTTTATTTTAATTGTAATGTTAAGAGATATCACTTTGGATGAGATGCCAGTAACAATAACAAGAACCACAAAAAAATACGGGCTACATTTATATCAGTGAATGCATGAAATTTGGGGGGAAATCAAAGCCTCTGGGGAGAAATGATCTGAGGTGTATGGATTCAAGCTGATTTGCTGTAATTTGATATCCTCGTACACATTCAGAAACAACTTTCGCTGGGTCAAATCGACTCTCCACGTGTCCAGTTCTCACAGTCATACTTTAGAGATAAATGCAACTTGCTGTAAAACAAGTAAGTATCAAACTCCCAGTGACCATCCAAAGAGCAATTATTTTTAACATGGAACATATTGTTCCCAGTGTGCAATCTTTTGTAATATTTAGAGACCTGGAGTTATCAATGTCATAGAAGAGAGAACAGGCTTTAAAATTTTGAAGTATGTGAGAGCGTCTGTGTGTGTGTGTATGCAATGGCAAGACTGTATGTAAAGCTTTACACTTTTATTCTGTGTCTTTAAAGTAAAATCCTTGCTTTGATTCCAAACATAACCAGCATCTTTATGTCAGCCCTTGAAATCACTGAATACATCTCTACCTGGAATGTTACAGACATGAGGATGTGAGGTATTTGGTTACAATCATGAAAGTCCGCGTCGGGGTATCACAAATGTTGTCCGATTCCAATAACTGCTGGTGGTTCTCGTGTCTGCAATTCAATGAACCAAGAACTCCCAGTTGCCGCACGTCATTATCAAGGTTCCAACAGTACAGCTAGCATTAGGTCGGACAGAATAAGGCATTCTTATTTCTACCTGTGGATTAAAATTGTAATAGAAAACAATCGGTGCCTGTTTACTTTTAATTTATTTTTTAATCAGCTTCATTTTAATCAGAAAATTGTATCTAGAAAAAAATTCACTGAATGATATCTAGAAGAAATGACATGAGCACTTAATATTGTGTTGACGTTCTTTTTTAATGTGACATTTCAGCATGAATTGATGCTAGGCCAATCAGATGTTTTTAAGGAGAAGATTAAATATTTAAAGTGTAAAGAAATAAGGAAGTTTTCTAACCTGCAAAGAATTAGCTTTGGGATTTATATTTCTGTCACCTTCTTCTGACACTTTGTGATCTCATTTTCCTGTGCAAATAATGCACACAGCAAGGACCAAAACAAAGAATTTTGAAATTTTGATAATGCAATGTTTATTTTTCAGGCATTATTTTAAATGACTTTTCACCTTTGTTTTTCAAAGTATACAGCTTTTGCAGGTTTTATTTATTTATCCATGAATCCATTCATCTAACAAACAATGACTGGCCAGCTAGTATGTATAAGTAAATGCTAACTGAACATTCAGACTTCTTAGAGGGTATACAGGAGATTTCCTACATAAGTCAACTTCTATTTGCATTGAATTCATTATCTATACCATGCACACTAAATTTCATTATTTCAAACAGGATATCACATAATATACTGAAAAGTATTCACTGAGACATTATATTATGGTGGCAAAATCATCGATGGTGGAACCAGATCTTTTAGGCTTCAATCCCACTTCTGCTTCTTACTAGCTCTATAACCTGTGTGTCAGTTTTCTTGCCTATAAAATGGGGATGTTGACACCAGTACCTATTGTGAAGATTAAACACAATGGTTATGCATATTTATATTATTTAGAATAGTTCCTAAATAGTAATCATCATATTATTATTTTTAATAACTAACAAATACACAGTGCTTACTATTCAACACACTGATTTGTGCTACTAACTGGAGAGAAAAATCTAAGGAAAATAAATACCTCACATTCTAATAGAGAGACATGCCCATCCATAAATAACTGTTACAAGACAGTAAATAGTACAACAGACGAACATGTTCTATGTGGCAGGATTCCGAGAAAGGAGCATGATTTGAGCTGAGATCCAAAACAGGATTCATAATTCTCCAAGGAGAGGATAATGAGGTGTGTTACAAGTACGGGAAACACGTTCTAATTCATGGAGGCATCCACATACATGATGGAGCAATATGTTTTACAAAAATTAAGACACATTCACGATGTATGTTTTTTGTGTAGGTGAATCTTTATAGTCCATTTAAGATGATGCCTTCAGTGACACGATAAAATATTTTGTAGTGCTATGGAAAGAACACTGGCTTGAACATGTAAAGACCAGATTTTCTTTGCATCAGCTAACTGTGCGACTTGGGCAAATTTCCCAAAGGGATAGATGACCTCTGATGTCCTTCTACTTTTCAGTTCTGCTTTTTTTTTCTTTTTTCTTTTTTTTTTTTAACACTTTTGAGTTGTTTGCAACTCAATGCAAACACTCAACAACTTCTGTGTAAAATGAGTTTTCAGATCTATAAATACAATCTAGTGTGGATGCAAAGGAGAATGGATAGAAATGTATTTTGATGCTTGCTTTGTTAATTCACTGGGGTTTTTACATGACAAGGTAATGTTGGAGAAAAATATCTATTTAATTTGAATATTTATTGATAAAATGATAAAAATTTATATTGGTTAAAGGGTAGTTTTTTTCCCCAGAGTATAACTTTATTTTAGTTCTCATTGTTGCTGATTTAATTTATTAAATTAATAAGATGTTTGTTGTGTCCAAGATTTTTCTTGTTGGCCACATGCCAGAGAGAACTGTATAGACAGTAAGCTCCTTGAGGCAAGGCGTCGCAGAAGCTCCACTTTCTTATCAATTTAACAAGCTCCAAGGAGGAATATCTTCTCTTTTCTAACTGTTCCATCTAAGGTCTCAGGATTGAGTCTTGTGGGCTCTGAGTGGCCTGTCGTGGGTCAAGTGTGTATCCTGAATTATCTGTGGCCAGAGGACGTGAGGCTCTGATTAAGTTGGCTTTTATCCCAAGGCTGCCTTGTAGGCTGGGGACAGGTCAGCCTCACTGAGCCCTGTGCACTGAGATCAGGGAAGATTGGTTGCCAACAAAACTTGGGCTGGGTCAGCGGAAGAAGTGGAAGAAGATGCCATTTGAAAGAAGCAAGAAATACTCCTTATGGGCAAGAGCAAGCTAGATACGTGGTTCCACAAAGGGACCACCTTTTATGTGTCATAAAATAGCACTGGAATCCATAAATAACTTGACATTTTCTTTTCACTCAGTTGTCTTATTTTAGAGCTCTCTTTCAGGATGAAGCTGAAGAATTATTATGCCCATTAGTATCTAAAATGATGTAATAGCACTCTATCTGTCAAATTGCTTAAAATTATTTGATTAAGGGCACAGAATGTGTCCCTAGCCTTTGCTCAAGTAATATTCACCTTCTTATTTAAAGATAATATATCCTCTAAACAGAGGATAAATGGAGAGTAAAATAAAATCTAGAAGCACATTGTATGCAGGCCAGAAGAATTAGAAACTGTAAGAATTAGGTTTAGAAATTAATCATTGTAGACAGCTATTTTGGATTAATTCAACT
Organism: Pteropus medius; assembly: GCF_902729225.1. Lineage (NCBI taxonomy): Eukaryota > Metazoa > Chordata > Mammalia > Chiroptera > Pteropodidae > Pteropus > Pteropus medius. Next base: position 13,064,167 of record NW_024349801.1, read on the forward strand.
AACATATTTAATATTAGGATATGTGGCTTTTAGTCATTGTTGTTCAAATATTATGTCCCAAATCAAATATTAAGTAAAATCCTTGCTTTGATTCCGAACATAACCAGCATCTTTATGTCAGCCCTTAAAATTACTGAATACATCTCTACCTGGAATGTTACAGACATGAGGATGTGAGGCATTTGGTTACAACCATGAAAGTCCGCATCGGGGTATCACATTTCTAAATAACTTCTAATATGAACATTTTTGTATATAAATATTTTTCTTAGTAATTTGACTTATTTCCTTCAAATATAATCCTAGAAGATACTCCCAGGTCAAGCATTTCTAGCGTTACAACAATATTTTGAAATTCTATTCTTGTGCCCCTGACTGAGAGTAAGTGGGTTTTGTCCTGGACCGGAGTTTCTTATTGCATTGCAAATAGCCATAGGAGCATGGCTTGTTTTCTGTAGAGTGACCCACACTCAGTGGTCTACTTTCCTTGTTGCTGGCCTTTAAAAAGGCTAACTAACAAGCTGTTAGACTGCTGCCCTTTGAAAGGGCAAATCCCAGACTGCATCCCCAGCCTAGAATTGCTTATTTGTTCTAGCCTGATATTTTTGTTCTGCACATGCTAGAAGGTTTTCAGGTTAGTCCTTGTGTTTGTCCCTGAAAGTTGTGAGGGTTGCAGCTAACAGCAAACTAATCAAAACATGGCATAAATGTGCCTAAATTATAATGTTGCTTTCACGTAATTAGCTCATTGGTTTGGTCCATGCATTTGTGCCCATGTTCATTTTCCTTAAGGAATTAATCTCAAAGAGAGGGAGAAAGTAAGATGTAAAATAGATAGATGACAGAAGGATTTGAAGTAATTTTATAAAGAATTTAAATATGATTAAGAACCACATTATTCACACACTGAATCAGAATAGGGCAGTATATGAAACTGAGCTAGACTGAGCAACTCTTCCAGTTTGTTTGCAAAAGAGGGCTTTTCCGGGGTGTGGCACTTTCGGTGCTAAAGCTGGGAGACTCCTGGGCAAACTAGGATGGTTGATTATCTTAGGCAAGATTTTATATCAGACAAAAATCATGTCACTGGTCAATATCCTTTTAATAAAAGCCCCTTTTTTGCTTAGTCTGTTTTACACTGGATTTCTGCCACTTGGTAGAAGAATGATGGTTAATACACCTTGCTGGCATGTGCAACCCTGTCAGTGATGCCTAGGACACTGCCACCTGTAGGTGGTAGTAGGGCTCAGATTCTCTTTATGAGGCATCTTTGGGAAACACCTGCTTCAGCCCAGATCAGTTGCTCTCTTTGGTCACGGTGGGCTGTACTTGTTTTACTCTCTGCCTTCCCAGGAGCCACTTGTGTGGCTAGAGTTTTTTGAGCTTTCTTTTTGAATCACACAAATGAAAGACAGGAGAGCAAAGGCTTAAGAGTTTAGGTACGTAACTAGCAGGGGACAGTATGTAACAATGAGAAGCTTGGAGGTTTAGAAGTCAGGCAAACTTAGGTTCAAATCCTGGCTACTCTCCCTTGCTTAAGATCATGCAGCTACTAAGGGTGAAATGTTCCTCTCTAAAGAAGATCCTTCTCAGAAGCTTCTAGAAATGTCATATGAAGCTGTGTTTCTCAAGCTTCAATGTACATCAAATCACATGGGGATCTTGTGAAAAAAGCACAGATTTTGCTTTAGTAGTTTCTGTGATGGACCTAAAATTCTGCATTCTAACAAGCTTCCAGGTGATGGCCGATGCTACAGTTTGCAGATGATCTGGGAGAGCAAAGGGTGAGAGCGTGAACACCAAAACCCACAGAGCCCGCGACTTAGTGTTGGAGGTAGTCAGACCTGGTAGAATGCTTCCCTCTGTACAAGGAATTTACACATTTCTCTTGACCTAAGGCAATGTTGCCATATCTGATCATGCTCTTTGAAACTTGCAACCAGAAACACAAAGAGCTTCACTCCTCAGAAACTGCCAGTATCTGCATTAGAATGAAGGAGTTCTCTGCTTGCCCCAGAAGTTAGATTTCCCCTCAATGATACTGACCTTCTTATAAAAAGAGGAAATCATCTTACACACAGGTGAGAGGTGAAGGAGAGGGCAGATGGCTTCTCCCTGAGTACCAGTACCTGGGGTAGAAGAATTCCGCTCTGGCCCATTGGATGCCCAAGAGTGTTACTGAACTTTTTCTGCTCCTGCCTTTCTCATCGATTAATCTAATAATTGATTAACAAATCCTCTGTCACACAGCACATTACCTGGGACATCGTATTTAGTGATTAAAGACTTGTTGAATTCTCTATGTCCATCTGTCCCTTAATGATCCATAAAACTCCCCATTTCTTAAGATGTGTCATAAAACAAAAGGATTCTATTACAAATAAGTTTTGGAAACTGCATGCCATGTTCCCTCCTGCCTCTTCACAGTACATTGTGAGTAAAATTCTATGAGAAACCCTGTAGTAATAAATTCATTGCATAGATAGCTCTTTTCTATAATCTGGTCAAGTTTTAGGGACCTCGTGAGTCTAGAATTTTGATTATAGGAAGGAGGCTTGTTGCAGTCACACTGGCCTTTCACACTGAGCATCAGCCCTGACTACATGCAGGCACATTTTCAGGCAGAACCTGAAATAACAAGTAGGGCTGCAACCTCCAGCCTCCTGCTTCTTGCTGCCAGCCTCTTCTCATGCTATTCGGCATCATAAAGTCTATGCTTTGGTTCTAAGGAAGCCAAATCTTAGGCTGACTAGAGTGCAGTCAATATCTCAGTTTGCATTGATCTTGTCTCTGACCATATGCCCGGTTCTCTATTTATGAATGCATAGGAATCAACGTTTATTTGACTGAAGTATCTGTTCTCTCGATGAGTGAGGAATAGCAATTTTCTTTTTAAATACCATTAAATAAAATAGTACATGTATATGTTTTAGTACTGTGTCTAACACATAAAACATTCATCTTACTGTTATTGTTGTAATGTTATTGCATTTAAAATTTATTATTATTTAAAGCATATTAACAATCTTAGCAGCTAGTAAGATGAGCTACTTAGTATTAGTCATTCAGTCCTTTGTTTATCTTAACATTTTTTTCTCATTTTTATCAGTGTTTATGGCCATCTTTTTACAAGTATTATAATACTCTAAGAAAAGTTGACATTCTCAGGAATGAATCCCATGAAATTCTTTTCATATAAGTTAATAAACTTCATGTTGAAGAGATCACATTGCAAAATAAGCACCTATATAAAGAAGATTTTTTTGTTTAGTGGAAAGAAGATTGGACCGGGGATAAGAGAAGCTGGGTCACATTCCTAGTTGTGTTCCTCTGGATGCCTTCAAACAAGTCGCTGTGCCTCTCTGAGTTTCCTTCCTTTGTCTATAAAATGAGGGGGTGCTGAGAGCTTCCTTTGAGAAGGGGCAAGGACACCGCTGGAGGAGGGCCAGCTCCTTGATTCAGTAGTTACCATGTTGGTATAGAAAATTTGATCAGGTTCTTTAACCCTTTCTTGGAACCCCAGTTTGCCTATTTGTAAGAAGATTGCTCTGAAATTGGCTAGATGATTTTATCATCTTTCCAGGAGTGTTAGACCCAGAACCTTCAGCTTTCAGATCAAAGAACCTTAGAACTTGGTTCCTTTTTTCCCATTGGAGGCACAGGCAGATCAAATATGAGCAGAGTGTCTTGATCCTGAAAAATAAATTCATTTTTAAAAATAGAAAGAGAGATGGCCAGTAATTTTCAGGGAGTGGTTATTTTATTAGTGTGGTATATTTGCGTGGAGATATAAGTTCTTATCAAACTAGTATGTATGCTCCATGAAAATAGGGGTTTTGTTTTGTTCAGTCTCAACTTTCAGCACCTAGAACAACACCCGCCCCACTAGTTGCTGAAGGATGGATGCTCTGAGAGTGGGAGAAACTGGTTTCTTGTGTGGACCTGACTTTAGATGCTAGCACCTTGAGGCCAACATAATTACAGTGATAAAGGCAGCTCAAAGGAGTTAATGTTAATGTCTGGAGGTGTCACAACCACCAACACCATAGATTCCCAGAGGGGCTAAAATCTGCATGACGATTCTAAATAGGGGATTTCCCTGCTGAACGTTGTCAGTGCTGAGAGCACAAGGAATAATGGGGGATGACAATGTCTTCTTCACTTTAGTAGGGGTGGTTAAATCACCATGGTGATTACTAGAATGAAGACACAGATCACGAAGCATGTGAACAGAGATTTCAAAAGTGTCAATCATGAGTGTTCACACACACAGTCCACAGTAAAAGCAAGGGTTATTCTAAGTACTGTTTCATCCATTAGACTTACTAGAAAGACTATTTTAACTAACGTTAAAAAACCCAAGCCACTATGCTTAACTCTTCATTGTTTTGATCAGTTCATTATGTTTCGCAGCTGTACATCTTGAAGGTGGTTAAGTGTTCTTCAGTGGTTTCCCACTGCTCTTAGAATGATATTCAGATTTCTCCAAATTGTGTTTGAATTACTTTTCATGTTCTACAGGCTCTATTTATCCCATCTTATGCCATTCTTTCCCTTGCTCCCTCTGCTTAGACCATACAACCTTCTGACAATTTCTTCAGCACAGAAAATTCTGCCTCAGAATTGCTATTCCTTCTTTTGAAACAATTTTCCCATGTTGTTTTCCTACCTGGCTCCTTCTCAATGCCTGAGGCCTCATCTAAATACCAACGCCCTGATGAAGCCTTCACCAACCACTCTATTCAAAAGAGTCCCATCCCTTGTAATCATCTAACACTGTACCTTGCTTTTTTTTCCTTCGGATCCAAATTTTCCCTAAATTTTTAAATCGTTTGCTCTCTTGTTACTTGCCTGTCACCTCTTCACCTCCATCCCACCCCCACTAAAATGCAACTTCTCTAAGAGAAGGGACTGAAAAATGCTTATTTACGTTATGCCTTGTGCCAGGCACGATGCTAGGCCCTAGTTATAGAGTGCTAAATTAAATATTTGTTGAATAAACAATAAACCTAAATAGAATAAGGGAAAGAAAACCCAGTCTAACAACTTGATTTCTTTAGACATAGGAAATAAACCATGCAGGATATGGCACATAAAGTTTTAAAAGCTTTACGCTGGAGCCCAGGTCCCAGGCTCTCCACTTGAAATATTTCCTCAACTCAAGATTTTTAAAACTCCTCAAGGCTTAGGGGTTGTGAAGAGGCACACAGGTCAGGTGATTCTTCCAGAAGGAATCAGTTTACTATCTTCCAGGTATTTATTATTTGATTAATAATAAATTTATGGTGTTCTTAAAATAAAGTTTTTATTGTGAGAATAAAAGAAACAACAAGAAAAAATCGTCTACTTTTGTTTTATTTAAAATGGCAGTTCTCAGACTGAATTTTTTTAAGGCATCAGTGTTGTTAGCTTTTCAGTAGTGTTTGCAGGTGTTCATGAAATTGAAATGCTGCAAATCATGTTTTTTCTTATTAATGCGAAGTTTAGAATTATTTATAACCAAGATTTGAAACATACACATAGAGGTGTATGTGTGACTGTATAAAAGTGGTGTGCCTTACCTAAGATAAAAAAATAAGATACATTAGTGATTCTCTAGCACAAGGACTGGCAAACCATTGCCTGTAGGTCAAATCCAGCCCACTGCCCTGCCAGGTTTTATACTGCCTACAAGTTAAGACTAGTGTTTACATTTTTTAGTGTAAAATGTAAAATATAAAAAAGGGTGTCAGTCTTTCTGCAGGAACAGTTTCTTAAAGAGTTGAGGATATTGCTGCTCTGGCCCTTTGTAATAGAAGTCCACCCCCAGTCTAGCACATGAACTTATAGTATGTGCCTATTGGGAACCTTGTAATAGTAATAGTGTCTTACTATAAAGTGTTCTTGACTACATAATTTGTGGAAATAGTAATATATACTGTTCTATTGATCAGCTCTCTGAAAACTGCTTTTAATTCTCTAGCTTCCCAGTAATGAAAACAATAATAATTAAACAATAATAGGAATAATATTCATTGGGTACTTGTTATGTTCCAGGCACTATTCGATGAGCTTTTAAAAAATCAGCTGTTTCCTTTATGTTTTCTTGGAAGACTGTCTTAAAAAGTGAATACCACTATTATGGCCACCTAAATCACCCTCTTGATCAAATTTTAAGTAAGGGCTCTGCCTGACACAAGTATTCCTAATTTGCTGAATGATGGCTATAGCCAATGAGGTGACAGTCCCAAAGATCCAGATTCCAGGAGTTTGAAAGCATCAAGAGAAACGTGCATACCAAGACATACCTGTGCCATCTCTCATCAATTTTATTTAGTTTCTATATCAAAGTCTCTAAAAACAAGTACTTCAGGAACTCCCTTACCATCCTCCTCTACTAGCAGAAGCCTGTGTGAACTGCTTTTTTTTTTTTTAATACCCAGATTGAAGCCTTCTGCTCTTGAGAGGAAAGTGAAGACTTGCATTGCTTTGGTACCTTTTGTATTCCCAGATCATGTGATAAGGATGCTGTCTCTATGATCACATTGAATGTTGAGTGCTGTAGCATCTCCTTTGACTAGTCTGCTTGGCTCCCAAGGGTATCTACTTAGTCATTGCTTCATAAAAGTCAACAAACTAACACAAACACAGCATATATTGAGTATATAGCCCTCAAAGTTCTGAATGGAACACATAGCCGCTGTTTTTGTAAACCCATCTGTATGAAATGACAATAGACTGCTGTTCATAAGCTCAGCAAATCTCAATTCTTTGTGTTTTCTCTAATAGCATTTTGAGATTGTTCATCCTGTGAGTAACTGGTTAAGACACATGGAAATTAACTGCTTTTTCATAATTGAGGAGAGAGATGGTGTATGCTATTCTTTTTATTTATGTATTTACTTAAGAAGCGGTGATGAATCAAGCACTGAAACAGTAACTGAACTTGAATCTTCTTGATCAGTTCTCTGCCTTGTCCCAAAAAGCCTCACCCAACTGGAAACCTTTGAATTTCTCCAATATGCATAGAATTTGAAAAGAAAGCTCTTTTAACTTCTATCATGTTTGATAATGTCTCCATGATAAAATTATGGGATGATTTTTTTCATAAACTATACTTTATTTCACTGTTGATGTTCATATGCTGGTGAACATATAACATGGAGAAGAGACAATGTTTTAGAGGCTCTCATCAAGCCTGAAGAGGTCATCTAGGTGAGCTGAATGAGGGCTTTTGATGTGCACAGCACAGAGATATGAAAGGGCTTGATATCGTTAACATCTTTAATACCATTGTTTGGCATAGGAAGTACATTAGTATGAAATAGACTTCATGATTGTATATTCCTGTTCCAATTTTGCTACACAGAGCTCTTTCTATTCTGTCTTTACATGTTTTACTACTTCTAAAAGAGTACTTATGATTTTTTCAGCTTGCAGGAATTATTTACATTCTAGCGTTTGGGAATGTTTAGAATACCTATGGCAGAGGATCCCTATATGGCTCCACACTCTCACCTTCCTGGCTACATTAGACCAGTGAGAGTTGAAGCTTCCTTTAAAGCCCAGATCACATGTTCCCTTAAAGTGTAGCCTGAGCTGAGATTGGACTTGTCTCTTTTTCTTCACCTTGTAGATTTTGATATCTTCCTCTACCGTAAGCACAAACACACTGGACAATGACTATTTACCTGCATCCTCTGTTCATCTATCATATTGTGAACTGAGACTTCTTCACCATTATGTTTTTAAGGACGAACTCAGTGCCTAGGCAAAGAGGCACTACATGAATATTTTTTAATGAATAACAAAAACTGAGTAAGTAACGAAAGATTTCCTTTCTCTATTTATCTCCCGGTACTATCTTATTTATACACTGGACGCTGCCAGCCCAAACTGAATACACGTTTCTCAAGCAGATCAAGTCCTTGTAAACCTTCTTGGTATTCTCTCTATATGTTTGAATCTTACTGTCTTATTTTCCCAGAAACTCCCTATTCCAAACAGCTTACTTGGACATCATGGCCTTTTCTATGAAGACACGCTCAGCATCCAAAGACTGAAGTGATCATTCCCTCATGTCCTTCTCTAATGCTTTGTTCCTTTGTCTGTTCTAGCACGAACTACTTTTTGCGAAATTTGTTAGCTTATTCCTCCGCTTCCTCATGAGGAAATAAAAACTCTTTGATGATAGAAATCATGCTTGTTTCAGGAATGTGGAATGGGTGTTGTATAATAATCTGTTTAATGTGCAATCTAGGAAACACTAACTTTTATTGCAACACCAAAAATACATCTCATTATTTCAATTTCATTTTTAATCTTTCTTTATGAGTCACACTGTTCTTTCAGGATTTGGGAAACAAAGAGTTAGAAAAAAATAAGGTTGCAGAATTCTAAGGATCTCACAAACGTCTTCTCTCATCACCTCCTTTTTAGTTAAGTCTTTCCCCAGGAGACAATTAACCTCCTTTACAAAGTGGTTCAAGTGTTCCGCTCACTTAACCTGCTGCTTTAATTTGTATTTAATCACTTGGATTCCTCATTTTTGACAAATGTTTACAATTCATATGATAATATTCTTTACGAGGACCATGGTTTCTTATGAATGGAGTTCAAGTAAAGAAAGTACATTTTTCTATCATGCAAAAGATTTCAAAGAAGAGAAAGCTGTAGTTATTCTTAGAATGGAGTCAACTATTATTACAGGTAATGGTGTATGGAACAGAGCATTTCAAAGAAATCTGTAGTAGAAATAAATTTTTAAAAAGTTCTTTTATCCTGTTGTTCTGAAACTGACCCAGTCTCTTACCTTCATCTACTTGTTTATTGTGCTTAAAAATTAGAATTTTTTTCCATAGGAATTCATTTTGAAGAAAGTATATTATAATATGAAATAGGAATTGAGGAGGTGTTTTGGGTATTGTACTAGATAATTTGAGGAGAAAATTTGGGAGGAAGAATGAAACATGTGCAGGAGAGAGGTAGAAATAATAACAAATAAAAGGTAGCACTTCCTATTTTTTTCAAAGTCATTGTGTCCATCAATAAAGCCCCCTTTTAACTCAAGCAATTTAAATTTTAGCTTGTGTTATTGCAAATAAGAGTCTCAACTGAGAAAAAAATTTCCAAGTCACATTCTGGCATCGGAAGAAAATGAAGAATCTCTATGAATACATAAAGACCTAATCTGACTAGAACATTATCTCCTTTCTTTTCCTTCTGCCTCCTTTTAGGTGGCTATGGTAAGAAAGCTGGTCTTATATTTAAATGGAAACTTTGCTCAAGCCAAAAAATGTGATAGTTCATTATTTATGGATGAATATGTAAGCTCCAACCACTGACGATTTCAAGTCACTGACACTCACCTACAGGGCTATACCTTGAAATTAATAAATCTGGAGAAGAAGATATAGCTACAGTGTGCCTCACATAATGGAAAATAATTTTAGAAAGAAGGAGTGGAATTGCATTATCAGAATTTGAATATTGATAGTCCACTGAAGTTATTGATGGTTTTTGTATGAAAAATGGCATTAAAATGGTATATATGTTGAAAGGTATTTTGTTTCATACATTTCTCTAAAAGTCCTCTGCAAAGTTTTCTGACCCTACTTGGACACATGGTCATAGTTCCACATTCTTCAGTCTCCTTTTTGCTATCTCTGATGCATATCACCATTTTTACATGATAAATATTTTGAGGATACTTGCATAATGTGAAGGCAGTTTCCTATTTTTCTGTTTTCTTAGATTATTTATGAACTCTTGGTTTTTGTGCAACAGTTCATAAATAATGTGCAAAAATCTACTTATGTGTTCACTTAGTCATTTGCATGTAATTACACAGAAGCAATGTTGTTTTGCAATGTTATCTAACATTTATTGATGGATTACTATATCCCAGGTAGTCTTCCAAGCACTTCTGGTATAGTATTCTATGTAATCCTCACAAATCAGGAGGAAGTTGATACTTCTAATATCACCTCCATTTTACAAATTAGAAAAATGGGGCAAAGTGCGTTAATTGTCTTGCCTGAGGTCACATAGCTAGTTAATGTCAGTCAGGATATAAACTAAGACTCTGTATCTGGGACCCCGTGCTGTACACCTCTCATGTTAAAAAGGTCAGTAGATAAGAAGGGCAGAGTTTGAGTCTAGACTGTACCAGTCCATATCATAGACTAGTCTCCTGTCTGGCGGGTGCAATAAGACCTACCTCATCGGGGTGTGGAGATTTAATAAGGCAGCATTGCTTAACTAGCTGTGTGAACAGAGGCCAAGAATTGATCAATACTTTTTATTGGTTCTGACTTCTGTATCAAAGACTCATCACGTGAGGTTAGTGGTAAACTAGACCCTTGTACGTATGTACAGCTATGCATTGTTTTATGGATAGATGATCTGAGTTTATATAATATTATCTAAGGGATCCATAATTCTAAAAATAATGCAGACTAGATGAACATCTAATTTATCTTCTAAACTGGGAGATCTTTGAGAATGAAAGGAGATGCTATTCTTAATTCACCGAGGCAATAGGTCCATACCAGGACGTATGATCACTATAAATGATGGATGAAAATACACACAATAGAGTTTCAGTTTGCTCTCATATGCAAATTAAGAAGTCAAATTAAATTATTCTGAAGGACCTTTCCAGTTCTCAGATTATATTACCTTTTTTTTCTTTTTTCAGTTAAATTTAAATTCTACCAGCTCAATATGCCAGTCAGCTCACTTAAGACGGCCTCTTGCTGTCATTTGTCATTTGAGATGATAAACCACATTTACTATTTCACTTAGCTAAAATAGGATTAGGAAAGTAAATGTGCAATGACAATGAAGAAAAAAATAAAAATGCAAATCCAAATATAAATAGATTTTGGATTTTCTGTTACGTATCATTCAGGATGCCACACTTTTTTTGTTTGCATAAAGAATTATGGGATGATTCTGTTTTCTTCAAAGTCCTGAATAACAGCGTTGTGAAAAAGTATAAATGTTCAGATGTTTAGTAAGGTTCAGATTGGCAAGGCCTTTCTTCTGGCCCTGAATGTGATATAATATGACAATTCTACACTGGCTATAAGACAACATCACAAAAGCATCAACACACTAGTAGTCTTCCAGTGGTCAAGCATCTTTAATGATGAAATGGACCAAGGATTCCAATTTTTGTGGTGCATTGTGGAACCTGTGTCTTCTTTAAATATGCCTTGGGACTTCCCCAAGTTTTCGAGTTATTGGTGAGGGTGAATATGCAGACCAGTGCCTGGAACCAAAAAGGTATTCAGAAAATATTTGTTACATTGAAAGAAGAAAGGAATATGAAATCCTCAAAAAAAAAGAAACAATGAGGAATAGCGCTAACTATTCTCTTTGCTTGAAGTTTTATGCTAATGTTTATATCATTAAATATAATAAAAATCTTATAAGCTAAAGGCGTGATTCAGTCCATGCTACATTTTCCTTTTTAAGTGGTGGTAAAATAAACATAATTAAAAAAAGTTATTCTTTTAACTGTTTTAAAGGGTGCAATTCATTGGCATTAAGTATATTCACAATGTCATGTCTAGTTCCAGAACTTTTTCATCATCCCAAATGGAAACCCTGTGCCTATTAAACACTCACTCTCTATCTTCCTTCTCCCAACCCCTGCCAATGACAAATTTACTCTCTGTCTCTATGGATTTGCTTATTATGGATATTTTTTATAAATCGAATCATAAAATAGATGGCCTTTTATGTCTGGCTTCTTTCACTTAACATTATGTTTTCAGGGTTCATCCATGTTGTAGCATATATCTGTATTGTATTACTTTTTACAGCTGAGTAATATTTCATTGTATGGATATATTGCATTTTGTTTATCCATTCATCCTTCGATGGATATTTGTGTTGTTTCTACGTTTTGGTTATCGTGAATAGTGCTGACGTGAACATCTGTATGTAAGTTTTTGTCTGGACACTTGTTTTCAAATCTTCTGGGTGTATACCTAGTGGTGACATTGCTGGGTCACATGGTAATTCTGTTTAACTTGTTGAGAAACTGCCATATGTTGCCCTTTAAACTAATTAGAATATGAACTATGTGACAGATCCTGAAGCTATCCATCCATATTAATGTTCCTTCTCTCATAGTTTGGAATTGCTGCTGGGAGTCAGGTGGGATGATAATTCCCAGTGCACTGGCATTGAGATGAGGCCACATGACTCACTCTTGCCAGTAGAATCTGAGTACAAGTGATGTAGGTAGGGCCGAGACGGAGAAACAGCAGATGTGCTTCTCCATCTCTGACTTCCTTTATCTAGCTTGATGTAAATGAGCATAGCAACCTTGAAAGTCACATGTAAATAATAATGGAGGGGCCAGTGGGGGTGTCTTGGTCCCTGTATCATTTGTGGAGGACTCCGCCCCAATCAAAAATACCATTCTAAAATTTCACATGAGTAATAAACTTTTGTCACCTATGAGCCTTGCCGTATACTGGGGTTTGTTTAATTCAATAGCTAGCTTTATCTTAAATAACACAAACTTTAAGTTGAAGAAGATGAGGAATACAATGATGATAAGGGAGGTCTCTGTAATGCCTATCCGCCCTCAGCTTATCCTTTTCTGCCTGTAATTGTTAAAGCTTTACTGAGACACAGGGAGAAAGAGGTTAGGAAATACATCTAAAAAGGGCCTTAAGGGATGCACAGACTATTGTCGGATATATCTTGTGAGGAAATGAATTCTAAGCCTGATATCATAGTGTGTGCATCAGTATAAAACCTCTTGATCTTTTTTTCTGAAACAAAGTATTAGAATATTAGTTGAGCTTGCATGGATATTAATGGATATTGGGTTGGGGGAGACAGAGGAGACCAGAGAGGCTACAGGGGTCAGAATATGGAGGGTTCTGGATATCATAATGCAAAGTTGGTACTTTTTCCCATACACCATGAGGAAACTGAGTATTCTAACTTGAGCCAGTTTGCAGTTTTGGTTAAACTGCGGAAGTATTACTCAGTTTGGTGGCTAAGAAAGATCTCTCCTGCGACAAAAGCACTTTTGTGGGTTGGTCCTGAAGTCTCATAAACACAGAAGCCACAGGTTAGCAGAACCATGCGACCTGTAAGCAACACATGACAACAACTTGGTCCCAGCCCAACTTCACTAGAGAGGCTCCCCAAAGGATCTATGGGCAGGGCTCATGCCACGAGTTTTTCTTCAAGAAGCACTGAAACCGTGCACACGAGAGGATGGAGAGCACATTTTCTGGGGAGACTGAAGACATGAATCTGAGACCTTTCTTTTGTCCTGGGATGTTTGTTTCTATCAAAGTGTTGGATAGGAGAGATTTTGGATATTCTACTGCATGTTACTCTAAATAGGCCTTGGTGAGACTTTGTGGCACCAGAGAGTAAATATCAAACATCATAAATTACCTGCCATGTCCCAGACTCTATGCCAACCTGTCTGTAGTCTTGAGTCCGCTTAGTCTAACTTGCCAAGCAAAAGATGCCAGTACAAAGCTTCTTGTTTATCGGAAGCTACCTGCATTCATCATCATCTCTTAAAGAAGGAATGAGGTTTGCCCGAGATCTTGATCTCCTTCATAACTGATAGCAGACCTTATCATTGTTCATATACTTACATATATTTAACCAAAATACTTTAATGTGATAAATATACATACTGTGTTTCTTATTAGGTGAGGGCCAGGATATGACATTCTTTCTTCAATAAATCTATTAACCTTTTTTCTAACAGTAACATTTATCAGCTCATCATAATGATTTAACTTTTTCTCAATTATTAAACTTCCAGTTGGACTTTATTAAGGCATGACTTGCTTTCTTTAATGAGACAACATGCAGTTTTCTTCTTTTAATGTATCCTTAAAAACACTATTTATTTTGCCTTAGAAACCATTTGTCCTTTATTTTTCCAACAGAAATATTTGGGGTTTAATTAAAACCATCAAAAATGCCATTAAAAGATCATTAGTAAAAACACCTGCTGCCTTTATTACAGAGCACAATTTTCCCTAGAGCCCAAAGGAACTTTCAGTTTGTAGAAATGAGTGTGTCATGTGCTTAATGGAATTGTGGTGCTGGATTTTTGCCAAGGTTTGGAAATTGTCATCCACACGTCTCAGAAACTCCTTCTCTGGATAGTCTGAGAAGTACCAAGCCCAAGTGAACCAAGTGGCTTTACAGTTTCCGAAAACCTTGAGTTCTAGATTCAGGCTCCATTAGAATCTTACCTTCAATTTAAAATCAGGAGCAAGAGGAACTGGGGATAATCTTTACTCACCATTGCCCTCCTGCCACATCAGAATGATCCGGATCTCTGCTGTCTGCAGCACATTCGTGATTTACCACTGGAAGGAGCTAGAGTAAAGATATTGGAAGAACGCACTGTAACTGGGCAGCAGTGTGGTTAAAAATGACAGAGGACAATGACGAAGGGGGAAAAGAAGAGAAAGAAAGACTGGCCTTACCTTCTGAAAGGCAGAGACTCAAGTTTGAAATTCCATGGCACTGAGATACATAAGATCATTTTAAATATTTGAAATGTGGAACTTGTTTGAAAGTCGTAAGACAATAGCTTGAAAGCCTGTCATTTCCTTTTATTTTGCTTGCATCAAAGATTCGAAAGGGAAACAGTAAAAGAGATAGAGAAGAAATCAGAGATCATTACTCTATCTCAGAGAACCCTTAAATCTTTACAGAAAAGAGATCTCAGAAAAAAGATATGCTACAAATATTTAACTCTTTATGGGCCAAACGTCATAACCCTCTTATCCAAATAGAGGTGAAATTTACGTGGCTTAACTGCATAACTTTTTCTGAGTTCAAAACATTTGAAATCACAACAATTCAGTAAGTATGAGAATGCTACAGGTAGAAGTTAAAACTGGAGTCAGATTGATTGTAAAAATATTATCATCCACTCTTTTTTTTCTGAAAAAGAAACAAAAAGAGAGATGCTCAGTAACACACTGATAATAAATCCTAGAGTCTATCTCTATAGTCAGAAATTCCTTCTGTTTCTAAATTAACTATTTTGACCTGTCCTAATTGATCAGAGGTAAATTAATTAAAGTACAGAAGAGTTACTCATCATGGCCTATGCTTATTATCTCTAGACAAAGTTTCATTCAGAAAACATTAAGAGAAGTAGAAAATTGATAATTTTTGAGTTATCATCAATTGAGAATTGATGAGGTAGATACCTCAAGTCACAAACAATATTCCAAATATTTAGTAAGAACTCTTCGTTCCTGGCTACTGGCATGGCAGAAAATTAACCAGGAAAATTTTAGGCTCCTCAGCTATTACTTTGAGGCCCAAGCATGTGTCCATGATGAAGTCGACAAAAAGAACAGTAAAGTATGTTCTGTATTTCAGACCCCAGTCTATCTAGACACATCATTAATTTCAGTAATAATTTTAAGAGTCAGCTTATTTCTCTTTTTTCTTTTTTTTTTTAGAAATTTTTAAAATTTATTTTAATTAGTTTCAGGTAATTTATTTTAATTAGTTTCAAGATGTCTAATTGGTTAGACATCTATATAGTTCGTAAAACGGTCCCTGCAATTGCTCCCTCCCTCCTCTGACCCTCCACCTAGCCATCATATTCATTCTAATTGCATTCCCTATGCCATGCTCCCCATCCCCGTGTCCATCCATCAGCTACTAATTTGTACTTCTTTAACCCTTCACCCCATTCTCCCAGTCCCCCAAACTCCCCTCCCCTCTATCATCAACTAGTCCACTATATTTGTGAGTCTGTTTTTGATTAGTTTGTTCTTTCTATTCCTTAGATTCTGCATATAAGTGAAATCGTATAGTGTTTATCTTTCTCTGTCTGATTTAAATACCTTCTAGGTCCATCAAAGCAATATGTTTTTCCATCCCCTTCCTTTTAGTCTGTCTTTTAATCTGAAGTGAGCCTCTTATAGGCAACATGTAGGGATCTTGTTTTCCTTTCCATTCATCCACTCTTTTAGTTGGAGCACTTAATTCTTTTCCATTTGAGGTACTTATTGATAGGAATGTAGTTGTTACCATTCTTTATTCCTGTTTTTGATACGTGTTTTTTTCTTCTTAAAGAAGTCCCTCCAACATTTCCTGTAATATGGGTTTGGTGGTGATAAATTCCTTCAGCTTATTTTTGTCTGGAAAGCTCTTTAAGTTTCCTTCAACTTTAAATGATAGCTTTGATGGATAAATTATTCTTGGTTGTAGATCCTGGGTCTTCATCCTGTGGAATAGTTTTTGCTAAGCCTTTCTGTCCTGCATAGTTTCTTTTGAGAAATCAGCTGCCAGTCTTATGGGTTTTTCCTTATAAGTAACTGTTTCTCTCTTTCTGCTTTTAATATTCTTTCTTTGTATTTAACTTTTGGCATTTTAATTATGTTGTGTCTTTGTTTGGGCCTCTTTGGATCCCTGATTTTTGGAATTTTCTGAGCTTCCTGGAGTTTTATATCCATTTCTTTCACCAGATTAGGGAAGTTTCCCATCATTATTTCTTCAAATAGCTGTTCAACATCTTGATTTTCTTCAGTTATGCTGATCAGACAGATATTTGGACCTTTAATAGTGTCCCATATGTTCCTTAAATTATTTTTATAGTCTTGGCATCTTATCTCTTGCCATTCTGATTGAATGTCCTTGGCTTTCGCATCCTCTAGATAGGGCATTTGATCCTTTTCTTTATTCACTCTGTTTCTTCCTTTGTTTATTCCATTTAATATACTTCTCATCTCAGATTCTTGGATTTCTCCCTAGTTGTATGGCTTGTTCATCAAGATTCCAGGCAATTTTTCCTTGTTGCTGCTCCTCATTTCTGTCACAATTTTGATTTGGTCACCAGAGGGATGAACAGAGCCTGTATCATCTATGCATACTTCGAGAAATGTTTTCATACACTACTAAGATTTACATTCTGTGGGCTAATGAACGATGGGCATTTAAAAATATGTATGTATACACACATACACCTGTTGGTTGTGTTATGTAAATTGAATGATAGTTGTATGCTCTACGGTTGCTCAAAAATAGCATTATTTTTGAGAGGAAGAGGGTTGTTCGTTTTATTTTCTAATGCTTGTTCTTTAATGTAGATTCCATTATTTCTGCATAACACTATCTTGAGCAGAGGAAATGCTATAAAGAAAAAATAAATTATTACTTAACACTGCCACATTTCAGAAAGAGTTGATAAAGATGTTGAGAGTTAAGCAGTAAAGCAAAGGGGAGGGGCTTTAGTTTTTGTGTCTTCCATAAATATTTTGAGCATAGTTGTCTTTGAAACCACGCCATTAGAGTTTTCCAGTCTCTCAGTTGGAATAGAGCTGCTCCCACCTCTTTTTCACAGTTACTTTTGGAATTTTTGAGTCCTGACTTTTACGATTGAATTAAATAAAAGTCACAATAAGCAACAAATTAATATTATTCTTTCATTTCATCTTCATTAAAGTTAACACAAATGATTACCTTATAAAAGCTAAAATTTTGATATCCCATTTGAATTTATTAATCTGCTGATAGACTATTTGTATAAAATACTGACCACCTTGTATCAAGGTCATGTTGATCTTTAGGATTTATTTCCCTGATCCTCTGGCTTGTTGAATGATTATCTCCAACAAGATCATTGAACATCTTCCCCCCAAACTACAAAGTGAGTCGAAGATAAAGACTTCTAGATGAAGGATAATGATTCCTCAGTAAAAGGGTTGTGGGCTGTGCCGTTTCTGTGGCTGGAACCCTAGAATATAATCGGATACCTGAGGGAAAATATAAACATGTCTATCAAATTAAAGTGAATTGTGAAAAACAAGGTAAGACCTGTCCATTGTGTGCTACTGATCTAAAGTAGCAGCTAGGAAAGCCATGTATCAAAACTGAGTTTTGACTTGCTTTGGGAAAAAGATCTTTTTGATCATTACTTATTTTATTATGCTTTTATTGGTCATGGTTCTGGGCTATATTTATGGTGATGAAGACTTCTCCGTCAAAGAACTTGGACATGATTTCTAGTGCTCCTTTTCCAAAACAATAACCTCTTTTGTGTATGCTCAAATGTTTTTTTTTTTTTTATTTAGCTCCAAAATGGATGCAGTATGATTTGCCAATCCAAGTATCAGAAAGAAAAAAAGAAAAAAAAATCCCTTGGAAATGGCAAATTGTAACAGGACTTTAAAACACAAATTCAGATGAGAGAATGTTTCTATGAAATCATTGAGACTGGGTATCCTCAAATTCAGCACAGTGGAAATACACTTTCTAAGGGAGGCTTCATTCTAAGGAGTATATTATCTTTTGAATTGAATGTGAATTGCTGTATTTTGGAAGTCAGATTCCAGGGTTGACCAAAGACAGAATGATACGAACTAACCTGTTTATTGACACAAAGAGTCCCTGGAAATATGAATGCCTATGTGTTCTATGGAAATAATGCTGAAATGGCATCAAGAGCTTTGGATTCTGTTCCCAGCTCTGCCACTGAGTAGTTGTGGGCACTTTTACAAATTCCCTCACATTCTGTGTTCCAGGGATCAAATAGAAAAAGGAAGGGTCAGATGGTCTATAAATAGAAAGTTCCTTACAGATCTACTATAATATATCTATAATCAATGGGCCTTTATTCGTGATCACAGAGGTGGGACATAGGAGTAGAATGGCATTTTCCATGACATATAATCCAGCCGCAAAGCTCTTAGAATTTCTTATTCGTGCTCACATACTCTGGGAGCCTAGAAGACCACTGTTTGTTTAGAAAATAAACTAAAATTAACCTTCCTAGATTCTGGATCATCTCCAGTGTGTCAGTCTACATATATTTGTCAATCTATTTCCCCAGATGTCCTCAATTCTTTCACACAGACTCATCTTGGAACTAAGGCATTCACATAAAATGACTCCACAGGAGTCAGTCAACAGGCAGCTTGTTAGTCATATATATGAGCCTTCTCCAGGAGTAGTGTATTTTCTACATACTGGAAAGTGACACTAAAGAAATAAAGGATTTAGAGTATTTGCTCTTGACTTTTCTAACAGAAATTCTGAAGGATGAGCAAGCAGTGAAGTGGATGCATTTGACTGCATATCTTGGCTAATCAGTGTGGCCAAATTTACTTCTAAAAACATGCTATACAAGTAGGTGGCTGTGACTTTTTAAAAATTTGCGACAGTTTTTTCAGAGCAGTTTTAGGTTCAGAACAAAATTGACAGGAAGATGCAGAGATGTCCCATATATCTCCTGACCCCACACATGCATAGCCTCCCCTGTTATCAACATCTCTGCCAGACTGGTGCATTTGTTATAACCGATGAATCTACGTTAGCATATCATTATTACCCAGAGTCCATATTTTGCATTAAGGTTTGTTCCTGGTGTTGTACATGTTGCAGATTTAAATAAATGTATAATGACATATATCCACTAATATACAGAATATTTCACTGCCATAAAAATCTTCTGTGCTCAGCCTATTCATTCATCTTTCTAACACCAACCCCTAGCACCCACTGTTTTTTTTTTTTAATTGTCTCCTTAATTTGCCTTTGCTTCCAGAATGTCATATAGTTGGAATCATACAGTATGTAGCCTTTTCAGATTAGCTCATTTCACTTAGTAATATACATTTAAGATTCTTCCATGTCTTTTCATGGCTTGTTAGCCCATTTCTTTCTAGTGCTGAACAGTAATCCAATCTGGAGGCACCACAGTTCACTTATTTATTCACTTACTGGAGGACATCTTGGTTGCTTCAACTTTTGGCAATTATGAATAAAGCTGCTATGAACATCCATGTGCAGGTTTTGTGTGGGCATAAGTCTTTAACTCCTTTGCATAAATAGCATGATTATTGGATCCTAAGGTAAGAGTATATTTAGTTTTATAAGAAACTACCAAATTATCTTCCAAAGTGACTATACCATTTTGCATTCCCATTCCATTGCTTCACATCCTCATCAGCATTTGCTGTTGTCATCAGTCCAGGTTTTGGCCTTTCTGATAGCTATAAAGTGAGTAGTATCTCATTGCTGTTTTAATTAGCATTTTCCTGATGACCTGTGATGTGGAGCGTTTTTTTAATGCTAATTCGTCATATGTGTATCTTCTTTGGTGAGGTGTTTGATAAAGTCTTTGGCCAATTTTTTAATTGAGTTTATTTTCTTATTGTTGTGTCTTAAGAGTGCTTTGTATGTTTTGGATAACACTCCTTTGTCAGACGTGTCTTTTGTTGGCCATGACTCTTTACTCAAAATGGTGTGACAATATATTCCACTCCTTATTATTGGGCATCTCTCTTCTCTCCATTCCAGTTGTCCCTAACCTAGTTCAGGCAATAGTATCTGACGTAGAACTGTGAAGATTCCTCTAACTGGTCTTTCCCCTGAATTCATCCATTAAAGTACCAATTTTAGTACACTGCTTTCTGGTTTTAAAACATTCAATGTCTCCACATGGTTTCAAAATAATGGTTAAAATTTATAGTTTATAATTTGGGGTTCTTCATTTTCTGTCTCTATCCACACTCACAGCTTTATCCAGAACTCTGACCTCTAACACTGTAGCCTTATTTGCTCAGGTAAGTAGCTTCTTCTGCAATATTTACTGCCATGTATTTGTTCACAGTTTCTTTTGCCCCAATGAATTCCCTCTCTTTCTACCAATAACATTTCATTGATTTTTCGAAAGCCAGCACAAATGCCAACTTCCCTCATGAAAGTCCCTTTATGGTCCTTAATCTCTACTTTTGAACATAAAGAATTATGTTCATTATTGCATTATCATATCGTATTTTATTTCTGTAGCCTGTGTACATATCTTTTCCAAAAGGTTACATTTCTCTTTGAGGGCACATTTTATTCTGTACCTGTTCATCTTCTGATTCTCAACAGCATTCATCAGAGTTCTTGCATAAAATTTTTAGAATTTCAATAAATTAATCGAATCAACTGCTACGTTATTATAACCACTCAAAACCATTTTAAATGAGTTTTTTTGCTTTGTACTTATCCATTAAATTTCTAATTTACATTTATTTTTCCTTTTAAGTACAATCTGAGAGCATTTATTTGAAATTTATGACAGTAAGTGATGAGTTTAATCCTAAATGAATAACTATAGTTGGGGGCGAAATTCGCTTTAGAATTTCTCCAGATTTTTCTTATGTTTATACATGCATACACACACATATATAACTATATAAAATATATATTTTTAAATAGCATGTAATATATAAGTATGTTATAGTATATAATACTACATAATATATATATTTAAAAGCAAAATAATTCAAGTCGAGGCATTGAATTGAAGTTTTGTCACTGGTCATATTATTTCATTATCATTGTTATTATTGTTACTATTATTAGAGATATCAAAAATGCTAGTTTTCCTGTTAAATATAGCATATTGTTAACTTGCTTTTAAACAATCCTCGACTAAGTAATCTCAAGTGTTATACAATTAGATCTTAAACCCTATGTTTAGCATAAGAAAAGCAATCTCTAAGTGGAAGGATGTGTATGTAAGGTGAGAGAGCCAAAGGCAGTCAGTATTCAAAGAGTGGAAATGGAGAAGAAAATGGTTAAAGGGAACATGTCATTTCCCAGGTAGGCAGAAGGTAATGTATAAATGACTGACAATCCAATTAGAGAATTCTTTTTAGGCAAAAAAAGTGTGTCAGAGTAGAAAGTTATGAACTACATAACACATCATGACACAAATTCTCAGGGCAACCAGTACCATTCCATTTTCAAATATATGTATGAGAAAAGCCATGAATAATGGATTTCATATAACATCTTTGCTATGCATTATTTAAAATGTTTATACTGACTAGAAGTGATCATATATGTTTTTTTCATTGCAGTTTTGTGATGTGGTTAATATTTTCTGCTTGTGATATTAGTGTAAGGACATGATGCCAGACAGGTTTTTTTAAAGCCTACAACAGATTATCAAAATTTAGATGGCATTGCAAGCATTTGGAAAAACCCATTGCAATACAATTTTTTTCAATACTACTCAATATTTGTGTGTTGTTTTGTTCCCAGAAAGAGTGACATAAAAATAAAAAGGCAGGTACATGCTAAATTGTGGTTTGGTTCAGTTTCTGATTTAGTGTCTTAAATCATAGATTATTCTACATTTTACATCTCAGCAAAATCTTAGGGAAAGGCTTCTCTGCCCCGACCAGTCTCCAATGTGGTAGAAATTATCCAGGCGAAATAGAGTTAGAATGCAAATGACTTAATTATCTGAAGATATCGGACTCCCCAGCCAAAACTCATACATTTAAGCCTACATTTCAGTAGGAAAGCATCTTGAAGTGAGCATGTCTATTTTGGAAACTAACTCAGAAGTTATCAAAACTGAATTCAGTTTTTTACAAAGGAGGATGCTGATGCATATTGAAAATTAAGCTAAGGTACCATCACATTGTTTTTTTCAGCACAAATATGTTACATTTGCTTAACAATATTTATCACATGCCCATTATGTTCTTGGTGCTATACTATGACGTGTATAGAATAGTCATATGAGCCAGAAGTTATCTCTGTGGTAGGTAAATTTTAGGGACCATTTCTTTGTGAGCTTACTGAAACTGCATTTATTAGAACCAAATTCTCTCTCTCTCTCATCTATCAAATGCACAATGCATGTATGTATACGATATATAAAATAATATGCAGGTGCTCCTTGAATTATGATGAGACCACATTCCAATAAACCCATTGTAAATTGAAAATACCATAAGTCGAAAATGCATTTAATACACTTAACCTACCGAACAGCATAGCTTAGCCTAGTCAACCTTAAACATGCTTAGAACACAATATCTCAAAAATGTTGGCAACACAGTATAGTGTTGAGTATTGGTTGTTTGCCCTCATGATTGTGTACCTGACTGGGAGCTGTGGCTAGCTGCTGCAGCCCAGCGTTATGAGTCTATGCCACCTCATATCAGTAGCCTGGGACAAAATCAGAATTCAAAGTGTGGTTTCTATGGAATGTGCTTTTTGTATCATCTTAAAGTTAAAAAATTTTAAGTTGAACTATCATAAGTTGGGAACTATCTGTATAATATATTTAACTCTGAATTAATATTAACTCTTTTACTGTTATATATAATATGTATTACATAATAGATGCTATGTTATATATAACAGTAAGATTAACAGTTAAATCTTTACGTATAAATACTGTTTCAGTGTCAGACTGAAATTCTAAGTCTGTAGAGTGTGAGTGCTTATAAATGTCATTGAAATGGGCTAATTATTGAAATGGGCCAATGTTTCAATCTAGTATTTCTTCAGTTGTTGCTTTGTACTTGAGTACATTGCTTTCTGGTTTTAAAACATAAGCATAAAGCATACTTTAATTATACAAATCACAATTTTCTGCACACACAACCAGATTTAAAACTGCCGCATGTAAACAGGACTATGTCTGTTTGATTCATATCTGTATTTACAATCCATAGAAAAGTGCTCAAAGGAGAAGCTCAATAAAATTTTTTGAATAAATAATTGAACACATTATGTCTGTGTGTCTCTGTGTGTGGTCACTATTTTCCCTATTTTAAAACGTGGCTGAAATTTAGTTTCAAGAGTGATTAGAATAATATATAATAATTTTAATGGAGTACATATCATATATACATAATACTTATAATGAGGAAACTACGTACCATTTTTTGAGTTCTGAAGTAAAAGATGGGTCTGGGCTAAGTCTTTTCCATAATTTGTCTCATTTAACTCTCATGTACCATGTGGATAGATAATTATTCTCATTTAGAGATGGGGATACCGAAGCTCTGAGAGGTTGAGTAATTTTGCACAATATCCTAACACAAGCCAACAGCAGAGCTGGAATTCAAAAAACTTCAAAAGTCCCACTTTTTAATGTTTGTAACATTAAAGTAGTTCAAATGCCAGCATGCCATACTCATTGGACCTAATCCAGTATAATAATAAAAAAAAACATTATGCAAATTTTGTTAGAAACTAGATTATCATTAATATTAATATTAGTAGAACACTAAAAGCCTGCCTAAAATTATTCCGAATGAGAGAGGGTGTGTTTTGAGCTGCTGCTTTAGGTTGCAAAATTTTTTGGTGTAAGGGCTTTGGTTTTTGCCTTCAAGAAGTAGAAACATATATCTAACCAAATATCTAAGCTGGTATTAACCAAGTCAAGAAGGAGTAGCTATGTTTTAACGTTAAAAATTTATTTAAGTATAATATATGTACAAAAATGCACATGATACAAGTATATAGCTCACTGAAGTTGTGCAAACTGAACACAACTATGTATGTAGCCCCAGATGAAAACCCAGAACATTACTAGCACCCCATTAACACTCCTCCCTCCATGGTTTTCCACAGTCACTAACCCTCCCCCGACCCAAGCATAACCAGTGTCTTGGCAACCCTGACTTCTAACAGCAGAGAGTCAATTTGTCTGCTTTATGTTTTATATAAATGGGGTCATTGTCCTTAATTTTATTTTGCATACGGTTGCTGATTTTTTTCAATGCTTTATATTATTTCACTGTGCAAATACACCACAATTTATTTTTCAGTCCTTCCATTAATGACCATTCGGAGTTTTTCCAATTTTTGCATAATGTTCCTATGATTTTGAGACTGAAGAACTTAACATTTCTTCTTCTAAACCAATAATAATAATAAAAAGCCCACCTAGAAATTGTTTTCCAGTACAACCCAAAGAAATCTAGTTTGAAAATTCAGATGGTAATAAAATTTTAGACCTAAACAGGGCTTGTCCAAACACTTTCTACTCTTAAGCAAAACCAAAAATTAAATGAGAGCAACTCTTACAAGTCTGAGTTGAATTTTAATGCTCGAATGTCAGATGGTATTAAATCTCAATTTCTGAGAGTTAGAAACAGCCAGGCACCACTTGCTCTTTTCCTGGCAAGACTTTCAACATTCTTTATAGAGCTTGTCATGGTGTGTGTCCCAATTGCTGTCAAATGGGCTGCTATATATCTTGCTAAATGTAGATTTGAATTAAAAATCTTCAGGCATTTATAGAAAAGTAGTTTAGATACAGTCAAGGAGACTCTGGGAAAGATTAAACGACTTCACATTCTTCCTCTTAAGAACTGACCAGAAACAAGCACAGTGACTGCATTCTGTTCAGGTTAACAAAAAAAAGATGGGTAGTTTAATTCATTTAAAATGAGATTATAAGTGACAAGTCCTGCACTCCAGCTATCTAGTAAGATGTCATTATATATTTTAAAACAAATAAACTCCCCCTACCACCAAGGAAGGAAAAGTATTTTTATTCACAGATATAAAAGTCCTTTTCAGAACCTGTTTGACACAGATTCTTTAATCTCTGTCACTCACAAACATTCCATTTCTTAAGTAAGCTTGCTTATTTCATGACTCGTGCTAGAAAGCAGGAAGGCTGAATTTTCCATTTTCATTAACTGACTCATTTGTGCATCCCCAGCAAAGGATGGAGTATTTGTGACAAAGGATGACTAGAAATATGCTACTTTTTTCTTCTCAGTGAAGTGGGGATCGTGAGGTTTGGGAGGCTCATAGGGTAATACATACTATGTGTTCCGTGTGAGCACTGTTCTTCTCCCTCTAGACCATGCTGCCTTTATTTCGATAGTCTTATTCGCTTTTCATCATTGTAAAAAAATCAACTCTTGTCTGTATTCGTATCGGACAATTTTCAGAACCCTGTCTAAATTCCCAATTGTGTAAGCAGTTTTCATGGTTCACATTCATTTGAAGGAGTAGTTCTCAAGTACTAAAAAACATATTTACAACACAGACAGCAGAATTTTCAAGAGGTTCACAGATGTTTTGAATCTCATCCATACATCCCCAAATAAGAAACTTTTAAATAAAAGCAGATCACTTCACCATTGGAACTTATTTCAATGTCAGTGGTAAAGATATGCATTAAACCTACGATTTTTCCATATAACATATTTCTCATGCCCATTCTAACACATCAGACATTGGAAGTTAATTGATCAATATCAGTAGCTCTTCTGCACATCAAAGATTTTAATATAAATTGCTTTTGGGGAAGGAACTAGAGAGACTGAATTTATTAGGACAAACCAGGAGGAAGAATAGAAAAATGTGAAATATAGTTCAGGAAGCAAAGTGTGCAGAACCCAATTTAAAGACTAGTAATCAAGATTCAAAGAGAATAGTAAGCTTGTTTGAAATTACACTGTTTAAGGAAGTGTGTGAAGTCTGTAAAATTAGCTCTGATTTAAAATTATTATTCTGAACCTCTTTCCACGGCTTCCTAATTGTACCACTGAGAAGTTTAGTTCTAACAGGTTCACTTCTTCTGGAAAACAACAGAGATTAAATTAAAATGGAATAGATGTGGCAGTTTCAAGTGGGCAATGACACTTTAACCAAAATTAAAATATCTTACATTTAGATAGAGTTGTATAGTATTCATTAGTTTCTAGATATATACTCTCTCATTAAACTCTTCTCACTTTCTTTTATTGTAAAAAGATGTTATATCACTGTGCTATCAGATAGGTCAAGAATTTGTTAGATCTTGGTCCTTTGAGTGCAGTTTTGGTGTCTGAGAATATGAGTAGATTTTTGGAAGGGAAAATTTAGATAGAGATGCCTTCTGTCTTTTGCATCATTCTAAGAGGAGAAAAAATCCCTAAATACCCAATGATTTTTTTCTTTTTTAAAGAGAAGTAATGTATATTGAGATTTTTCACAGTGTAAGAAATAAAACATCAGAAAGAAAGATATAATTTTTTCATCCAGATAATCATTTTACTCTTGAATTTTAAACTCTACCTATTTACCAAAGTAACAAGATAAAAATATAAAAACATCCCCAAATTCCCCCAGATTACTTTTAGGAAAATTTTTAAAATGTTTATTTCCGCATTTTTGCAGATTTTAATGATTTGTTCACCCAGAGGAACCAAATTTGCATATTGTTCTGTGTCTTGCTTTTGTTCTGGCTGATGAAGGGAGCTGTCCAGGACATGTTTAATGACATTTTATCTACCTCTTTCTTTTTAAAGTTATCATGGTCTTTGATGACATTTTGTTGTTTTACAGTCATTATTCTTCAGAGATCTCCTAATAATTCCTACAAGGCAATAATATCTCTGACACCAATCTTCACCTGTCCATAAGTCAGAGACAAAGACAGCTGGCTTGGTGAAATTTGCTTGAGATTCCAGAATGGTGATTGTTGCCATATGTTCTATTAGTTTGTTAATTGGTAGGGTGACTATATAATTTATCATTCAAACAGGGGCACTTTTGAGAGAGAAAGGGGTGCTAATAATAATTACATCTGACAACAGGCATAAACTGGGACTGACCAGGGCAAACTTGGATATGTGGTTACTATTAATGAAGAATATGAGATACTTCCTTTTTTTTTCCTATTATGCCCTAGTATTGCTGGACTCTCTTACGTTTAGTCATCCCCCACAATTCTGTCAAAGTGATGTTCCGCAGACACACATCTGATGGCCCTCTCCTCGAACCAATTTTTTGAAATAATAATGAATTTCTTAAAAAATATTATTTTAAGATTTTGTATCTCAGAGCCTTGCTCACATTTGTTTTCTCTAAAATATATTTTTTTCTTTTCTGACAATTTTTAATTTGTATTCATTCTCCAGTTCAACTGTCACCTCTGCTATGTGGAAATTGCCAACTTCCTGTTGCTCTTTACTAGCTGTTGGAGCTTTGGGGAAAAATTAACCTAGGATTTTGTATCTTCCTGAGTAAAACAGGAGTAATTCTAAGAGGTTGTTTAATAGGTAAAATGACAAAATATTTTGTCATAGTGCTTAGCAAATCACAGAAAACAAAAGTAAAGAAACAACACCCCAAATCTTTGAACGGTATTCAAGTTTCAAGAAACTTTCAAAAGTATCTTATTCATATACTGCTTCATTTGGAAGATGAGACAGTTTCCCATCTTAAATACCAAAGGTTACACAAAGAATTTTATAAATGGAAATAAAATAGATTCAAAGTGAGAAACTTGATAAGTTTATCATTGATTTCATTAACTAACAATTTGTGAATGTTCATTAATTTTCACACTAGCCATTGATTTATTACTTGAAGTAGTTATCAAAACAAACCTTAAAACCAACTCAAATATAAGAATTTCTAATAGGTATTTAAAAACTTGAAGACGGTACTTTCATCTTTTCTTCTGGGGCTCTAGAATAATAAGGGAGTTCTTATGGCAAACATTCACTCTGATTTTAAAATATTTTTAAGAACTTAGATGGCAGAGGAAATTTACTGATTGAGAGCTAGTTTCCATTTTAAGAGGGTGTTTTATATTTCTGAGTTCATATTTGCATTTAAAAAAATGGCGGTGATTGCCATTGCATCTCCATAGCACATTAAATGTTCACCTAAAAGTTGGTTGGTTCTAAAGCAATTTACCTTCACAAAGAACTTAGCTACTAAACTTGAGATAGAAACATTGCTTCTTCATTCTTTTCAGCC
This sequence comes from Pteropus medius, assembly GCF_902729225.1. Lineage (NCBI taxonomy): Eukaryota > Metazoa > Chordata > Mammalia > Chiroptera > Pteropodidae > Pteropus > Pteropus medius. Next base: position 13,092,688 of record NW_024349801.1, read on the forward strand.
CTTACAAGACATACTCGCAATGCTCCATTTTCTTGTCTATCTTCCCCATTTACATAAACATCTTTTGGGACAGGAACTGTGCTTTCTTTCTTTTATGTTTAGGTCCAGGTATTCACATACTCAATAAATGTTTGAATGAATGAATAAGTGAGTTTCTCTTGAATCTTTCCTGTGGATGCCACTCACATTGAAAATACCTCAGTTTATTCATTCTTTATTTACTTTTAAATGAGATTTAGAACAAGAGACTATACAGATCATTATATTGTAAAAACTCTGTCCATCTAGATTTTCTTTTTATACATAGCTGTTTTTTAGAGACTTAAAGACAGAATAGATAATGGAACCATTTTATAAATTTAATGGGAAGAAATTTTCATTAACAGCCACAGTATGCACACAATACACATTTGACTCATTCTTTTTGTAATGGTCAAGTACCCTTTGCAATTTCTCTTTAAATCCTTGTCGGAAATACTGAATGTTATCGTAAGATCATGTCATTTGACAGAAGGTTTTAAAAGAAGCCACTTAGATTATTTTTGAGAAGTGAGGGTTGTTTTAAAATATCCAAACGCCTTACTATTATAGGAAAATCTAGCTTACCAGGAGAGCTGACTTCTGTGAGATAGTTTTTAGACAAGGCCCTGGGATTTTCGATGCCACATAATAGCTGTCTGCAGCTCTAGTTATCTACATTCTGGTATGGCAAACGTATGCTTGTCTGCGGAGCTTTCATACAAATTCAGGAGAAGCTGTCCATTGTGAGGAGAGAAATAAAATGATGGAAAAGACTGCTGCTGTCATCCTGGGTGGGTGTGCTAGCCACAGGTAACAGAGTGGCATTTGATAAAAGAACATATTCTCTGCCTTGTTGCCTCGGAAGAAGTAATCTTAAGACCTGAAAGCCTCTCTCAAGAGTGTTTGTTTGTTTATTTCTAATTGTTACCCTGCCATTCTGAAAAGGCTTTTAGATGACTGGGTTTTAAATTCTGCTATCTTAGCAAGGCATTGAATGGAGTGGAAAAGGGACATATTTTGTTGCCATACACTTAATGCTTGCAGTCAAGTACTTAAACTCTCTAACATCCAGTTTTTGAATCTGTAAAATAGAGATAATAGCAGCACCTACTTCAAAAAGTGTCATTGATGATTCAGTGGAATGGTTCTGTGCCTACATGCAGTGAGCAATCAATATATGTCAATAATTATTATCATCTGTTATCAGTATCACTTAGTCATTTATCCTTTGGTCAGGGATTGATGATTGATACTTCCTACTCTCCATGCTCTGACAATGGTCGAAGAGACAAGGCATACCCATAAAAGCTATTCTGTTAAATTAATCTATGATTGCCCTTAAAGGTAACTTAGGGTGTTCTGATTTAGATAAGATTATTTTCAGCTTGGAATGGGAAGTAGGTGGGGTAGCTGGACTTGCTGGTTTGGGAAATATTCTCTTAAAGCTAGATCTAGAAGAATAAATATGAGTTAGACACCTGATATAAGAAAGCACTCCATCTCAGAGGGAACACAGTAGCCATGGAAAAATATTTGGTGGAAATGGGAATGGTAAGAAATTGAGTTTAGATGGAAAGTTTGGAATTGTAATTTGACGTTTAACCGTTATCACTTTGAATGATAGCCTAGGCCTGTGAAATTTGTTTTGTAGACATCTGGAAGACACTAAGTGTTTTGGACAGAGAAAGGATCAAAGGAGGCTTTAAAAAGGTTAATCAGCTTTAACATATAAATTGGATAACTAAAAAGGGGAACAAAAGGCTGAGACTCTAGACAGAAGACTCTTCTTGCTAAACTAGACTAGTTTGGACTGGACAGGACTCAAAGATAATCAAATAGGAAAAGATTATGGAAAAGTAAAAACAGTAGAATTTGAAGACAGAGCAACTCCTACACACAAGCAGAATATTACAGTTTTGAACTCACTGTGAAGTTTTCATTGTTGGAGGAGGAAGTCAGGGAGAGTTTCTAAATAATTGAAGAAAAGATGATTTTTTTAGTTTTGTACAGTGAGACATCTTAGGGGAACTATCCAGCAGTCCTCTATAATGTGGATAAAGACTTCGGAAGTTGGATTTAGAGATACATACTGGAGGTATAAACCAAAACTGGAAGTTATTAACCAATGGACTTTAAGCATGCCTCAGACCTGACTTATATCTTTACCAGGACGCAGAAGTTCCCTTGAAAGTGATCAGCCTTTTGGAAGGAGTTTGGGAATGGTACAATTTCATTAGAATTCAACCTCCTAGTTTTAAACAAAATGGGAGACTTAAGCCTTATGTACAGGGAGACTTTCTGCTTTAGAAGAATGTTCTGCTAAGGAGACATTATGGGGCTCTAATATTGGTATTCTATTTATACTCAACACTTGTCACGGTCGAATCAAGTCTCAAAAGATTGGAAATTCTGTCTTTTGATTCAGTCATTTCAGAAGATTTAAATGCTTTAAGAAAATTTGCTACTGTTTTCAAGCAGAAAAAGTAAATGGTGGCATAGATATAGCCCACTAAATTCCTCACAAATCAATTTCAGTCAGATAAAATGGTAAATGAATTTCTCGTACTTCCTATACATTCAGTAAGTATCAAAAGCGGGAGTCAGGAGACCTTGTTCTACTTCTCTTTCTACTTCTGGCCTAGTCCACTGTGGGAGGTGAAGCAAATCATTTAAAACCTCTGTCCTTGGTTTCCTTATAATGTAAAATGTGGTGAGGTAGTTAACTGACCTCATTAGTATAGAATGCACCTTATATAGTAATAGAGTGTATTTCCAAAGACATTCAGTCAATCTCAGAAGCAACAAACGTGTTTGCACTTGAGCCGGGTGATCTTAGGAGGAAGTGTGAAAGTAATGCCTAGCACAGGAGCTGAAACACATGAAGCACTTTATAAATACATTGCCATCTTGGCGAATGCTATTCAAAAGACATATGGAGAAAAGCTGGGAGAGGAAACAGTCAAGGCGAGGTCATTATCAAGTGTGGAACTTACGAAATCACCTAAAGCTTTGGGAGTCTAATTGGGTTTCCTAAGTGCCTACATCACTTGGAAACTGGGAAGGTGAGGGTTAAAGAGGGAATCCATCTTAAAAATTAATTTTCCACAGATGTGTCCCAGACTGAAGTAACACTTTCTTACCTGTTAGTGATAAACTTTCAAAACAAATCTACTCAGTGGCTAATCCTACCCATTTTCTTTCTGGAGGTGACATCTAAGTGTGAGAGAGGCTAATTAACTAGCAAAGAGTTGTCCATGGAAGCACTGAGTTCTGACTGCGATCTTCTCATGCTGAATCTCTGAAGGTGACAACTTTGTGCTTTTTTTTTTTTTTTCTAGTACTTACTAATAGCAACAGAGCAATGGAGATTCTTTGGCTATTTAGAAATGTAGTTCTCATACTGTCTTGCTCACTTATCTGAAGTAGTAGTTTAGCCAAGCCAGAAGTTCCTTCTGATTCCAACTGACTTTCTTCCAAGCTCTGAGTCTATGGGCAGTGGCCAATGTGCAGGACTGGGAAATGTGATATAATGGTGCCTGCAGGCTAGGAATCTGGTCTGTGGAACATATTGTTATTTACAGAGTTGCCATGAAACTTGGCTGGAGACCCAGCCCTCTATATGTGAGCCAGACTGAGTGTCCTTGGCTAATCAGCATGCTTCCTGGGCGGTGTGGTGGTGGTGAGGGAAATAATTGCTGATAAGCAAAGGCACTGTTGTTAATCATTAACTGTGTGGCATCTGTTTCCACAGTTACATTTCTGAAAGATCTGGATAATCACATTCTTTTGAAAATGGTCTAATTAATGTGTTTTTTGGTATTATTATATTTTGAGCATTGCTAATACCAAATTAATCACTAAAGGCTTCCAATGTTGCTATATGCAAAATATCTTATTGATTGACAGAAATATCCAGAGAAAGTGACATTAATCAGCAAAGATTGTGATGACTTTAGCTCTCGCCAAACCCGAGTAAGTAAGCTGAATGTTTTGTGTATCCTCTCTCACAACTTACTCTGGGTATGATCAGAAATGTGTCCAAAACCAGATATATCTTCCTATGCACACATGCAGAAAGAATAAAAAATATGGCCACCATGTAAAATTGGGTTTGAATCTCAGTCATGACACCAACCATCTGTGTGACAATGAATGTAAACATTCTAAACATCAATTGCCTCTTCTTCACAATATGCACTATAATCTGTGCTTTTAAGTCTTCTTATGAAAATTAAATGAGATGACATATGAAGCATACTGGCACAATAAATTATTCTCAATAATTCATTTAGTACTCAGTAAATTATAATTCCCTTTCTGTATAACATTAGGCTATTGATATGATATCCCTATTTTTATGTTTTATGACCTGGCCATTTAGCATCTACTCACATGGGCAGTGGAACAAAATATTGCAATTTGGCCAGTATGGGATATATGGTTCCCAAAGCTTCTAGACAGTTGGTGAAAAAACCAAAAACTATCTGAAGCTGTTGCAAGTGGCAGAGCCTTATGGCCTCAATGGTAACTGCTGAAGCACTGGATGTCAGACTCAGCATTAACCATCACCAAGACTGGGCTGTCCCAGTGAGATCATATGATAACACAGGCCATCAGTCATCTGCCACATTCCCTTCAACTATGAATGAGGTAGAAAAATAGAGTTGACAAACTGAAAATGAAACCATTTTACTAGCTCTAATCCAGATATTACAGAAAATGTGAATATTATATACATCTAAGACAGATAATTTTTTTGTAGAAGAGAAATACTAAAATACCAACACTAATATCATCATCGACTTATTCTATGACAGTAACCATGCCAGTTATGTTTTTATTCTCACCACAAACATGCCAAGAGGGTACTATTTATTTCTGATTTTTATAGATAAAGAAACCAAGATATAGGAAGGTTAAGTAATTCATCATATAACAATACTCGTAAGTAATAGAGTTTGGATCTGAATCCCGACCCTGTGCCTATTCAGAACTGAAATAAAAAAAAAAGAGTCCTAATATTTCAAGTCTGAAAGAGGCTTTAGACTGAGTCTCTCCGAGAACCCTGGAGTTTTTGACCTTGGGAAATCTCCATTTCCAGTTTATTTTATTTGGTTTTGATACTTGCCTGGGCTTTGAAGAACCATAAGGCATTCTGGCTCTCAGACAACTTAACAGTGGTCAAATGTGGGGAGTATGTCACTTGAGAAGTGTCAGAGGCCATCAGAAATAGTCTCTGGAACCCTGCTCCTCAAGATGAGAATCAGAGATGTTCTGGAAGCGTACAAGAGAACATCGCAATTGCTCAGTATCTTGATACCTTTTTAAAAAAAAAAAAATTAAGAGTTCCAGTTTTGTCAGTATTTCAAACCTCATTTCCCAGACGACAAGCATCGTTTCGGCTTCCTGCGTTCATTGTCTGAGCCAATTGGGATTCATCTACCTTCTTACCTTTCCCAGCTTCTGGGCTCAGACAGATTCATGCAGTCAGGGTTTATTGAGCAAGAAATAGAGCACTTTGTGACCTTTTCTTTTGTATAAGGAACTTCTTAGTTTTAAATTATTTTATTATGAAAATAATACATCCACATGGCAGTAAATAAATAGGCAGAACAAAAGGGCTACCAAGGCTAATTTCTTCTAAGAAGACTATAAATACAGTCTTTCTCTTCACTCAATAACTATACAGATTTTACTATATGTTTCCAGAGAAAATTATATACTTATTATAATTTTTATAAAATTACTATATATTTTATATATATATGTTTTCTGGGCAAACACACCTGATAAACATATTTTATTTTTACATAGATGTATGTGCACTTTAGATAACTTAGTGCTTTGTTTTTTCATGAAATGTATCTCAGAGGTATTTCTAGGTAAAATGAAAGAATGAAACCAAATGTCTTAACCTCTCCCTCAATACTTAGTCAAAAACAACCTGAAAACAAAGAAGAAGAATTGTTACCACTACTGAATATGAAAGAATTAGAGTAAAGTAGATTTTCATATTCTTGGAAATATGTAAGTAAAGGGTAGAGATAAAAGATTCAGATGTGGTACCCCAATCATTTGACTCACATCTTAGAAATTATAATAGGGATAGTATCTAGGTAACAAAATTCTGAGATTTCTCATTACTTTGAAGAAAAAATGTACAATGGTAGTCAAATAATCTTGGCAAAAAGAAAGTATGGCCAAAAGGTTTGCAAATTTAGAGATAGATGTAAATTTACAGATTTAAGAAGCTTACTGTACATCAAGTGAGCAAATGATGAAGAAAACCATACTTAGGCAAATTGTAGTCAAACTGCTGAAAACCAAAGATAAACTGAAAAGCTTTGAAAACAGTAAGAGAAAAGGAGACATTTCATAATGTTTGAAATAACAAATGAATAATTCATCAGAAACTGTGGAGGCTAGAAGACTGTGGAACTACATTTTAAAGTACTGAAAGAAAAAAAAGGCATAATTTTTTTACTCCAGTGCAAGTCTTCTTCAAGAATATGGGAAATGTGGACGCAGACATGTGAAGATGGAGGCGGAGATTGGAGTTAGGTGTCAATAAAACAAGGAATGCCAAGAATTGCCAGCAACCACCCAGAGCTGGGTGAGAGCATTAAGTCTAAGTAAGCATCTGTGTCTGGATTGAATGATTTGATGCTACTCAATTTCTCTGACTCCTCTGGGGACACGGAAACCCCAGTTGCAGCTTGTGCTGCTGCAGAATGTTGGCCCTGTGAGCTAGAAATGAAAGAATGACGAATGTCAGTGAAGCCGTGCGTGAGCAGGTCAGTGGCTTTCTCTAAACAGTAGGCTCCTGGCTCCTGTGTGCAGAGGATGACCTGTGAGTCCTTGATCTGTACAGACAGCCCAGCAATGACCTTGGTGCTGGAAACAAAAGGCATTCAGTTAGCCCTGTCATCCTGGGTTTGGATCTTAGCTCTATCTTTGTGGAAGTATCATCTCTGTTTTAAAAACACAATAATTCCATTCTGGATGGTATAAACACCATATCAACACACAGTTAGGAACATTTGTTTAATTTTATTTTTAAAAGCTTTTATTTTTATTTTTATCTAATTTTGTTTTATAATTGTTTGACCATTTATATGGTTTTCAAAGTCAAATCTACAAAGGAAATTTTGTTTAAAAAATTTAGACTTTTTTATATGTGCTTTATTTTTTGCAATAAACTCTTAACTCCTGTTGTCTAGAGTTTTTTGATATATTCTTTTACATTTTTTCTTTATTTTTGTTATTAATACATGTTTTGTGGATATTACAATTAGAACTATTATATATACTAGAAAGAACTTTTTTATTATTTATTTAACATTTTTAAAAGTTAGTTACGTTATCAGTATTTTTCTTTATGGCCTCTGGACTTTGTATCTTGTTTAGAAAGCTTTTCTTATTTAGGAATTATTTTCAATAACATGTTTTCTTTTTCATAATAGTATTTTAGTTAACTTTATCCAAAATTTATTTTGGGATGCAAGAGAGAACTACAGAACATTAGCTCTAAATTGTTGTCCAATTGTCTCTACATCATTTATTGAAAAATTCATCTAAACCCTATTGCCTGAAGTGCTACCTTTATCACAATGCATCCCACAGGCATTTGATTCTATTTTCAGAATCTATCTTCCATTGTTCAGTTATTTTGGGTGCTAAAGTCAACACGTTTTAAGGCCCACATCGTTCTAGTCCAGACATCTGGTAAAGCAAGTCCTCCATTACTTTCCAGAATCTTCCTAGCTATTCTTGGATTTCTAACTTTCCACATCTATTATAGATTTGTCTGATTAAATTTCCTTCTCTAGTTTTCTGATATTTTGAGGAAGAATCTTATTGAGTTGGTAGTTTGTGATAGAATGAGTTTTTTAGTGGTGGTTTTTAAAATAGATTTCCAGTGATTTGTTAATGTTAACAATATGGTAATAAAGCTTTACTAACATCTCTAGTTTCTTCAGAACAGAATCCTAGGAATAGAATAATACTGTATCAAAGGATATAGAGATTTGTGTGTCTCTATGTATTGTAAGTTCACTTTCCTTAAAGATTGTAGCAAGTACATGAAAGTGCCTATTTTTCCTAGCCTTCTGTCCAGGACTGAATATCTGAATATATTATGTTTAAGTGTTTCAGAAAACTTCCCCACCAAAACATCCATGAAGTATGATGGGAGTGAGACTCACTAGTATAATTTGGAGGTTATATCTTATGTTTGTTTCCTTTATTGTACTGAGGGGAAAATCAAGGTACAGAGATGGTTAAGACTTGGTCAGAATTATGCAGACATTCTCATTAAAGGGATCACTAGCCAGGGGTCTTAACTTATAAGCCATAGTAGGAATGTACGTGCACACACATGCACACAGGATTTCAACTTCAAACATATCCCCAAGTTAGAACTCAATTTGTCCCTCATTAATCTTTTAGAATGACCATTATAGGCCACAAAGTAATAACCAAAGAATTTTGATGATAGCAGAATTTTAGAATTTTGGGTACAGATTGAATGTCAAGTAAGATTCCAGCATTTCTTCCAAATTGTAGCTTTCTAAAATTTAGAAGAAGAAACAGCAGTGACCGGAAGTTTCTTTTTTACTTGCTTTCATTTATTTGTAAATCTCTCTTTAAGGAAAAATAAGTATAATATCCATATTTTTTTTCAAAGATGATAAGACTCAAAACAATGGCAATTAAAGGATGAAGAAACAGTTTCATGTAAGTTTCACTTTTTTCTGAGTTACCTTTTTCATTATTACAAGAGAGATTTTTTGGTATAAATATTTGAAATGTGATGGCATTTATAAGAACAAAAATTTCAGGACCAGCCATAAATTATAACTACCTAATTGTTCCCTGACATAATTGATTTTTGCTAGGCACACTAAACTAATTTGTAACAATGAATTTAGAACTGATCCTGGTAAAATATTTACATGATAAAATCTTGGAAAATGGTGAATTTTCTTCACAGTTTTTGGAAATTGTTTCTCGGATAATGTCAGATACTCAAAGTGGCATGGAACATGAGCCAAACAGACAAAATACGGGCAATTTCTACCCTGCAAAATTGAAAATAAAAGAGACAAGCATTTTCAGTTGACCTGTCGTCAATCTGTGTTAACTTCCCTTCACATTCAGGGGGGAACAAAAATGCCCTTTTGGTACTCTCCTTGACAAAGAAGCATCACTCTCTGACTTATGGGAAAGAATAAGTGCTTCTGAGAGCAGCTCCAGCCAGGGCTGGCTCTGAAGAGTTATAAGTCCGTAAAAAAAAAAAAAAATTTTTTTCTTTAAGTGGCCTTCACAGCCCTAGACTTCACAACATCTTATTAGCTTTGGCTTTCAAGTATCCTTAATTGATAGAATAAATTTTCTTTAGAAGCCACATTCAAATACCTTTTAAAAATGCATTTATAAGTGGTTATATTAATAATTAGAGAATGCTCATGATTTAAGGAGGTGCTTATTAATTTTTGTTTCATAATTAGTTTATTTTGTTTTGAATTTTCCTATATAGACTCACTCTACATGCTGAGTAGGGCTGAGTTAGACTGCTAAAAATGTGATGCAACTTAGTAATTAAATCTTATTTATTGACCATCTACTTTTATCTATAATGCCTACTTCGAACTAAGAAATTGAACACAACATATCAAATTCTTGCTCTCAAAGTTTCTTTAATCTAGAGGAAGGAGACAGTGAACTAAATATACAAGTGCATGTCAAATAGTTATAAGTATTCCACTGTAGTGTACTTTCCAGGAAGGCAATGGTTTTGTCTGTTTTATTCGGTAATGTATCGCATGGTGTCCAAACACTGCCCAGCATGTGGTAAACATTTGTCAAATGGCTGATGATTGTGATGTGCTGTAAAAATGACAAGAATGTGGAGGGCTGTGCCGATGTGGTGGTCAGGCAAGTTCTCTTTGAGAATGTCATGTTTCGGCCAGGACTTGCAGGATCAGAAAGAGCCAGTCTTGTGCTGATTTAGACAGAAGCGCATTCTAGAGCAAACAGCTAGTGCAAAGGCCCTATGACAGGAATGAACTTGGCAAATTCAAGAAATAGAAAAGTAACCATGGCCATCAGTATGTGATGAAGGCAGAGAGTAAGCAGAGCCAGAGAGTGAGGTGCACTAAAGCGTATCAAATGCTTGATTTTACCTTTTTTTTTAAAGTTCCTGGAAGATTCTATTCAGGGTGTTAAGATTTCATATTATGTTAATGAGTAGGATTGGCTTGTAAGTTTCATTTCCTCATAGTATTCATCAGATTTTGGTATCTTGGTTAAGGGAACTTCAATAAATAGTAGATAAGGCTTTCCCCCAATTTTATGAGAGTATTTATGTATTATTTTAATTACTTCTTAAATGTTGGTAGAAATTATAAAAATATGTCTGGGCCTGTTTTTTTTTAATGGATACATACATACTCCTGACTCAATTTCTGAAATGCTTATAGGACAATTTTCTACTTTTCTGTTATTTTTGAGCCATATGTATTTTTATATATTTAAATCTAAGTTTTCAAATTTGTTGGCATACAGTTGTTCATAAAATTCTTTTGCATCTCTGTTGCAGTAGGAGAGCTGCTTATTATTCATTTCAGCATTCTTAATGCTCTTTGTGTGTGCTTTTTCACATTTTTTGATCAGTCATGAGAGATTTGTTTCTTCAGATAAACAAATTTTGTTTTTTGAATCTATTGCAGTCATTCATATGTACATTTCATTAATTTCTACTCATATTTTGACTTATTTTGGATTTAATATTTCCTTTTTTTCTAAATTCTCAAGTAGGAAGCTTAATTTTCAGTCTATCACTGTATAAAAAGCACTTTAGCCTATGTAATTGTTGTTTTTTATTTTACTTTAGGTGTATCCTACGACTTAAATATTTGAAAACATGCACATTTTTATTTATCTATATATACAAATATTTATCTCTCTCTATACAAATATTATCTCCTTGCTGTTGGCTTCTAATTTAATACTTTTGTGGTCTAAAGAGATCTATGCGATACCACTCTTTTGAAATTTGTTGAAACATTTGACAATGAATATCCTAAAATAAGTATTCCATATCTGTATGAATTGAATATGTGTTCTGAAATTGCGTAGAATATTCCTAATGCATCTACTATATCTACTCCGTTAGCTTTTTATTGTTTAATATCAGGAAGGTTACTTGATTTCCTTGTCCAGTTAAGCCATCAGTCATTCAGAGATGTGGATATTGTTTTCATCATAATATTTGTTTTTCAAACTTTTTTGTTTTAAAAATATTTAGTTGAACTATTTTATTAGGTATGCACAATGAAAAGAAATATTAATTGTAATACAACAGTGTTTCTTTTTATATGAAAAGTGTATATATTTAAAGGGTACAACATGATGATTCGATATACATGTACACAGTGAAATTATTACTGTCCATTAATTACCATGTCATCTCCTCACAGTTACCATTTTTTTGTGTGTATGTGATGAGCACACGTGAAATCTTAGCATATTTCCAATATTCAATACAGTATTATTAATTGTAGTCATCGGGCTGTACATTAGATCTGTAGACTTACTCATTCTGCATAGTAGCAACTTTGTCCCCTCTGACTGATATCTCCCCATTTCCCCTGCCTCCCCATCCTTGGTAACCACCTTCCTACTCTCTACTTCTGTATATTCAACTTTTTAAGATTCCACATACAACTGAGACCATGCAGTTTTTTTCTTTCTGTGACTGGCTTATTTCACTTAACATAGTGTTTTCCAGGTTCATCCACATTGTTGCGAAGAGCAGAATCTCTTTTTTAAAGTCCGAATAATATTTCATTGTGAATATCATAATTTCTTTATCCATTCATCCATATGGCACTGTTCTTTATTTCTAGCCATGATTTTGACTTAATTTTATTTTCTTTACTTATATAGCAAGCCAAGCATTTTTAATTAATGTTTTCCTGTTACATTATTTTGCTATTTGTAGTGATTTGTTTTCTCCTTTTCTATCCTTTTTTCTTTCAATTTTTCTCTGTATGTTTTCTTATGATAATGATATTAGGTATGATTGTCATTACAAAATACAGGTTTTTTGTGCATTTTGTTTTTATATTGTCTGTCGTCTTTGTTTTAATGCCAGAGATTTTTACACTTACTGTGATTTCTGGTGTATGTGTATGTGTGCTTATATGAGTGCGTCTATATTTCTTCAATCTTATTTTATGGCTTCTATTTATAAATTCTTAAAAATTTCTTCTTTTATATTGTGTTCTTTTGAATTGATTATTTGATTTTCTTTTTCCTTAATTCTTTTCCCTCTACTTTCCCCTCTAGTATTCATTTGAACTCACATATTATACTTCTCTTGCATTAGTAAAAAATTTAATATGCAAATTTTAGGTGTTAATTCTAAATTTAATTAATGTCTTTATTCTTTTCTGAATCAAAAATTTAGTATGTATTAACTCTGATCAGTTATTGGTTGACTTGGATGTTGTTATCCAGTATTTTAGTTTTATTTTGCTTTTTTAATATCATAAGATTATTTTTACTTTACAGTGTCATTGCTTATTAAAATTTACTGTTGTGTTTGCCAATTTATTTACTCACTGGTTATTCTTGAATCTTAGGCTTTCCTTTTGGGACAATTTTTTTTCTTCAAGTGCATTTTAAAAAACTTTCTAGGTAAATATCTGCTGGAGGTAAACTGAGTTTCTGTGTATGCGTGTATGTGTGCATCTCAAGATTACTCTGATCCTTAAATGATAATTTCACTTTGTATGATGCTGTTGCAAGCATCTTTTAATCAAATGTCCTTTTAAAAACATTGTCTTTTTATTCTTTAGCTAGGAGTGGATTTCCTTTTATTTACCCTTACTAACATCAATATTATTCCACATCTGAGTTTCTTCGTTTTTTGTCAATTTGGGGAAATTCTCAATCATTGTCTCTTTGAATAGTGCTTCTCACATTGTCTTCTTTTCAACTTTAGAACTCAAAATAGGCATTTATGTTAGAATTTCTGAGTTTGTCTTACTTGTCTCAGATTTTCTTCATATATTCCATCTCTTTATCTCTCTCTGTTTTATTCTGGTTATTTTCCATAATTCTGTCTTCCAGTTAATGGATGTTCCCTATATGCGTCCTTTGTGTGATTTAAAATTTCTCTTCTAGATATGTCTCTCTCTATGTATATCATGTACATGTGTATGTGTGTGTGCATCGGACATATCTTTTCATTCTTTTCTCAATTTGAATGATCATCTTTGATTGTCTCTATTTCTTATCTCATATTTCCAGTTTCCATTTTAGCTCCTTAAATATATTCTACATTTAACTGTTATTTTTGGACCCTTTTATCTCCCCCGTTTTATTATTTTAATTATGACCATCTATTCTTTGGAACTTCATCTGTAGGTACTTCCCGAATCCCAGGTTACTGGCGTACTTCCTGAGAATGCTTAAGTTTCCTTCCTCCAGATGCCTGGGGCAGTGGCTGACCTAAGTCATTTAAACTAAATTCTTGGCTTGAATTTGGGTCTGAAGGCAAATGATGGCCAGTGAATGATTATGTGTTCTCATAGGAGATTTCATTTTTCTCTTCTACTTAAAGTTAGGTTTAAGATGATCTTCCTATCAGTTCTCCTTCTGGGAATGATATTCTTTCTCTAGTTTAAGTTTCACAGAAGGTTTGACAACATGGAGATAGAACTATGTAGAAATTTTATGATCTTTTTTCCATGTTATGATGATTTGGGGCCTCCTTGTCTTTTGTGCTCTTGATGTGGTTATTAAAGCCTTGTCTTACCCTTCTGGATTCCAGTTCCTGTTTTATTTTCGGATTATGAAGATTTCCTTTTATTTCAGGCAAAAAGGTTTTAGAAATATTCAGCACCTTCAACTATCACATAGTGGGGTAGTTTTTCCACATATCTAATATGCTATGTTGCCTGAAATAAAAGTCCCAAATTATTTTTAGCTTGTTTTTTACATCATAATTCTTTGTAAAGTGAATTATTTTTGTTCATTATTATCTTCATTATTAGCTTAGTTATTATTTTTTGACAGTTACTGAAATGTCTGGGACGTAAAAAAAGGAAAAACTTTCCTCCTCCTGCTGAATATTCTCTTCCCTCCCCCCCACATGTATCTTTTATTTTTAACTTCCCTCCTGATCAGAATTTATAAATGGATACTAATGAATACATATCGATTAACTCTGAATCTCCAAGGGAGCAAGACAGTGGAGAGGAAGGTGAATGCCTGTAATTCAGGAAGTTTTCCAATGCACATAATGAACTTCGACTGCACTTTATGTGTGTGTTTTGTGTGTGTGTGTGTGTGTGTGTGTGTGTGTGTGGCTGGCCACTTGCAGGTTCTGGGTCTACTGACTAGTGCTTGGAAGTGCCTTTAAGACAAATTATAGTACAAGATGTGCAACAAAAAATGTATCATAATGAAATTCTAGCTAATAATGCAAATGTGGTATTATGTTTTATTTCCTCAATTGTCCACACTGCCTGTCTTCTCTTTTCTTCATTTACGGTGCTAGCTTTAATATTTTCTTTTCTGACTCTGCTATATAGATCATTCATTCCTTTCTTAGAAATTTCTCTTTTGAGAAGGAAAGTGACCCTGGATTTTGACCTCAGGCTAACCTCACCACTCAATCAAGATTTGATAATGAATGGCTTCCCTCTCTAAACTAATAATTTAAATTATACTCCTGCTGGTCCTCCCTTATGCAATATTCTCCACTCTAGCTTTAATAATTGCCACAGAATAAAACTTCCAACTTAAAAATGTTTGGGAGGCTAACATTTTATTTTTCAGTGTCGATTAGGGCTGTTGCTTTTCTTTGCATTGGTTTTCAGAGCAACTGTAGAAAAGAAACCATCTATAACAGCTTTCAAATTGAATCAATGTGTGTATATTGCTGATATTCTGGAAACCCTTTCATCCATCTTATTAATTTATACTTAGGGAGTAGGCAATTTGAAGATTTTATTTTGAGATGAAAAACCATAATGGATCTAAACATGTGAAGATACATATTTAATGCACTTTAATGCCTTTATGGTCTCACTGTTGAAATGTATTGCCCTAAATAATTCTGTGTAGGAGTGCTTATACCATCACTGCTGCATTCCCTAGAGAGCTATGGATATGTTCTAGTGGGGGCTCTACCAGCTCAACTTGTTGAAATATTTCTCTCTCCACAACTTTCGCTTGGTACTGGGATCCCAATGGTCAATGAGTTTAATGTTCCACTGTGTATCATGAATCCAAAGATGGAGCAAAGACTTGATTTTGTTTTCCACACAGAATTTAAGGCTAGTGCTTCCTGGAAAATAACTTGGGCGACTGATGTAATTATTATTGTGAATATTTCAGTTTTATTCTTGTTATTATTGTTATTGAGTTTTGTGTCTCATAACAGAAATCAACTTTTAATTGTATAAAGTCTATGCCATAGGTACTGCTATTCATATTTTGTATTTGAAAGATGTAAATAGATTAACCACTTTGAAAAATAACTGACTAATATTTATTGAGAAATTATCAGTAAATGCCATATCCTAGTATTTTTATTGCCTTATCTCTTTAATACAAGTGCTTTAGTCTAGGTATTTTATTAACTCTTCTTCATACATGAAGAAACTGAGTCTTAGAGACCTGTTTCCAAAGTTATATGCTCAGTGAATGTTGGAACTCGCTTTGCAGCTTTGCTCTTTCTCAACTAGAAGTGAGCATTGGATTTGGGGGAGGTTTAGGAGAAAAGAAGAGTAAATAGAATATGAGTTAGTCATCCAGAAGCTTGGGATCTTGTTGAGTTTTTAACACTGACAATGACTTTAGCCTTCAGCATGTATTCGGGAAAGATATGTGACCCTATCATTTTGTTGATTTTACAGATTATTATCCTAGAATCACAGAATTAAAAACATCAAATTCGAGAGGTCCTCTTAAAGACAAGACACATGAAACTACACATTTTCCAAATAGTAAAGCTATACTTTAGAGAAGAGAGATGATTTATTTCAAATACAGACTTATTGTCTTCAGTTTTATTTTACATTGATTGGTCATTTTATCCACAACACAACATGAATTGTTTAAGAGTAGACATTGTGCCTATCTGGCCAGAGCACAGAATGGAGTCTTAACAATGTCTTTCTGTAATATATTAAGTGAATGGAAATTGTTTTGACATACCCCATACATTAAGTGATATGTAGCAACAATCAATGAGGTTATGTATAAAGGCTTTAAATATATGAAGATTTGCATTTCTTTTGTAGCATCAGCCTCCAGATTACATTCTTGATAACCTGAATAGTCATTCTGACTTTTGTTTCTATGTTGAAAATAGTGATAATAAATGTTAGCTATTACAATTATTATTTTTATCAACAAGTTCTTACAAAGTCCTTGGCATGGCCCCAAGTGCTTTTATAATTATTATCTCAATTAATCTACAAACCAACTCTATGCTGTAGGTAGTATTTTCTACCAATTTTATAGATGAGGAACTGGAAGCCTAGAAAAATTCCAAGCAAGTGAGTAGCAGAACTGGAATTTGGAATCCCCTTTTTTTGAGCCTTCAAATCATTCTTCTTTATCTTGGTGGCTTGATTATTTACTTGATAGAATTTGTCACAATGTGCAATTACCTACTTTCTCTTTCCTTTCTCTTCTACCAACATGCAGGCTTCATGGGGGTAAGTCTATTTCCATAGTTCTGTTAGTTTTCAGCATGTAACGTAGCACCTGCTACACAAAAGACACATCTCATGTCAATAGTGTTTACTGAAAAATGACTCCAAAGTCACATCTGGGGCCACTATACACATGAAAGAAAGTTTCTACTAAACAAACTTATTCATTTTAAGGGAGCAGGGAAATCCAGGTTTTAATGTAGGTAATGATATTTGCTAAAATTAAAAATGAGGTAATTTAATAATTTTATATTGCAAGTTGGTATTCTGAATTATCGAGTCTCAAGAATGCAACATTGAAATGCCACTTAATTACTGCCATCATATATTTGAGGGAAATTGTAATGAGAGGGGTGACCAGCTGTTCCCCGTCTGCACTGAGTACAGGACAAGAGGAAAAGGGGCTTAATCAAAAGCTCAAAGATTTAGCTGGTTTCAGAAAGGGCTGGAAGACATTGGAGCATGTTTTTGACATGCTATCAAGAATCAGTTTTCCACATGTTTTCAATTACTACTTCTTTTTGTGCTGTCATATGATGTCTCCAATAATCTGACTCTTCTTTCTGATTCCCAAACTTCCCGGTCTCGCTAGAAACATCAAAGTTCAAGTTACCAAGAACAAGTTTCCCAGGCCACAGTCATCACTGTGAATGGCACCACTCATATAATTAATCCGGTATGGTCTTGTACCAGCTAGTGAGATGAGATAATTTGTTCTATAAGCGAAGCAATTTACAGTTTGTGACAAAGTAAAGGACTTGCTGGAATATCATTTAGACTGTATAACTTCACTGGATTTAATTTGCTTAATGCATTTGTACTTCTCATGTTTGATAATATCACTAAGAAATAGATGTAATCTCCCAAAATAATGATCAATTCCGAAATGGACAATTAGTTGAATCAAACATCCAAAACTATAATAAATTATATAAGAAAGAAGTTTAATCTTCTCTGGCATTTTCACAGATATTAAAGTGAAAGAACATCGAGCGGGTTTGCTTTTTCACTCTGGTAGGGATGCATTCTGTGTTTTATATGGCTTGGAGCAGAGCTAATCAGCTGGGCATTGCATAAAATTCTTGTTGGCATCAGCTCTACCCAATGTTGTTTCTTATGCCCTGTAAGTTTTTAATTCAGTACATATTTTTGGATGCCCACTACATTTCAGTCTACTTCAGGTGGCACTTGAGGTGACCAGTAGTGAAGGCAAAGTACAGGCTAAGATTAAAGCAGCAGTGAAGACCCAGGTCTGGTTACTCAGAAACGCCAAGCACTAGAAAATCATGTAGCTGTAAAACAGTCCCACCATGTTTCACAGGTGAAAGAAATGAGTGCTATCTGCACATTCCAGGTAGAAGAGACTCAGGCAGCGTGGTTTAAGAGCATAGCTCTGAAGGCTCCTCCATTTATTTGCTTCATGACCGTACAAGTTATGTAAATTTTTGTAACACGGTTTTCTCATCTTTGGAGTTGGGATAATAATAGTATTACTTTTTAGGGTTGTTATAAGAATTAAGTGTCCTCCGTGTGTGTGTGTGTACATCTGCTCTTACAAAAGAGGTTGGCAAACTAGTCCATTGGCCACATTTGGCCTGCTACCTGTTTTTGTATGGCCCAGGAATAGTTTTTACATTTTTTAAATATTGAAAAAAAATTTTTAATATAATATTTTTGACACATGAAAATTATATGAAATTCAGTGTCCGTTTATTCAGTGTCCATAAGTCACACAGTCACGCTCATTTGCTTTTGTACTTATTGTCTTTAGCTGCTTTCACTCTACAAAGGCAGAGATGAGTAGTTGTGATAGAGACTATGACCTGCAAAACCTGCAATATTTATTATCTGACCATTTACAGGACAAATTTGTCAAACTCTGGCTTATAATATTGTCTAACATAAAGTAAAATAGTAAACCGTTACCTATTATTATGATGAATCCATTTTCTAAGTTTTTATAATAATTTAGCTGAAGCTTTTAATGAACACCTCTTCATTTTAGAAGCTAAATGTAATGAGTTACAGAATATTCATGTAGTTGTCAAATATAAGCATATATCTGACTCAAGTCTCTGTCTCCTCACCCTATCTTAGAATTTCGCTGAGAAGGAATACATCTTAAGCCTCTCACTTGCGCAGGTGGACCTCTAAAGCTTCGTGGATCAAAATAAGTTTGGTGACTGGCCTAACTGGTGTGATTATAATATCATAGAAAACAGTTGTAAAATGGTAACTGAAGCTCGTGGGCTTTATCTGCTGCACTCTGCTCCTCTTCTCAGCCTCAGCTATGGAAAACTATATTTGTGAATAGTTAAGTACTGTGAACAAGGAGGAGTTAGAATTATATCCCTGAAGCAGACTCAAAATCCCTATCATCCCCATAGGAATCCAACTCAAACCGACTGGCGAATGCTAGGCCAGCATTCACTTTATCTCTGGTGCAAAAACCCCTCTTCAAGGTCTCTCTACTTGGAGACTCGTTTTGGTTCCATGATCGCGCAACACATATGGGGAAGTATGTTCGATATACCATTATTTCATACCCTGCTATTTCTTTAGTGAGGTGACTCATTTGTTCTGCTATTATTTTTTCATGTGTAGACTTCTTATATAAATTACTTTACTTGCTGCTTTTGGGCTCCGAATTTTGAAGCTCTCTTTTGAAAATCAATAACACCTATCTTCTGAGGGAAACTCTGGGCAAAGCAAGCTGTGATGGCTTTTGTTATACTTCTTGGCATTAATTATTCATGGTATTTATTGAATAATTCAACATGTTATATGATAATTTTAAAATTCTCTACCTTGTTACTGAAAAAGTGAAGACTTTTTGGGTGATCAATTGATTCATGCCAAATGAAGCTATTATCAGTAAGAGCATACAATATGTAAGAAGGTGACTTTCAGGTTCCAGGTCTTCATTAAATAAAATAAAAATGATTTGTATATTCCATGGCCCTCGAGGAGAACAGGGAGCTTATTCCTACTCTGACTACACTGCAAGGAAAGCAGAATTACCAGTATAATGTTCAAGCAAGACTTTGAGAAATAAGGTACACTTTCTTGTGTGATAAAATGCCAATAAAGTAATAAAGTAAAACATCTTCTTTCCTCTATAGTTAATTAAATGATATAAACATTTCCCACAAAATAGTCTCTTTTTTCCTCTCTTTGTTGTCCTCTTGATTTTGTTCTTTGAACTTAATTGGCAAAAATACATAAAAGATTTCTTAAGGATTTGTTTTTGTTATTTTTAATTATTTCTATGTTTTTATCATTCAGATTTATTCCATTATTTAATCCTTTGTTCTGACACTTAATTCTATATTAACTATCTTTCTGATGCTCATGGATCTTTTGTAAATGCATAACCCTACCATCTACACCATATCTAAGTCAATAATAAGCTACAATATCACTTAAGCTGTTTTGATGTAAAAGCAGCAAAGTCAGAATTTCTGACTTTCCATCAAGTCTTTCTCTTGGGCCTTCCAGTATTCCTACACTAAATAATTCCCCTTCCAGCTTGGCTTTTAAGCAGTTTTAAAATCTGCACTAAAATATCTTTATATGCTATATAATTTCAAAATCCTATAGCTATGTTTGAACCAATGGCCTATTTAATATTCTGTCATCAGGTTGCATATCAGTTCACACTGGGATGGAGTGGGCTAGAGAAGCTGAATATGAATTAAAGTATTTTAGAAGCATACTAAAAAGGCCTGAATAGGTGACTAAAATGTCCATATTTATTGAAACTTTCAAACAGGTCAAAATTCTATAAGAGGTCATATATGGTTCAACTTAATTTAACATGAAATTACCCAAAGGAAATTCACTGGTTTTCTTGGCCCACTGGTTTCTTGGCCCACTTGGCTCACTGGTTTTCACTGGTTTTCTTGGCCCAACAACCTGCTAGTGAAGGGAGAACTAAACGACAAGGTGTTCATCGTGGTATCATTAATAAAAGATAAATTATGGCACATAAACATAAGTTATTAGGCTAAAATATATAACAAGTTACATATTAGTATGGGCAACACAACATGCATGCATACAAGCATATATGTGTGCATATATCTATAGTTTTTAATGTATATATACATTTATAGAAACAAGAATATGCATATGTGTATATGTATATACAGTATATAAATATCACATATTTGTGTATATTCTTTCAAATTATTTTTACCAATAATGTCTGACTTGATGGAACCAAGGTTTTTATTTTCTAGTTTTATTTTCTTAATTTTTCAAATTCTTCTTAAAGAACGTGTTTTGGTTTTGCAAATAGTAAAACAAAACGCTTTTTTTTTAGTTAAAAACTTTCTAATCTGGGAAAAACAGATTTCGTATTATCTGAAATCATAAATATGAAATCTTTGTAAGTAATTACACTTTAAAAATATTTCCATCCCTCTTTCCCATCTTTCACAGTCCAAATTTGTTATTAACCATGAATGCTTCAGTGAGCAATCAAACAGGAGACTTATGTGATTACACTGCATGGGAATACAGGGAAGCACAAGTGGGAACAAGTCTGAGACCCAATCTGAGTGGCAGTTCTGCTCAAAAAAGCTGTAACACAAATCAGGTACAAACAGAACTTTTCACAGGGCATATACCTTTTACAAAAACTGGAATTCTAACATAATTACATCTCTCTACAGAGCTATCTTTAGAGTTTCTGTGAGGCAAATTTGAAATTAGGTTTTGCTGTGATTACGGAGTCAGATCAAAATAAGGAGAAATAGAAAATCAATAGTATTTATTGATTTATTGATTTATGTCTCATCTTTTGGGGACTTAAAGTCATTTAGAAAATAATGAGGAAATAAATGTTAATGAAAAACAGAGTTAAGATCATGTGAAGTTAGATGACAAAAATCTTGTATCCTGGCTTCTGTATCAGGAGGTAAAACTGGTTCGTTGTGAGCAAAAGTTTTTTATAAACTAATGTTTAAGATAAAGCATAAAATTTCTAAATGTACCAATTTTTTCATGATTACCATACGTATTATCAAAAATGTGTCCTTACATTTTTAACCTGTTCAATTTATTATTATTAATATTTTTATCATTTATTTATTTATTTATTTTAGGCAGATGTCCCCTGAGATTCCTGGCCCCTGTACACACAACTTCTTCCAGTTTTTCAACCTAATAAATTTATTTTAAAATTTATTTCAAGATAGCTCTATTACTTTGTACAGTCTTCATTATTTTAAACTGATATCTACTTCCTATAAATCCTAGATTTACACTGAAAACATACCTCGGATAGGCCTAATCCTATTTTCATCTCCACTTCTCTCCAACATTTATACCAAAGATCTATATGAACCTATGTGAATTTATACCAATGATTCTGCATTCATATCTGTAAAAAAGGATTGAGCGATTACTCCAAAATATGTATTTATATTGTATACACATACACACATACATAATACAGATGTCCATCTACATATTAGATTGTGTCTCTGAAGGTTTAGATTAAAGCTTGGAGCAAAGTAAACATTTAATAAGTATTTTCTGAATGTATGAACAAATGAATAAAAGGATATAACAGGGAAAATTTATTATGTTTGTAAAGAAAAACTTTCAGTAAATTTAGTGATCCCGAATGAGTGCAACAACAGCAAAGACTAAGCAAAGGGATCTTAGCTTCATGCACATGGTGTGGATCAGGTAGTATATTCTGTTACATACTTTCAACCAATATATAAATACACCAGTGAGGTTGACCATCGCTTCTGAGGTTGTGTCAGAGGCGTATCCATTTCTGGTATAATGATGGGTAGTCTGAGAACCAAATTCCCATTGTTAGCTTGAGGAGCACTGTTTAAGAAATCTCCTTTTATCCTAAAACATGCAATATACACAAGCGTACTGTATGTTTTAAATTGCTGATTAAAAGAAAGTTTAATGCTGAACACCTGCATGGAAAGACACTCTCTATACCTCTGATAATTTTCATTAATGCCAATTTCAATAAAAATATAAACTATGGCTGGACACTTTCCAATCTTTTTTTTTTTTTTTTTAAGGCAAGTTTTGGTCAGCTTTCTAACTTTCCGCTTTTTTGCTGTCTTTTAAGGTAACATCTAGAAACAGCTAAGTTATTACTTACTTATTGAATGGAGTTCTAAGAGACTGATCAAATTCCCAAAGCCTTGGTATACAGAAATTCTAGAATCAGGTGTCCTCAATTCTTCATAGCTCGTGATAACATATGTTACATAGAAAATATTTCCTTGGAAAATACAAATAGCAATTATTTTCTTAAAATATACCCATTAGAATGGAAAACATTACTGTATCCAATTCTATATCATGAATAACCAAATATATCATTAATTTATAATTTAAAGATTATATCAAGGCGAGATTTCGTAATCTATTAAAAATACTATTTTTTGTAACATACTTGATAAACTGATTAGTGATTGAAAGCTATGACAAAAGAATTCTATACACTTGGAGAAAAGAGCAACTATACAATTCTCATATATATTTATATGTATATTTATATATAAATTATTAATAACTAAAATTATAGTGATTTTACTCTAAATTACTAAGTAATTCCACTATTTAAAGATAGAGAAGATATTTTATACTGCCTAAGTCTGGCACAAATTTTGTATTAACTTTGGTGCTTTATATTTTGGGACTTTCAGGTCAATTTTGGGCTTTCTACAGCTAATAATTCCAATACTCATAGGCATAACAATGAAGAATCTAGTTATTTGTCTTATTACAAACCTCGTAATAAGTATCACACGATAATCCATTAAGAGTATGAATTGGTTTTTTGTTTTAGATGCTGTAACACACTTAAAATAATGAGAGGCAATTTTCTTTCTCCCGTTTAAGGGAATGAAGTCTTAGATTTTGGGAGGTATGAGGCTACCCTTGTCCCTAGTGAGAATTAACAGGCTCTTAAAATATTAAAAAAACTTTCAATTTAATGGATGATGACATTGGATAATCCTAGAAGGGAAGATCTAGGGGTAAGGGAGATGGATGTATCCCATCCTAGAGGAGGAGAAACTTGGAAAATGTGGAGAAAGGGTGAACAGCTGTTTTGGCAAGGAATTGTGGGAAACGTCGTTCAAGAACGATGTAGATCCATGCTGTGCGTTCACACGCTCTCATTGAACGTGGTTATCAGTTACTTATGGAAGCTAAACATTAGGTGATGTTTCCTAATGTTTAGGAGGCTTAGTCAGGAATTGGGAGGTTGAGCCTCTTAGGAGTAGAGAAGGCCTCTTTGGGAGGCGTCTGTGGTAGACGTGCTGTTCCAAGAAACGTTGGTGAGGATGCTTAAAATCAGGCTGGTATGCCATCTGTGTCGGCTCTGGTACATCTGCCTCTTCTACCACCCAAGGCCATGGTTCTCAAATGAGTCCAATGTGGAAATGGGGTGGAGCATAAAGATCACTTATTTTGGAAATTTGGTTTGCCCTTGCAAGAATTAACTTGGTGCCAACAAACACTAAAGTTTCTGTTTGTAAATATTGTGGAACAAATTTATGTTTATTAGAGAAGTAAACACTCAAAATATTTTATTTGAACTAATAATACATCTTGTCCAGAGTGGAAATTTCATTAAGATTTATAGTTATAATGGGAAGCATGTTTTCTTTTTTTACTTATCTTAATATGTATCTCTTATTCTCCATTTATTTAGGTATTCTTTTACTCAATAACATTTATTGCTTAATTTGATAAACAAGCAAAGCTGGAAATTGTCTCTGGCCTTGATTCAATTACAGTGTAAAAGGGGATTGAAGAATAAATAATATGATTAATATGAAATTTAATATTAAATATTTATGTTGTTGTATTGAGAAAAATGCTTTTCAATTCCTTTTGGAGTTAGGAGACCTGAAAGATGACCTTAGAGTATTGATATTTCTATTGCAGAGAATCAATGTCAAATACATGGCTGTCAGAAAAATCAAAGCCATTTGATATGCAGATATTTTTAGAAGAACAGAAAAGCTAGCAAATCTCTCTGGCATTTATTAGTTTTACATTTTACTTGCCTTAAGGACAGTTCTGATCAAAAAAAGTGCAATCTGTTTGTCTGTCTGAAAAGTCATCAAAGCATTTTTTTAAAGTAATATCTTAATAAATAAATTAGTTGAATTCATTCAACCAACTTTTCTTTTTAGCTGGGATCAGCTGGGTCCCATATGCTATGTCATTATGCTTATAGCCATACATTAAATGAGCTTATATTTAACCAAAAAAGATATAATTATTTGTTAAATGTAAAAGTGCGATGGATATTATAAAGACATGTTAGATGAGATTTCAGTCCAGAACAGAGATTCTCAACCCGAACAGTTTTGCCCCACAGTGGACATTCCGTAATGTCCGTGGACGCTTATTTTTGTCATGACTAGGGAAGGGGGTGCTACTGGAATCCAGTGGGTAGAGGCAAAGGATGATGCTAACCTTCTTATAATGCACTTGACTGCCCTCACGACAAGGATTTACCTGCTCCATGAAGTCAATAGTGACATTGTTGAGAAACCCTGGTCTAGAATGATGGGAAGGCAGAAGATGAAAGCCATATAGCTGAGTGACTGCTTTTTGAGTGGTGATACCTTTTAAATATTCTACCTGTTAGATGTATAATTCAATAGCCCCACTGTATTTTATTTCTATATAAAGGGTTGATTGAATAAATAAATCATAAAATGTCAAATGTTAATATGAGGCAGATGCTACTCAACCTTCGATCTACTTTTCTACCCATTCATTCATTGATAGAATAAGCGACGTTTCCCAGATTTGATCCTGGCTCTGGTTCCTGGCCTCATGATCTACAATTGTTACTGAACCTGTAAAGCAGAGATAACGACAGCATTCCTTAAATTGTTGTGAGAATTAAATGAGAATGTTCAATAAATATAAAGTGTCCTGCCCAATCTCTGAAGAAGCGACAGCTATTAATCAGAGAAGATCACATTATGCTCCAAATGATTTAAGTTATAGAGCTTCTGAGGCCCCATAAATTACAGAATTATTATATCTTACATGAAGACAGAAATGGCAATGATTACCTCTTTTGATGGAGAGCTATGTTGTGAATTACTTTTTGAAACCTTTGGGTAGATGAGTTATATGTGAAAAGCCCTGGAATGCTAAGTGTTTTCATAAGATTTGTTTCTGGCAAGAAATGGGCAAGCATAAATGAGACAAGTCCAAAAAGATTACCTACAAACTTGCTGATGTGCTATCTGCTAAAGTAGTGACGGATCATAAAACTACTGAGAAAGACAGAGGTATAGGGCACTGAAAATATAAAAGGCACTGTCCTTGGATCTTACCAAATGCAACTTTTTTTTTTTTTTTAATGTATGCTGCTACACTGCTATGCTTAGCGTCATGGTCCCTTTTATGTGTGGTACAGGAAATTGACCTGGGTTCAGATGAAGGTAAAAATGATCAGTGATGACTGTGGCACTATTGCTGAGCCAGTACCATGTAGTCATTACAAGTCAGGAGTTTGAAATAAACTGTTCCATCCCAATTCTGCTGCCTTAGAGCAGTGTGACCTCGAGCAGGTTCAATATCTCAGATAAATTTTTTCTTCTGTGCAATGGGGATGTTGATGATACCTGCTTCTTCGTTGTTTTGATTAAATTGGGTAATTCATGAGAAGCACTTTGCACAGTACCTGGGACTAAGAATGTCATCATTGTCATCACCATTTATCACTTTTACTATCTCCTAAAAGCGTGCTATTATTAAAATAATTTACACCAATTTGTAGCTTTGTTTAAAGGAAGAACTCTTGAAGTGCTTCTTCCGTATGTTTTTATCTTAAATATGGTTAAATTTCTGGATTAATATGTATCTATTTTTACATGAGTTTTCTGATTATATGAGCTTTCTCACTGTATGGAAAGAACAGACAATCTTTCTTTATGTTTGTGGGTTTTTCCATTTGATAAGCCTTGAATCTGAAAATTAATATCTATAGAATCTCTTCTCATTAAAAATCTCTTTTTCACTTAACCATTTGCCATTATCTACTTCTTTTCTTTCCTTAATTTATATGATCAATTAGTAAAATTGTATCTATGATTGTATTTGGCTTTGGAAGAACTTCTTAAATGCTTAAAACTTGGTTATGTGTGGACTGTGGTGCTTCCTGGTGTGTCCAACTTTTTAAAAAGTGGGAGGTGGGATACATGATAGCACAAAGCAGCCCGCAAAAGACATAAGCTGACCATGTATATGTGGTATCCATGGAAACTTGCATGCATTATGTTTTTGATATCTTAGCTCTTCAGGTAAAAATGGCCTATAGGCAGACATTTCCTGTTCTCCTAACCATGGCAGGCACCCCTAGATGGTTATAACATTCATTTTCACTGGTCTCAGAATACTTTTTAATTTATAGTCAAAGCAGTTGTTATCCATTGATTAATGCCAGCAAGCTTAATGAAATCTTTTCTTCATCTTCCACTTGTACAGAGGTCCAAAATGCTGGTATGGACTCTAAGAAAACCAGCAGAAGAGTTGGAAATATTTATATTAAATCCAAATATTACCTGCAAAAATTCAAGATGGAAGAGATAACACAGCAGGAACTTTTATAAGGCAGGCATCAGTTTAAATGTTACATAAATCAACAAGCCCAAGAACTTGTGTGATGAGATGCTATAGGATCAACTGACTGGTGATCAGATGAGGAAATCTTGGGACATGCAGTTTTGAAAACCATACCACAAATATGAAAAAAATATCCACTTTTATGAATTTGGTAGATTCAACAGCTAATGTTAATAATCAAGGAAGTCTAATAATGTCTATTTTATCACATAGATATTTCATTCATTCATTGTTTTCTATGCATCAGTTATCTAAAAGGAGAGATGAGTCATAGAAACCAAGCCACAGTTTTTTCTATTGGTACAAAAGGGAAAGAAATTCCAGAATTTTCTAAGTATGCAAAAGTAAAGAGAAAGTAGTGAAGAGGAGTGTGTGGCGTTTGAGGTATTTTAAGTTGCTGTTCTTGTTTCTGTTCTTTTGTTTTATTGATTTGGTTATTGGGTCCTTATTTTTCAGAGCTATTAAACAATAGTGGATTTAGTTTCCACTGATTACTCCTTCCAGGACAGCAATATCCCATGTTCATTCTGCTCCTTTGATCTAGAATGTATAGAGAGCACACCGACTTGAGATCCTGTGTGTAGCTTATTTCACCACTGAATCCATAATTCTACAGCTCATTAATTTCTCCTCTCTGAATAATCATAAAACAAGCACTTACTGACTGTCTGTAGATGTCAGGCAACTGCACTGATTATTTTTCATCATATACTTTCTCACTTAATCCTCAACACCATCCTATGAAAGTTGATATTTTTGAGCCTCATTTTCCTAATTTATAAAACAGAGATTGAAATGGATGCATTTCTTAAAGATTCACATCTGAAAATTAGGATGACAAAATCTGATGATATGAAACTCTTTTTTTAGTTGTACTTCTAACATGTCACAAGAAAAATAGAAAGCACATCTTTAAAAATTTCTGCTACTATCTTTATGATTAAGAGCATATTATAACCTGCTCTTTTACATTCCCTTAATTTAAAAATAAAAAATGGTGACTTTACGAGAATTATACATTGTTCCAAAGCATTTTTTTTTCAGATGGAGCTGAAGGATACTTCAGATTTCAGGCAATTTCTGTAGCCTCAGGTTTATTCTAAATTAAAAGAGTAAAGACATATAGCAAAGGAATTACTTTAAAAAAAAGCAAAAATGATGGCAAAAGTTTAAATGTGAATCAATATTCAAAGATATACTAATGAATTTACTCTTAAAACTCAGTTTGGGAGATAGTTATGTTCTTTCCAACAAATAATATATGGGATAGATTTTGGGAAGTTATTCATTAATATATATTATAAGTACATGCACACTCATACATGCACATCAGATATCTAACTGGATCTTCAGTTAGTCCCATGAGCTTGACAATGAGGAGGTAGTTGGCTCCACATGATGTGTGAGGAAATGGGTTCAGAGAGGTCCTGTGACCTTGGACAGGCCTCTCAGTCATTCACCTTTTTCTTTACTTATCCATTTTCCTTCAACTATATTAATTGCCTAATATGATAATGAAGAAATGGGGGAGAAGGGACAAGGGGAAGTGAGCCTATTACATGTAAAGCACTATCTCTTTAAATGGTCACATAGACCACAAAAACACATCTATAACTCCGGCTATCAATCTTGGCTTGCTTTTTACTGGCTGTGCGATTTTTTGTACAACTAGTTAACCTGTTTAAAGCCCCAGTTTCTTTATCTGTAAGATGAGGTTAACAGTGCCTCCTCAACTACCCCACAATACTCACTTTCATACACCCTCTGTTATCAACAGTTATTTTTATATTCTTCAGGTCCAGCACAAACACACCATATTGGGCTTCAAGAGCTCAGCATGATGACAAATAAGCAAATACTGTAAATATATAATTTCAACACAGCCTGGTGAGATTCATGAGAGTTTAAGCTTAGCCCCATGGCAGTAGAGGGAAGATCATTTTTCTGCCTGAGAGAATTGTCACATTAGACTCATAGCAGACTCAAACCTAGGTTTTCAAAGAGGTGAGTGTTACAAGACTGGTGTGTTTTTCTACAACTAGTAGCTTGTCTACATAGACTATCAAATCTGTATATAGTGTATCTACTATATCTGTCTGTCTGTCATCTATCTCTCTTCTCTCTCTATATGTTCCATGTATCATACTAATTTTCTAGCTCCTGATCATAATACACTCAAGTTATTGTGGAAGATCCTCCCAAACTATCAGTTCTACAAATGTTCACTAGTTTTAGTGCTAGCATATTTAAAAAATAATCTTCATTTTATATATAAGCAATTAGCCACACTGTAGATAGAACACTGGTGCATATGAATGCTTGAATATGTCACTTTCTTATAACATCATTTTCTACCAAATCCTGTTTTGTCAAAAGAGGCTACGTACATGAAGAGGCACTTGTACAAAGTGAGGTACAAGACCAAGCACATATGCCCAGTAAAAAACCAGGGGCTTTTTTTGGGTGAATGAGTGGGAATCCATGCATGATGCCTCATGTACACAGCAAGTCTGAGTTCTCTATTGGATGCAAATGGTGATACTTTCTTTTCATTAATGTTTCCTAAATAGATGTGCAAAATGTATACACAGAAAGGAAATAATAACAAGTGACACTGAACAGTAATGTCATTAAGGACTAATGTAGAGTTTCATGGGAAAATATCTGACAAAAGATGTATGTCATTGAAATACCTTCTGGGAAAGGTGGCATACCCTGATTGTTCTAAGCCATTTAAAACTGAAACTGCAAACCCCCAGCAGAATAATTACATGATGGAAAACAATTCTTACTAAGAAGCTGCCTTATTAGCTTACAAATGGTCTTCCTTTCCTCTTTTCTAGAATTTCATGGTACTTTTCAGTTGAAGAAACTTTTAAATACAGTTGACAAATTGATGAAAGAACTCTATGCAAAGGCTGAGTCTCCCTTCAAGCATTTGTAATGTTGATTAAAAGCAAGTGCTATTTTAATGTGTGTTCCTTAGAAATAGTAAACAATCATGTCAAGTCCTTTACTAAGTTCTAGTGCATAAAAAATACAAGTACAAATGCAAAAAGAGAAAAACAAATGCTCTTTAGCAAAGGGGTTTACACTGGTTGTATAAAATTAAATCACTATTCATCGAAAAAACATATGACTATATTCACATATAGCATTGATATTTTAATATTAACTTTGTGATATTGTTTGTGCATATTTAAGATAAGAATACAGGAAGGATAAATGTTCTTCAAGTTTTTTTTGTATACATATTTGAGGTTTGTAGAAAGAAACACTACTTTTAGTATTTAAGGTTTCAGCAGAAAATAGAATTCTTCCCAGTTGTTTCAAATGTAGAGATATTAACTAAGGGAACAAAGACTATTGAAAAATGCAGACACCAGTAACACCAGGAAGCTCAAAGGGCCTGAACGAGATTGGGAGGAAATGACCCCAAAGAAGCAGAGTTACTTCTTTGGTTAAAGTTGTCTCTTTGAAAATGAGACAACTGTGCTCAAGTCCACCAATTTGAAGCCTTCCTGAAGGAGCCACCCGACCTGCCATTGGCAATCACACCCACATATGACGAAGGATGGCTTTGTGTCCACAGGTGTAGGATGCCTAGAGGGCGAGCCTGCCACATGCTGAGGACACTGGTGGTCTGGAAGGGCTTCCCTGCTCGTCTGAACCACTGCTACTCCATACCTCTAAAGGAGGACATCACTCCCAACTAGTGTCTGGAGAAGACGGATAAGGTCGACATGCCAGAGATCTTCACAGAAGGGCCCCAGTTTTTCCACTGTTGCAAAACACCTGAAAACTGAAGAAGAGGAGAGGAGGAGGAGGAGAGGAGGAGGAGGAGGAGGAGGAGGCGGAGAAAAAAACCCAGCTGAAAAACCTTTAAAAAGTTCTTCCCAGTTGAGTAACTGGGACCTATCAGAACAACAATAATAAACAGCAGTATTTCTACTTCCTTAAAATTTTCACTTTGTAGTACATCAAAACATGACTGACTGTCCAGATATTTCAGGAATCCAAACCAATGTATAGGAAAAGAAAATCTTAGTCCCCTTAAGGATTCTCAGTAGCTTGAAAGGGAAATCAAGGTCAGCACTTATAAGCAATGATTATTAAGACAGAGCAAATGGAAAAGTCTTGAATTCATTTGTCGATTTTGATCAATGCATTTAATTATTTAAACATTCCCTTGGTTAATTAATTCTATCATAAAAATTAAAATAAAATATATCTCCCTATCTAGCCATTCATTTATCCATCTTCCAATAATAGGTAATTGCTGTTATATTTTTTTGAATTCTTCCAAAGCATTTCTGTAAATATTTACTAAATATGAATATTTACTCTTTCCTTATCTTTATTAAAAAATGATAGCGTATTATGTAACTGTTCTGTACTTTGTTTTTTTTCACTGAACGGAATGTATATTGCAGGTCTTTCTAATTCAATGCATAGAGTAGTCTCAATTTTTTAAAATAGCTATAAAATATTCCATTATACCAGTGAGCCTTGATGAGAAGAGACAATTTAGTCCCATGTGGCATGCTTGGCAGTATCTAGAGACATTTTTTCTTCATAACTGGGGGTGGGATGCTTCTGGCATCTCGGGGTGAGATCCAGGCATGCTGCTAAATATCTTACAATGTGGAGGACAGTTCCTCCCTTTCTAAAGAAGCAGGATAGCCCGTCCCCTTCCAAAGAATTACTTGGTCCAAATGTCAGTAGTGCTGCGATTGAAAGACCTCGTGTTAGATGGATGTACTCCAATTTGTCAATCTCTTATTAATGAATATTTGCATTATTTCCAGCTCGTTATTACAACAATGCCACAATGAGTAACTACACATATATATATTATTTTACATATGGTAGAATAATTGTAAGAAGTAGCATTGACTGTTAAAAGTTAAGGAATGTTTCACCTTGATACTGCCAAATTTCATGTATTGGATGTTTTGTCAAGTTATAGTCCTTTCAGAAATTGAGAAGATCTATTTCCCCAGCATTGCCAATGTTGTCGTTATCAAACATTAAGAAATTTATCACTTGAAAGTGTGGTATACAAGTCCATTTTGAAATTTTCTTTTATTATGTGTTAGGTTGAGCACCATTCATAATTAAGAGCCCACTAAATGTTTTATATTTGTGTGCATTGTCGTTTATAGACTTTGTGTAATTTTTTAAAAATCAGTTTGTTTTTCTTTTTTATTGGTTTTGAGGGGCTCTTTGTTTCTGTTTCGTGATTTGCAAGTAATACTCCTGGTGTGTCCCTTACATTCTGACAGTGTTTTGTTTGTTTGTTTGTTTGTTTGTTTGTCTGAGGAAGTCTTTATGTCTCCTTCACTTTTTTCTTCCTGACAGTGTTTTTAAAATATTTTACATATTTTAACCATGAAGGTTTTGAATTTTAATTGATTTATTCTTTCATGGTTTCTGTGTTATGAACCACATTTATTTATTAAATAATATTAATATTTGAAAGTTTAAATAAAAAAAATATTTAACTGTAGCAAATAACTTTTTCTTGTTTAAGAAGATAAACAACACTTGGTCATGATGTATTATTCTTTTGATGTGCTACTGAATTCTAATTGCTAATATTTTATTTAAGATGTTAGCTTTGATGATCAGAAATGAGATTTGTTTGTAATTATCTTTTGGGGGCTGACATTGCCAAGTTAAGTATCAATGTTATCATGCTTGATTAAAAGAAATAATTAAGTTTTAGTTTTTTTATGCTCTGAAGCAGTTCAAAAAACATCAGAATTATTTGTCCTTTAATATTTTGATAGGGTTCTCTTGCTGAAGGGTTTGGGTTTTGTTCTAGGCAGAAGAATGGTCCCCAACAATGTCCGTGTTCTAATCTCTGGAACCTGTAAATATGTTAGGTCACATGGTGGCAAGGGAGAATTAAAGCTGTAGATCAAATTAAGGCTGCTAATCAATTAATGTTAAAATAAGAAGTTTATCCTGATTTATCAAGGTGGGCGCAATATAATCACTTGTCTTTTGAAGTAGAAAGTGGAGGCAGAAGAGGTGGGAGTCAGGGAGAGATGTGAGAATGCTATGCTGCTGGTTTTAAAGATGGAGGAAGGGATACAAGTAGCTTTTATAGCTGGAAAAGGCAAGAAAACAAATTCTTTCCTAGGACTTTGATTTTAACCCAGTGAAACCTGTTTTAGACTTCTGACTTGCAGAACTATAAGAATAAATTTGTATTGTTTTAAGTTACTAAGCCTGTGGTAATTTGTTGTAGCAGCAAATTGCATATATATGTATAGTTTATATATAAGTATATATAAATAGTTATATAAGTATATAATTATATATACATATATTAGACAACATCGGTATGAATTCATATATATGAATATATATTAGTATTATCAGTATTGCATTAATGAATTCAATCCTGGTATACAAATAAAGTAGTTTCAGAATTACTAGTCCATACTCTTGTGAAAAACAAATTTACCAACTAGAGTACCAGCTTTACATATAGTTTTTTTATTTTTGTTTTTGGGTTTTTTTTGGTCATTAGCTTCATAGCCAAACCAGTATTTTTATAAAATTACTTAGGTTAGCTCCCTTTTCCTGCTTAATTCATGTAAAAAAAAAAAGTCATTGCTTATACTGATATATAAATTTACGACTACAAATTTTCTGAGAATGTTTTTAGCTATATCTCATGGCTTCCTATTAACTATTGTAATTAGCATTACAATCTAACTGTTTTACTGTTTTGGGTCTATATTCTTACTAATTTAAGAGTTTTAATATACTTTTCTTTTTTCCGGGTGGTAGGGATGAATTATTTTCTGGTTTTGTTATTACTTTTGTTTTATTGCATCTAATTAGAAAATACTTTATTTTTACATTTCTGGAATTTATTGATGATTTCCTTGTGGAATAATATATATGCCAAATTTTTATTTTCAGAGAAGACAATTTTGTATATGTTTTTAAGTGTTCTTTTGTAAATTAGCTTTTATGCACTTGATATCCCATAGTTTGAGATCTGTGAAGTAAAGCTCCCTACTTGTGCACTTCTGTATGTTTATCTCTGGTATCTTTTACAATTTTTGCTTCCTTACCACTGATTCAGCATCATTTGACTTATGCATATTTATAACTGCTATATATTTATTCAGATTGCATTCTCACTAGTATAAATTGTCTTTCTTAGTCTAGTTTATTCACTTGCTTTTGGCCTAAATTCTGCCTTGTCAAGAGCCCTACTATCTTTTTTGTTTTATTTTTTTCCCTCTAAATTTTTCTAGTTTTGGTTTTCCACAGTGTCCAATCTGAATTTTTTCAGTTGTTCTCATCCTTTGTATATTAATTGATGTGACAGATGTATCTGGTCTCAGTTATATCCAACTTTTTTGTTTAACTATTTTCAGCTTTTCACTATGCGTTATTTTCTTTGCTTTCTATGGGTTTTCGTTATCTAACAGTTTACCTTTATACTTATTTTTTAAAATATGTGTAGCCCTTTATTTGTTTAAATAATGTAAATGGCTTCTTCACATGAAGTTGTGTGATAGATTACCTTCCCAAGGTCATCAGTGAATGAGTGATAGAGCCATAATTTAAATCATGAAATATTTGTTAAGTGCAGTTTTATTGTTTTGTTTTTGTTTGAGTCAGCATAGTAGCTAAGAAGAGTTAGGCTGAAAATATATTTCAGTGATCTTGTAAGCTTTCTTCAATTCCCAACCCTTTTTCTGCATGCTAAGTTAAATTAATGCACAAACCAAATGAATAAATAGATGGCTTGAATAAATGATTGATAAAGATGAAGAATTTTTAGGTAATTGGCTTAACATTATAAGAAAATGTGATACTTTAGTGCAGAATTTCTTTTTGTTGCTGCTATTGTTTTATATTTTTTCCAATTTTCTTCTCTTCAAAAACATTTATGTCAGGAATATATTAAATATTATTGTGCCTCTGCTAAATTTGCTAGCATTTGAAAGATTTCATACTGCCCTGGATGGAGAAAATTGGGCTGTTGTTCTGTTTCATCCATTTGCTTTTTCTCGGAGCCTCTGCCTGTATATGTAGAAAGGTGAAAATTAGGGACAAATCATCCTTTTAAAATGAATGCTTTCCCAGATCTGTGACAGTTGCAAATGATAGACCAGAGGGATGCTTGTATCATGTATTATGTAGAAGAAGAAAAAAGACACATAGCTTACTTGACAGCCACTTTAAAAAATGTCTTTGAATGAATTGGTATAAAATATAATCTGTGCTAGATTTAATCACATGAAGAAAGTTTTCTGAGCTTAGCATTTACCTTCATAAAATGGCCAATCCATCCCATTTAGATGTTAACACATTTGCCATTTTGCTGAACTGCAATTTATAGAAAATAAGGCCATAGATTTCTCAAGCTAGAAAGAGCTGGAATGCCACCCAATTGCTTTAGAATAGGAGCTCCATGCACTGATGGAATGTTTCTTAAGTTCTGTAATGCTTGTTTTTCTTATCTATAGAATGAGGATAACAATATCTATCTCCCAGAGGGAAGAGGCCTTAAATAAGGCAGTATCTAAAATTGCTGGTGTAAGTGGATAGGAACAGAATTCTCTTTCTGCAATCCTTGTCTAACTGAGGATTGGTGAAGATGTCACAGTCCAATCCAAGGCTTCTATAGAGCAGCCCAATTCATTTAAAGCCAATTGGGAAAATTTACTCAATAAGTTGACCTTTGTACAGCTGTCATGAATGTTCTGTATCAAAGAAGAAATGGGTCCTATAGGATTACAATACTCTCAAGATGTGGGGTTTGGTTTATTTTTTGAGGAACTGCATTTTATTCTCCTCCTGACCAGGCCAATAGGCATTTAGGATTATCATAGCTTTTTTTAACCAAGTTGCCTGATATAAATGCTCATGTCGGTCAATTTGCTTGCTAATACACGTAATACTAATAATAGGCTCAGCGATGAAATTAAGTTTGCTTTATTAATTTTTCAATATTAAATTTCACTAACAGATATGTTAAAAATTAATTATCATCTTTATTATGCCAACTCTAATGAAAATACATATATCATTAGTGATACAATGTAAAGTATGTAAGAACATTTATGAGAGAACTATCAAGAACCTCATTAAACGTGTTTATATTTGTTCCTACAGTGTCAGTTATCTCCACAGTTATTAGCATATTCACATTATTACATAAAACCAATAAATAGCATTTTTTCCTGTTAATAACTTGATCTTGTCTCTCTTAATTCACTTGTGTTTCATATTTTATATTTTAAGTGCAAAATCTTAATAGTAAAAAGTGTTTGAGAGTGAGATTTACCCTAAATCTGAAATAAACGTTTCTAAAAAGTCAAAATAAGCCTGAAGCCACCACTTACATTAAAATTATATATGTATAAATGACTTAAAAATTTAAATTTTACCTACAGACAAAATGAGTCTAAATTCTATAAAATAGCCTTATCTGGAATGTCTCTCATTTACATATGTATCTAGAAACTAAATAATATCTTATTATCTTCTCTAAGATTTAAAAACCTAAAAGATCACTCTAAAATCTGCTGTGTACTACTTTAAAAATATTTTACAATGAAATATAATATTCAATCACTGGTTGTACAAAAGAAGAAACAATAGATTCTTGGTATTAAGTTCTATTAAAATTTTCAAACTTTGTTACTTATAGGTTTATGTTAAGTCTGTATATTTTAAGTGTTTGTGTATACTTGTGTGTATATGTGTATGTGTTTTATTTAGTAGTTTATTACCACAGTCCTATATCGAAATGTATTGCCTTTTATAGAAAATGTCATAATATTATAATTATTTATTAGATGATAAATGATTGTATTCAGTCTCAATGTTTAAAAGACAAGTCACTGTAACTATAATGCAAGAAGATAGAAAAACCTTGTCCAGGTGAATAATAAGTAAATATGCTCGCATGTCTAGCAAACACTATGTGAATATGTCAGCCTCTGAGATGATAAGGCACTGGATAACTAATGGTTAAAAGAGAGCAGGAAATTAAAGGAAACAGAATAAAAAGAAAATGTCATCCAAAAGAATTGATTGATGACTCCACTAAACCAAATAGTCAAGGAATTTTAAAGACCTAATATTTATTATAATCATTGCAAAGCAATTTGAAGTTAGGCTAGGGTTCTCCAAACCTTGTGATTTAATTTTGTGGTTATAAATAATCCAAGAGGAAACTCACCCACAGAACGGCCCTGGGAAGTTGTAATGGAATGGAATTATGACCCAGTACTTGGCCTCCTGAGCCACAATAAATGTGCTATAAGAATGTCAAATAACATGCGATACCTTTTGTAAGAGAGATCAGTTTAGTGGCACAGACTGAAACTTAAAAAGATCTATGTGGAGGTATAGTTCTGTAATTCTAATAAGGAGACAAAGAGTGTGAAATCAATAGGCAAGGATGTGGACTCTGTATTTGGATTCTAAATACTTAAATATTTTGCCTTACCTATTCTTTAAGCTTTTGTCCTCCCCCATAAGGTTGAATAGGATGTTGGGTTTACTAAAGAAAAAACACAAATTTTTAAGTAGTTAAAATTTCCCCAGAGATATTAAAAAAAAATGTTTAAGGTAGATTAAACTTAGACCAAAAATTAAATCAAATTATATTCTGTGTGCTCAATTTTCTGTAGGGAACCAAAAGCCACTGGAGTGTAAAATTCTAATTAATTATATGGAATGCTAATGGATTTTAAATTAAAAATACGTGCTGTTTAACACCACCTCATTCCACATAGTTTTGCAAATGGATATTACAATAAAACTGTCCTATAAAATCTGAAATGCATGGAAGGTATAATTGTCACTTCTCCAATTTAATCTAAGGAAAAGAGCTGTCTATTCTCGTCATCAGATCTTCAGAACAATTCAACCTGAAGGTTTGTTATTCTATACCATGTACGATAATGGATTAATTGATGACATTATTTTTACAACCACAAAGTACTGTTATAGCTTTTCTAATTTTTTAATAGTTTTTAAGGCTACCTTTTACAGATGTGGAAACTGAGGTTCAACATATTTAAATGTCTCAGGTGGCATAACTAATAATTATTAGAGCTGACAGTCAAAAACAAAGTTTCTCATTCCATGTTGGGTATTCGGTTAATCACAGCAAGCCCAGATGGAGAGGACACAACAATTAATCTGGGTTACTTTTAGATACCACCTAGAAATTCTTTATGTCAGGTCATTACCAGTGTTCTTCTTAGTGCTGACCCTTTGGTATTGTGATGCTCCAAGAAAAAGCATTAAGGGTCAGCACAGTTTTGCTCATTCGCTTTTTTGTTTGTTTGTTCAACGAACTGTTTTATGTATTGAAGACTCAGCAGTAAACAAAACAGATAAAGTCCCTTTCCTTATGGAGTGTAGAAAGATAATCTTAAAAAAGGTGAAAAAAAGGATGCATTAGATCGTAATAAGAATTATAAGGGACAGCTAAAGTTGAATAAGGGTGATAAGGTAAAGGGTGGTTGCTGTTTTCTCCTGCGTGTTCAGGAAACAGTCACTAACAAAGGGAAACTTCAGCAGGCACCTGCAGGGCAGAGAGCAAACTATATAAATATCAGGTGGATGAGCGTTCCAGACAGAGAAAACTAGATGCGCAAAGGCCCTGCAGTGGGTGTACCCTCGAAGTGCATGAGACACAAAGTCATTCAGGGATTGGGGCAGTGGGAGGGCTAAGGGGCTAGTGACTATGTGGGCAGAAGTAAACAGTGACTGAACAAAATGGCTGTTGACAGGACAAAGCAGAATATTGTCTGTTTGTGTGTTCATCTTGGCTAAAGATAATAAGGTGAGTGTGGGCCACTGAAAGACTAGGCTGAGTCTAATATCTTAGAATTGAGGCTTTTGAGGAGAATGGAGGAAAGATGCAGAACAAGAGAGCTGTGGAAAAATCCCTTGTTGACGCATATCCCTAATGACATGCTTTTTTTTTTTTTTTAGACAATCCTTTTTTTTTTTTCGGAATCTATCCACATGTGTTTCATAAGCACACTCCTGTGCTGAGACTGTAGAAACGAGCACATCCTTCGTCCATGATACTTATAATTGAGGTATCTAGTAAAACTAAGTCATGGAACAGACTCTCTCCCATCTTCCGATCTTTACAAATGCTATCTCTTGATCTTCCTTTATTTCTAGTCCCCTCTCTTACCTCTTTTTTGTTTTCAAAAACGGGTTTGTCTTCCAAGAATTTCTCCTCTTGCCTCCTTCTTGCAACATGCTTCCACTTGGATCAGATTACATGCTCCTCCTCATTATTTTCTGCCAGCTGTCCCCACTCAGTCTACAATGAAACATGAGAACAGAAATATTGTTTCTTTCAGTTATACCCTCAATACCTAGATGAAACCTGGAAAATAGTAAGCACTCTACATATAGTTAATGAAGATTAACTAATGGATGAGAAGCACTTAAACAGCTAAATAGGCAATAGGCATATAATGTCTTTCCCCACTGTGCAATGTCTCTATTTCACCCCAATTCTGGCACAGATCATAAAACACAGTAGGTGTTTAATAACTGGATTGTTGGATGAATGCATTATCAGAAATTTAGGGTTATTCTGTGTGATTGCATATGTGAAGAATAACACAGGTATACTCCCAAGGTGCTCTTTCCCTTGGTTCCAGATAAAGCATACATTGATGTGATTGCTCAGGGGCCTATGTTTTTAGGTAATATTTAATTTTATAAAACTATATCATTCCAGCTACCATGGTTGAAAAACAGTTTGGTTATGTTTACAAGTTAACACTATATTTTTAAGTTAAACTAATTCTGCAAACTCTTTGCATGTGTGATCTGGTTAGGAAAACTGTATGTGTTGTCTACTATCCATCCATCTTCCATCCTTCCTTCTTCCCTTCCTTCTTTTTTTCCTGCCTTCCTTTATTCCTTTATTTCTATCATCTATCTCACTGCTTTTGAAACACACATCAACACAATTTCTTTAGCATACTAAAGATTCTGTAGCAGCATTAATGTTTATTGTGAATCTCAAAGTAGGGAGTTAATGTATAACTCATCTCTTCCTCTTAGATGCCCTTGAAACAATTCCCAGGACTAGTTTTGCAAACAAACTTTGGTAAATACTTTCTTAACATTGTGATGAAGAAAGAATTCAAGGAACTCATGTTATGTTTAGTTAAAGTTTAGAATAGAAAAAAGTCAATAGTTGTTAAGATTGGGTGATGGTATGTGGAGGTTCATAACATAGTACTATTTATACTTTTACATCATAAAATTTTTATAATAAAAAGCTAAAATTTAAAAAAGTACACAGTTGTCATTTCACTTATTCTTTCACTGACAATCAATAGTTCTGTCGTTTTAGATTTTTTAGCCCAAAATCAATTTAGATTTTTTAAAATTAAATTTATTTGGGTGACATTGGTTAATAACCTATATAGGTTTCAAGTGTACGTTTCAATAATACATCATCTGTATATTGCACTGTGTGTTGACCACCCAAAGTCAAATCTCCTTCCGTCACCCTCTGTTTGACCCCCTTTACCCTTATTTACCTTTCCCCCTTCCCTCTTTACCTCTGGTAGTCATTAAACTGTTGTCCATGTCCATGCGTCCATTTGTTTGTCTTGTTTATTTGTTGCTTTCAGTTTTGTATTCCACATATGAGTGAAATCACATGGTTCTCAACTTTCTTTGATTTATTTTGCTTAGCCTGATAATTTCAAGATTCACCCATGTTGTCGCAAATGGCAGTATTTCATCTTTTCTTATGGTTAAGTAATATTCCATTGTATATATGTACCACATCTTCTTTATCCAATCATCTATCAAAGGACACTTCAATTGTTTCCATGTCTTGGTCACCGTCAATAATGCTGCAGTGAACATCAGGATGCATATATCTTTATGGATAAATGTTTTCAAATTTTTGGGGTAGATACATGGAAGAGGGATTGCTGGGTCATATGGTAATTCTATTCTTAATTTTTTGGGGAACTTCCATACTGTTTTCCATAGTGGCTGTATCAATTTACATTCCCACCAGCGGTGTATGAGGGTTCCTTTTCCCCCACAACCTCTCCAACACTTGTTATTACTTGTCTTGTTGATGATAGGAATTCTAACAGGTGTGAGGAGGTATCTCGTTGTGGGATTTTTTTTTTTTAATTCTAGTTTTGATTTGCATTTCCCTAATAGCTAGTGAAGTTGAGCATCTTTTCGTATGTCTGTTGGCCATTTGTATATCTTCTTGAGAGAAGTGTCTGTTCAGGTCCTCTGCCCATTTTTTTAATTGCTTGTTTTTTTGTTGTTGAGTTGTATGAGTTCTTTGTATATTTTGGACATTAGCCTCTCTCTAGAGGTGGTGTTTGCAAACGTCTTCTTTCCTTCAGTTGGTGGCCTCTTTGTCTTGCTGGGTTTATTGCTGTGGGGAAGCTTTTTTTCCTTGGTAGTGCAGTGACCACGTCCTGTATCTTCTAAGCCAGGAGCCCACTGGGAATGAAAGGAGGCATTAATGTGTCAGCATGGAATCATGAAACAGGGCTGTTCAAAACAAACAGTCTACTACTTGGTAGGAATTCTACTGAATATCCTTTAAAAATGCATTTCCTGAAAGTCAGCAAGTAAATGAGTAAATATAATGAGCAAATAAACCTCAGGAGCAATGCTGGTTTTTCTGGTGTCAGCCTAAATCTGTGAATGAGCCAGGTATTCATGAAACGGGTGCTTGGCCTGCTTCTCTGGGAGAATGCCTTTCCAAATATAGGCTCCCTGGTGATGAGCACTGACCGTCTTGGACAAAATGTGCATGACTAACCCTCTGAGAGTTAAGGAACTCCCAAGTGCCAGTTGGCTATCAAAGATTATGTGGCCCTCTGCCAACTCACTGCTCCCACAGCAGTCACAGAAACCTTTTCCCTTTCATCCATGTGCCATGCCAGCTGGCAGGAGTGCGATCACTAGGCTGTGTGTAGGTTCCTGGCAATGAATGCCATGTGTGCCTTGGGAGTCTCCTGTGAATGCTTCACAGTGTGGGCACATAGTTTTCTCAAGCATAAGTATTTAGGTCCGATATGTATTGTGAACGTGGTTGGTGTATTTTATATAATATATGAAACAACTAGTTTGTTTTTGTGATAATAAACTATTTCAAATTTTCAAATTGAATTTTATTAACTACAATTGTTTCTACAATTATTAACTACATTTTTTTTTTTTTTTTGAGGAAAAGTAAGATTTATTGAAAGTGCATTTTAGAAGGAGATGGCCGCTAAGGAAGGCTGCAGCCCTGTGGAATTTAGGAGTTTAGGAGATAAGTTAGTCCACCCCAAAAGGAGGGGCGGGTTTCCAGCCAGGAATGCTGTATGACCTGTTTCATTATTTTTGTCGAACAATTTTAATTTCAACTCTAAGCCAGCTTAAGTAACTATACAATAATGAAAAGCACTACTCAAAATATACGAAAAAAAAGTGCTGCTCAAAAACTACCTTTTGAGTGCTTTGTTGAACATAGGATGTTTTAATAAAACTTTTATTCACAATTCAATTTTGACCTTGTTTATGATAAATTTTAAGCAAAATATTTCAATAAACATTTACCACTCAAATAATTTAAATCTATATCAACTGCTATAAAAATTATATTCTTTCTTCATCAAGAGCTTTAAAAATGTCAGTAGACTTTGATACAGGAATTCAACTTTGAGGGATTCAGTCTGGGGAAAAATGAGAGAAATGGCCAAAAGTATTATATGTTACAACTTTATTTACAACTATGGTTAATAATAATTTAAATGAATAACAATTGAGAAAA
Organism: Pteropus medius; assembly: GCF_902729225.1. Lineage (NCBI taxonomy): Eukaryota > Metazoa > Chordata > Mammalia > Chiroptera > Pteropodidae > Pteropus > Pteropus medius. Next base: position 13,135,921 of record NW_024349801.1, read on the forward strand.
TAATTGAATATTTAGATTAATTCATACTCAAAATATTAGGCAGTCTTTATTTTAAACAATACTTAAAGATATTAAATGATTTTTTAAATATTCATATAACTAATTGATTTTGAATGCCTCCTTTTCACCTAGTTATAGATATTAAATACAATAAATATACCTTTAAAGAATAATGTTGGAAGAGAGTACTACAGAATATTAGTTGTTATCTTTGAGTTTGGAGTTAATGGATAATGATTGCTATAGATTTTCATTGTTTTATGAGTTTTCTGAAATGATCATTAATGTTATTTTTTAATATCTCTATAAATTATATAAGTATATATAAAAATACATATGTCTATGTCTATGTATGTATATAAGCATGTATATGTGTATGGATACATATGTAATTTATATGTATCCATACACATATACATATATATGTATCCATACATACACATATACATATATATATATAGGGCAAGATTTATGCCTGCAAACCCCAAAGCAGTTTGGGAAAATTTACCTTATTTTCAAATTCTGTCACTTGGAGGTTGTTATGTTCAAGGAGGCCTATGCTCCATCAGTCAACCTTATACCAATAGTAGTTATCACTAATTTATTTAATACCATTGCTTTTAGAAAATTATACCATATGCTTATAGTAAGGTCATTCATATTTCTGTTACTTATAAAAATATCTTACTTTATAAAATATGCCTTAGCTGAGATAGAGTCAGATATTTCTAGGTATCTAGAAAAATGTCTCCAGATCATTAATATTATTTATTAATGGTTCATTTTCATATACATCCTGTTTTCTCAAACTCTGTGTATAATCTCCCAAACTGAGATGGATACATTTATATCTCTTATAGAAGACACCAGATTTCAACTTGATCTTTGACTATGAGTTTAAGATCTTTGAAAGTTAAAATAATATTTTAAACATTTTTATATATTATAAATTTGTGTATATTATATATAAATTATATAAAATAATATAGTGTAAAGTGAAATATAAAAAAATTGCTTTGATTTATATTTATTATTTTGTATACCTATATAACAAATGTGTCAAAGAAACAACCTTTTTTTTCAAGGGCTGAAGAAAGTAATATTTTGAAGAAAGAGTCACATTTTGGGAATGATGTTGAAGAAAGAGGGAGATGCCAATAGTATCCTAAATGCTTCTTAGTGGCAACTTGAATAGTCTAGATCATTTTTTTCATAAATATTGCTTTTGGTTTGTGACTCAGTTTTTTTTTCTTTGCCTGCTATGTCTTCTACATCTTGAATCAATGAAATTCTACTGATTCATCAAAGCTCATTTCAAAAGCCATCTCCTCCATTAAGCTTTCTTTCATCCCTCACCAACAAAAATAATTTCTCATGCTAATACAATCTCTTCATACCACTCCTAGGACATGTCACTATATATTGCAGTGTCTGTGTGTGTGCACGTACACATGAACAAATTTCCACATATACTCAACTTCAGTTTAGAGAAAAAGTATGAGTTTTGGACTGCAACAGATCCTGGCTCATAGGTGCATATCCTCAGAGGTACATGACCCTGGCCCCAAGACATCAGTTATTGCTTTCTATTTTGAAACTAAAATAGGCAATTCTGCAGTTAGTGTGAGATGAAACAGTACATGTTAAAAATAGTTTAACTTTACTAAAACATAGCAGAAGTTCAACAATGGCCAGTTTATTATTGTTATTATTATTATAATGATATATTATCATTTAATTTTTGTATCCCCCCAGGGAGCTAATCATAGTGCTTATATTAGAAGTTTCCAAATGTTTATAGTTTTAATTGACATACATTTTAATATATAAAGTTGAGTATTTTTTTTAACATTGGGAGTTGATTTGGTAAGATTTCTTGTTTTAAATAAATGTCAAATCATTTAGTAAATGATAAATGCCTTATTTTTAAATTTGTTTAGCTTTCTCAGCTTATTATTAACGTTAACCTTTTAATTTGTATACACATTACATTAAGTAAATAACTATTACAAAGCTATTTCAGTGTGCTTTGTGCTAACTGCTTTTTAATAGTCTAATATATGCCTGCATATAACTAAGCAGCATTTTGGGACTTTAGTATTAAACATTTGATATTTTATTAATATATTTGAGTAGGTTAGGAATGAAGGCGGATCATAACTCTTCTTTTCTTATAATTTACAACTACAGAAATACTCCTCACAGACATACTTAAGATTTGTAGTCAAATACTGAATTTTTGAGTTTTCAAATCCTATTAAAATATTTAAAAAAATGTATAGTGTTCATTGCTAAAGTAGTACTCTTCATTAAATCTCATTCACTTGGCTGTAATATGGTCTCAGAATTGGAGTGCCTAAAGGAGCAAGACATTTTATATGATTTTTATGATGCAACAGGTCTTGTTTAAAAAAGAAAAGAGAGGGGGACACATTTTAGAAAATCTGGCTTTTAGGTTTTTTTACACCTAAAGTTACATTTTCATTTATTAATTCTTTTATTTATCCAGCCAACTGCTGTTTATAAAACACCTACTCTGTGTCAGAGACTGTACTGAGTAAACATTGGAGACATCGCAATGAATAGATTTTGATAGAACTTGTCCCGTGTTCTGTTTTTAATCACTAAGATTGTATTTTCAAATACAAGTGTGGTATATTCCATATTAAAAATTTATAATTATATTTTAACTTTAAAATAACAGCCTGTAATTGTTTGGCTATGCCATTACAGTAATCAGAAGACCCCCACACCTTAATAATAAGAACAAGGAGATTTAGGACTAAGCCTCTGTCAAACTCTTTGAAATTTATTATTTATGAAAATTGTTTAGGAAGTGGAGGACATCTCACAACTTTTGCATTTCCTGAAATACCATAGAATACATCCTTTGCAATATGTAGGAATGTTGGCAGGTAAAAGATACTGTTTCATCCCTAGCCTTTTATCTTTTACTCGGGAACAATCCCTCTATAACATAATAAGTACTGTGTCTACCATCATGTTTCATTAGACTTTGCAATATGGTAAGCATCAAAATGTTGGAAAATAAACAAAGCTGACTTTTATATCTATTGGCCTTCAATATGGGCAAAATAAACATTTTCTGTGGAAAGAAAAATAAAGCGCTCTTTGTCAAAGTCAGCTGAGATAATTCTTAAACTAAAAATATGAATTTTTATTTGAGCTTCAAAACAATCTCTTAATACACTAGGTAGTCAATAAGATTAATTTCATGAACTGTTCAAGCATAATGAGAAGCCAATATATTTGAAACCAGTTATTTACCAGCAGGAAAGTTAAGCCACATTTAGCCTAATTAATTAAGCAGGTAAACTATCCAATTTTTCCCACATAACAGTCTTCTCTTAAGTATTTGTAACACATTGCACATTTTAAAAATACACAACTATGTACAGTGAATTATAAATTAAATGCTTTGCCTATGCTCTGTTCATCTTGACTGCCTTTATTCTGACGTTAGCCTTGTAAAATATGTCATATTTTATGTACTGATTAAACTCCTCTATAACCAATTGATTACTCGACAAATATCTTCTAATGTCAGACACTGTATGCAGAAACCTTACAGTGAAAACCATGTAATTTAAATGGCTGTTAACCTGATGTCTATATTTGAAAAAACTAATTTCCCACCATTACTGATTGCATATCAGTTCAGCCTTAAAATTCTTTTACTTTAATGATCTTCCTACTTACAAGGCAGATTTAGTATCATTTCAGCTTTTCCCCCTTCAGTGATGCGTTCCTCAGTTAGGCAATTTCCTCATTGCATTGGCCACAAGGAACCAAGGAGGCAAGCCTGCATTCCCTTGTGTATGAAATGAGGGAACACCACGCGGAGATAGTCCCCTCCACCCTCACACATTCAGTTTAAATCTGCAGTAATAGACTCATACTCCAAGAAGGCTTGCTGTGTTTGTTTGCAAACTAGTGTGCAGTACTTACAAGTCTGTGGTTTTATCGACATATTCGTTTCCATTCCTGTGGTTTTTAATTGAAACCCCCACTGCTTTGCCCAGCTTTAGGAATGCAGAATATAGGAGTTGTACATTCACTTTCCAACTTAGGCAAGAGAAACTCAGATGCTCCAGTTTGTGTAACATAATCTATAGATTTTCGGGTTTCTTTCGGTTTTTGATAAAATGATGAACCTTAGCATGTATGTTGGGAATTAGTGGCTGAATTAAATCTGAGTTTATGAAAAGTTTCTGTTTAATTTTTTCCACACATACAGTTGTCATTCCCTGTAGAGTTGGAGCTGGTATTGTGTTCTCAACATCCTTTGTAACACTTCCTACTTGTAACACTCTATAGTAGGTGCTAAGACTCAAACATGAAGAAAACACTTTTTTTTCTCTGAACATAGTCGAGTTGGTAACATTGAGATAATTACTATTCAGCACAAAGGAGCTCGAGTTTTTTGGCTTTAATACTAGATTGCAGTCGAATAGGTGGTTATATTTATTCATTTGTCTCCTTTCCCCTGTCTCCTGTGATCACATTTTAGAAACACAGAGCTGAATATTCAGTTGGTAGTGAATCTTATAATAAATGACCTAATGGTTCATAAGGGTTAATTTTGATCAGTCCTTCCTTTCCTTCTTCCTCCCCCTTGCTCATCTATAGATCTTAGTTTGACCAATTTTTAAACTATTGTAGGAGTGGAATCTTGTTTATTTTTTCAAACACTTTTATATGAAACTTTAAAAATATGAAAATATAAAATTGTTTCTTCAGTACCTGAAGAAGAGTAGGGAAACCAAGAATATCACCTTCCTCCTGTACTTCCTCTACCCAGATCCCAGAGCCATCCTAACATGGTCCACAGAGAGGACGGAATGATTGGCTGTTATGTTGCAATCTCACCAAGGATAGAAATCTCACCAAGGATAGAAAGTGGAACAGTAGACTATGCCAAAGAAATCCAACACGTTTCCCAATATTTCTAGCCAGAAATTCAGCTACATATAAGAACATCATATTTTTACTCAATTTTCTACAAAGCTTAATTTAAGTTCTTAGATGATATATAATACATTTTGATTTTCTTAGAATATACTGAAAAGCCACCTGTTTTTACAGATTAAAATAACAAATTATTTGTAAATATAAGTACTAAGATTTTTCTAAGTTTATGACAGATATGGGAGTGAAGAACTTTATCTCTTAATTCTGGTGATTGGTTACTAACCATAGATTGAGGTTCATGGTGTAACGTCTATAAATCCTACCAATCCAATTAGGAAAATGGAGTATGTATTTCCTTTTGACAAAGTATTAATGATTTTAGGAAATTTCTTTAAAATACTTTGATTATATTCATTTAACATAACATTATATTCATTATTAATAAGATATAAATGCTTAATAGAACGGTCCTCCCATCACATATGAGTGAGAAAACTTGTAAGGCAGATTCTCTCAGTAAATCCTGTATTAAGGCAAGACTTAAATAACAGGAGTTATGAGACTTGAAATGAATAAAATGAATCTTTGGTTCTATTTCTACCCCTTCTTTTTAAAGACAATTCAGCAATATATATTTTTGGCTGAGATATTGGCAAAATAAAGCATGTCAATAATGTCAGTGAAACAATAGTAATAATACTAAAATGTGATATAAATAAAAATAAATGAAGCAAAACGTTTCTGGATTTCTAACAGATATTTAAGATTTTTCTCATTTTAATCACTTTTAGTTTTATATGTACATATGTAGTTATTATACATAGTTTAGAAAGGTATAGTGGTGGGAAGATTTCAGATTGATTAGTCATCAATCTGTTCATCTAAAGAACACTATCATATGTAAGACAATACATGGACCAGTGTTTACAATCTAATCCCATGACTTACTTGAATTTATATCTCACAAATCATGAGATTCAATAAACCAGCTGTTGTTATAAGTTCGGAGGAATTATATTAGTATCTACATTGTGAAGTTTCTTTTTTTGAGAATTAAACGAGATAATAAATGTAAGGCATTTAAAAATATCTGATGTGTAATAAGCACTCAGGTATTAGTATTTTAATCGTTATTATTATTTTTCTATACATCTCATTTAGAGATTTAGTTAGAGAAGAATGGTTGTGATCTAATAAAACTAGAAATTCCTGGATCTTGCACTAATTCTAATGCCACTTTATAATGTCCTGATCTCAATCTTATGTCTAACTGCATTGATTCCCCCCGCTAGCAAACAGACTTAATGTCTTAGTTTGGATTTTTCCAGAAACAGAGGCTGAATAAAGATGGAAAGGCAAGGAAGTTATCTGAGAAATGAGATGAACGTTGATAAAGGAGTCGGGAAGTGAAATAGAAAGGCAACAAAGAGAGCATTCTCAAGCCGCTTTCCACAGATAACTCAAACTTAATTCCAGGAGGAAACTCTGGGAGTCAGTGCAAAACATGTGCTTCAAAATGATCTCACTCAAGGGGCAAGGAAAGGTAGCCGTGTCATTAATATACTTGCTCTAATCATTGATGTAGGGCTGCTGGGACGGGGAGGATTAAATCCTAAACCCTTGTAACTTGACCTGCCAGGTAGGCAGCAAAGTGGGTCTCTGGTGCGAAAAACAAACAAAAAATCCTTAGGAAATGAAATGTTGGTGCTATCAGCTGGCCTTTGTGCTGGTATGCTCTGAAGTGTTAAGAGCAAGGAGCTAGGTGGGGAGCACCACCGATATCTACTGCGGTCAGTGAAATGAGAATTACCTGGCTGCTCATCTGCTTGGCATCTCCACGTGCGATGGTCCATCCAGTATAGGGTAGATTATTTCTATTCATTTACATATCGGAGTGTCTATCCATTGAAACTATTCAAGACAAGGATCTTACTCTGGAAAATTAAATCTGTCTCCCATGTTTTTAGGGATATGTAATGAGACTTGTAATTAATCCTGGGCTTTGAATCCTTGAGAGGGCTACACGTCCCACAGCTCTTAACATGTCCAAAAGTGCTGGCACTTCAGAAAATCCCCAAAGCTTGGAGAAATCATTTAGAGTGCTGATGTCCCTGCCATCCACTGACATCTAAAGCGATTTACGTTAAAGGTGGCATTGTGTGAAATCATTGATTTAACTGTCCACTGTACAGAGACTTGCCTTTTTTCTTTTGAAGTGCTCCTTTAAAAGATCCTGGCTTTCTCTATGATAAGCGATGAAATTCTTCACATTTCAGAACCTGAGTTATTGAAGGACATTTCAACAATTTTAGTCTCCTCTTTGTAAAAGAGGTGGGAGGGGGAGGGACAAAAGTATTGTATACATTTACATTTTAAATTGTGTAATCATGTTATTATCTGAAAGTAATACTATGCTGTTAAAATTTAGATAAAGTGGCCTGTAATGCATACAAAATGTTCATTTGTTGAAGGCCATTAAGTTAATTTCCTGGCAACAAGATTAAATGCAAGGCATTTACATAATCGTTAGTCGTGAGGTGTAGAAAAGATAATTAAATATTCCACCACATTAATTTATATTTAATTAACTGTGCTTTAGTGATCCTTCTGTCTGAATATTAATATTGTGTAAATAAACAATTAGAATGCATACTGATTGTATTAAAGGTTTATTCTTAAAATTAAGTAAAAGATGAAATTATTAATTTAATTATATCTAATTTTGAATCCTAATCATGTTAATAAAGTTTGAAAAGGTCTCTCTGAGGCCTCAGTGATAACAGCTCCATATTTTATATTTCTAACTGCAATATACCTTATAGATTTAAAAATATATTTATTTAATTTATGCTAGTAGTTATTTATTTTCATGAAACTCCAGTCTGTGGTTCTTTTAAATCAGGATTGAAATTGCACTTTAAAAATGAAATTTAGTTATTATTATAATAGTAAACCTTATTAGTTATGGCCATATTCATTTGGGACATGTGATATTTCTAGGAAATGACTTTATTATATAGAAAAGAGTAACAGTTAAGCAATCCCAAATAAGATAGAGCTGGTGGAAGCTACAGCTAAGCTTTATAGCCAATGCAGAGTCTACTAGGAGATAAATTTTCTGAGGTTTTAAGAGCTTTTTAAAAATGTATTAGGAAAACTCTTGCAAAGATAATCAGACATTAGTAGGAGAAGGAACCTAAGTGTTTTCTAGTCTTCGATGCCAGACTCAAGCAAAAATATTTGTGTTTTCAAATATTTCAAATGAAATATTTGGGCAAACAATTCAGGACCAATTTTAACTGTCTAAATGGAATTTTCAGGGAAAAAGATGTGTTTCATAGCACGTATTTCCTAATGGAAACATTCGTTTCTAGAATTATAGAAGGGGGAATAATAAAGCTGCTTTTCTTTCTTTTCAAAGCTGTTGGGACTTTTATATTTACAATATGATATGGTTAGTGTTCCCCTGGGCTGGCCAAAATATATTCCCTCCCGGTTTGTGAAAATAACTGGTCTAAGGGTTGGAAATCATTCTGCTCATGTGGTAAATTCCTGCTTCCATACTTTTCACCCCAAAGTATGCAATCATCATACACTACAGTGCCCATTTTTGTAGGCTAAGTTTTGAAACACCTGATATATAACCCACACTTCATAAATCCCAATAGTGATTTTCCAGCCACTATTTTTTAATTTTGTCTTTACCCCCTCCTTTAACCCTGTTTATGTTACAATCACACCGTTGTCCTCTCTTATGCAGCTTTAGCATCGCTAGAGATGTTTTGATGGATAGCTCACCCAGGTAAACATGACATTTGCTCATTCGTTCACCAAATATTTTTGAACACCTACTTTTCCAGTTTCTGACACTACCAAGATGAATAAGACAAGCTTCATAACTTTAGAAAGCATATATATATTCCAGTAGAGGAGACATATAACAAATGGGTATCTAAATACAAAAACAAAAACAAAACAAAACAAAACAAACAAACAAAAACTCAGATATATAATAAATGGGTATCCAAATAAATAAATGAGTAAGTATTTACGAACTCTCCATCTCAGTGACTAAGATCCCCCCAACCTTGAGGGCTGGATAAAAACGGTTGGGCTGATGATATGTCGATATGTCGAGCAGTACTTCAGAGGATACATTTCCCTTTACCAGAGGAAGTTTGCTTTTTCTAAGCCTCCACTTGATTAAAGGCTAAAACCTCTTATTGCCAAAGCAAAACCGTGAACCAGAAATTATAGGAAACATGTCACTGGCTCCTGAGCTCTGGAACATTTCATTGTTGTGATTGAGGAGTCACTGCCCACAGCTCTTGGGACAGGTGTTCTCATATTCTCTCAGCAATCCTCTGAATTTCCCTCCTGGAATGCACAGATCGTGAAATACAAATAATTCAAAAACACGTCTTAGTCGACACTTCCCCTTTTTTCTGTTTGAAATGTTAATTTCCTTTTTGAAGTTTTTTTCTGCCCCCCCCCTTATTTTTTATCTGATAGAGTAAGTGGTTTCACTTGTTTCATTGCCAAAGACAATGGCAGAACTGGGTGAATGTGTCACATGTGACAAAGAGTGGAATTTCCAAATTAAAAAAACAAAGAAACCAGAAAAACGATAACCAGTGTAGCCAAGTTCTTCAACCTTCTGTTTTATCTTTTAAAAATTACATCTTTTTGATAAGATTTAAATAAAGCTTCTTTGCCAATAAAATTTTATTCTGAGAAAATATCTCAAAACTCAGAGATAGGTATTTGCTATAAGTATATCCTTTCTCTTATTTACATATAAGCTTATACATTTACATTATATATCTCTTCCATGTGTTTATTATATCTTTATTTTGTTATTATATTTATAAAATGCTTTAGATTAATAAGGAGAGAATTCTCCAAACATTAAAAGGCAGAGGTAAAATTGAAAAATCTCAAAATACTGAAAATTTCTGTCAAGCTAAAAATCTTCCTAGCAGAATGTAGATCTTAGAACAATTTTGCAGTTCTGATAAGAATAAGAAATATAAGTTAATTGAATCACCAATTTTGGTAATTTAACTAAGAGCTACCAATGGTTGTATTATAATCTAAAGCTTCTAGAAAACTGATTTTCTAATCTTTTCCTTAGATATTTTTATCTTGTTAAAATTTGTACAACAGTATAATTGGGGTTGAGATCAAATGAGATAATGGAATTAAAATATCTTGTATATCTTTGTAACTTGTTGCACTTACTTTGTGGCAATATTTTGATTACTTTTATTACCTCTGACAATGAACTGAAACACCTCGACTAAGTAATTTCTCCTTTGTGCCTCAGTTTCCATAGTGACAAAATGTGTAAGTTGAGCTAGTTTAACAATTTTATAAGCTAAATCATTCAATTTTTCTCCCTTGATGCTGGATTCATGTGTAAGGGCACATTTCTGTGTGATGTTGCCATCATAGTGGTGGAACAATTTTTGAATACTTTTCAGAGTTATAGATAGCTGGGTTCTTTTCTTTTTTTTTTTTCAGAAAAAGTTCTAAAATTTCTCTAATACATTCAGGAAGTAGGCAATGCTGCTGAGGTTACAATTTTCCCATACACAATTAGGGGAAAAATAATGGGATAGGCCAATATTCCAAATGACCATTTTGAATAAGGAATAGAAGTCTGAATGAATGGCAGTCCCTACGACATGGAGCCTCTTAATTTAAATGAAAATCTGGCACTAATATCAGTCTGCTGTCTATTCGATTTACTTATTCCTCAAATGGTAAATAAGTAACAAATCAAGAAAACAGAAAACGTGATTAATTTTGAATGAGAAGGGGATGCATGGAAGATTTCACAAAGGATTCATCGTCCAAGAGTAGCTGGTGGCAATGATGAGAGTCTCAGCATGTATTCTGGGGCCGAGTTTCTTCTATTAGGAAGGTGCTAATTTGGATGAAGTTAAACTACTTACATGTCCTCAGAGATGTGATGAAATTAACAGCTCGAAACATATTGAAAATATTGAGTGTTTTATTTTTAAATATTCATGCAAGTATAAGAACAATAAAAATAAAATGAAATAAATGGCAGAATAGAGGGTAGTGCCCAGGTCTCCTGGCTCCTGGTACAAATGCCCCTTAAAAAGTTTATGGACTTCTTTTGGGGGGGTGGGGGGGTCAAAAAGAAGAAAAATTGGCATTAACACACCCCAACACTACTTAAGTCTCTACTTTGTGTCCAGACTTAAAGAAGATGTTTCTAATATATTTTATTTCTGCTTTTAATCTTGGATTAAGTTTAGTGTTCATTTACTATGATAAAGAGATGACGGAGGAGTAGGATGTGGTGGCATGACATTATAATTAATCTTCTTTGTCCCTTGAAAGCAGAGGTTACTTCAAAATTGATGTATGCATAATTTTTAATTAATGGAGGTGGTAATGGAAATAGATTTGAAGTAATTGCTTTAAAAAAAACTCATGGTCACAATTGTGTCAATTTCCTATTCTGCTACACTGCTCTCTTCCAAATTATCTCCCTTCGAACATATTTTAACTACTTACTACATATTTTCTAAAGCTGGCAATTTTGGAAACATTCTTATTTAGCTCTGAGTAATTCAGGAAAGGAAGTTGTTTTGATGGGTAATGGAGAGGCATTTAGAGTGGTGAAAAGGCCTTGGCTTAGATCCAAGTAGGCTCATTTTTCACCTGTAGGCTACACAGATGCTTTGACTTGGTGAGTCGGTTCACTCCCGTTCCCCTAGCTTATTTCTCTTTCTTCTCCCCTCTTTCTCCCTCATTTTCCTTCTGCTCTCCCTCATTTCTCTTTCTTTCCTCCTTCCCTCCTCCTCTCCTCCTCCTCTCCTCCCTCCCCTCCTCCCTTCCTTCCTTCCTTCCATTATCCTTCCTTCCCTTCATTATTTCATCTTCCTTTTTTTTTTTCTATAGATATATCTCTCTTTCCTCCTTGTGAAACTTACTTCAATTTAGTCGATGACACTCCACGCTGTCATATACCCAACCTGGTCTTTATGTCAGATTGTTTGCATGTAGGTTGGTAGTGGTGGTGGGGGGTGGTGTGGTGCTGGTAGCAGTGACGAGATTCTCTCCATCACTCTTTGTAGATCTCACTGTGAGCTGACTATTTTGTTTCAGAGATGGTTCAGATGTCCTGCTTATATTGAATGATACAGTCATACCTCATATATTTATTCATTTTAAGCCAGTTTTCATCCAAATATTGATAATACTAAAAATGTGAGTATGTGTTTATTTACTTATTCATTCATGAATTCTTATAAAGCAGGTACTCCATACTGGGGATATAATAATTGAGAAGCCATTCTCTAAGTCTGCAAGGCACCTAAACAATATTAGAAGACAGCATCAGATAAGCAGGCAATCATAATATAGCATGATTCATATTATAGGTGTCATAGGCACATAGAAGAATCGCAGGGACATGTAGAAGAAACACACATGTGGGAGAGAGCCACATGGTGGGGGTCAGGAAACACTTTTTAATTCACATGTCAGGATTCAACTTGTCTTCTTTCTGAAGGTTATAACAAAGCTAAGACATGGGAAATTAGTTGGTGTCTTGTTCCATATTCTCTAGGGAAAAAAAAGAGCTTGAGGAAAACCGAAAACTTGATCCCAGGGAAACGTGAGTGAGGGGAAAAGGGAAGTGAGAAGAGAAAAACTGGGTAGAAAATGCAGAGTGGTGCATGGCTTCTCCAGTTGTTTTCTTAGTCCGATTGGCCATGGATAGGAGCTAAGGGACTTCTGTGTCTCTCCTTTCCACTTTGCTCTCTTATTTATCAAACTTCGTTTCATGGTTCCTTAACTCTAACACACTTATGGGTTATGTTACCTGGCCCTTATGGGCAGCCACTGGGCCAGGTTGTGAGTGACCTGGGGATGGGACTGACCAGCGCAGTGCATTGAAAGCTTTACCAAATTCATCCTCACTCCTCTTTCAGAGAAGTCTGAGAAATCTACAAGGAATAAAGCAACAGTGGTTGTAACCACTGCTTTTGATCATGGGGCCAGTGGAAGGGTGTGAACTATTGCTGAGCATCTCGGGCACAGAAGTAGCTCAGTTGGTCAAAGCCAGCTGGCAGGCAGGGCTGAATGGCTCTTAGGAAGAAGACACAGTAATCCCAGGCAGAAAATACAGACCCTGGTGTGTGGGACGTTAAACTTCATTTTCACTCATTCCTTGCAGTTCTGCAAAGGTCTACATATATGAAATATGATGACAGAGATGATAGGAGAGTAGTCAGAACCAGAGCCTGAAGAGGATTATAAGTCAGTTTGTACTTTTTCTTGAAGGAATTGTGACACCATTGTAGGCATTTATATTTTAAAATAGTTACAAAATAGTTACAAAACATGTATGAGGCCAAAAATATTAGTTCTAATTCAACTCTGATGTTATGTCATCATGCATGCTGGACTCCAGATGCCAATTAAAAGCTGGTGCGTGAACCACCTCCACCACCACCACCATAATAATAATAATAATAATAATAATAATAATAATAATAAATATAATAATAATAAAAAATAGTACCAATATTATTTTTTACCATCCTACCTTTTATAGGTGTATCCTCAGGTATATAATAAGGATATTAACAATATCTTTCACAGAGTAATGGCATCAAAGATTTGCCCGTCATCTCCCATATAGTAAATGTCAGAGGTAGGGTCTAACTCTAAGGGCTGACCTTGTCCAGATCTTCAGCCCTTAATTGTGTGGCTACACTCTCTCTAGCAAGTAGTAAAATGTAATTGTCCTGCACCATTACTCAATCACATAACTTTATTTTTATCCCTAAAGTATTATTTCATAACTTTTTCCATTTTTTAACACATATGAATCCTGGAGCCAGATAACTGATAGGAAAACCACAATAAAGTTAAAACTGTGGTCTGAATTGATCAGAGCCATTGGGCTGCAATTTGTTGTTAAAAAAAAAAAAAGTATGTAAACACAGACAGACTTTTTCCTTAATTTTCTTTTGAAAATCAATAATTTTGTTCTAGGCAGTTAAGTTATTCAAATAAATCTCAGATTATCTGATGCCTGAAAACAGTTTTCTGCCCTCCAAGGTACATTCTGAATATAAAGACTATTTGGCTTCAGAGTTTAAAAAAAAAGTGAATTACCTCCTTGTTTCTTCAATAGTTATCACCCTTTTCCATCTCTGTTTGCATTTTTGTGTTTTTCCTGAAGCAAGCAAGCAAACAAACAAAATTTATTTGTGTATAGTAATTACAGATTGTGTTTGATAAAAATAAATGCTGCCTTTACTTTGAGACTATTCTCTTCTTGCAGGTGAAATTAGGTAGAAAGTTTAGGCTTAAAGTGAAAAAAGAATACATTTATTCTACGAGTGTTTCAGTTAGACTTTTCACTAGCAGCTTTGAACAGTGAGAAAGGTATTATCCTTTCTAGTTCAATCATTAAACGTTTTCTTACATTTAGCAACAAGTATTTTACAAATGTAGCGTCAACTCTATAAGAATTTTCAGTTAAAGTGTAATTGAGCCTAGCCTGATCTCTCTACTTCCCTTACAATCTACTTAAAAGGAGTCTACACTCACTGTTAACCCTTTTATATGCAGATGTGCCTCAACTTCTTTAGTCTGCCTTCTTAAGTATTCTTTCTTGCCCTGAACTTGCCCCTAGTAATGTTATTGGTTATCTCTTGATACAGTTTTGTGAATGATTTTCAGTCTTTGTCTTAGCTGACTCACTGTGGCCTTTGACTTTGATTTCTCTCAATTGCTTTAAAATTTCTGATTTATGCTTCCTTTAACACACCCTTCTGTCCTCATGTGATTCTCCTCTAACCTTCTGACAGTGCATTTTGAGACCTATCCATAGATTTTCCTTCCATCTACTTCCCTCATAGGAAATCCTCATCATTTTCTCCATGTCTAGCTTCTCATCTCCCTCCCTACATACTCTTTCCAAGAGGTAATTCCATCCACTCATATTGCATATCGATAGTGAAATGCAACAATTCTCAAATACATAAGTCCAAAGCAGAGTTCTCCCCTTCAGTCTAGTTCCATGTTATTTATATTTGCCTACATGAAATCTTAATCAGAATATCCACAAGTACCTCTACCTCAGACTTACATACATAGGTGTGTATGCACATGTGCTCATGTGTTTGTAGCTCCAATAAATCTGGATCTTCCCAGATGAATTTATAGCAACTTTTAAGTAACAATAGGAATGATAACATGTATTCTCCTCTTTTCCTTAATATCATGTGTACTAAGTACTGTCAATGTGTCCTTCTAATTTTTTTAATCCAATAATTTATCTTTAGACTTGAGCATTTTTAAGTTTATTTTTCCAGATTTCTTTAGTTTTAATTAATTATTTATTTATTTAATTTATTTTTTAAACTGGAGAAATGATTTAAATTTTTCCTCCCTGTCCACCTCCCTCCTTCCCCTTCCCCCCTACTCTCTGGTAACCACTAGTCTATGAGTCTTTGTTTGTTTGTCCTGCTCATTTGTTGCTTTTAGGTTTATATCCCACATATAAGTGATGTCATGTGATTTTCAACTTTTTCTGTCTGGCTTATTTTTAAGTTTTAATGATTCTTTTTCTGGACCATCAACTGTTTTATCTAACTCATCTCCCATCTTTGGCCATGTCACCTTCAAATTCACCTCCACATAACTATAAAAATTAAAAACAAATTTAAAAACATTTCATATTGTCTCACAGATTCAAATCACTCACTGGCAATCCCATGCTGCCCTGATAGACTCCTAGTTTCATTGTATGTCACAAAAGGCACTTCATGATTTGGTGCTTGAATAAGTCTCTCATCTCACTGCCATTCATACATTAGACTCAAGAAAAGTGAATTATTTGCAGGTCTTTGAATGTACTATTTTTCCCCTTCACTTATGTCTTCATAATTGTCTACCCAATGGATGGAAAGAAGTATTTACCCATTGGATCCCAGCCTCCATTGGTCAAGTATGGCCCCATGGGGTTACTCACTGTCCATCTAGATTGCTCTTGTGTGAGTGCCATGCAGATTTGTGCCAGCATCATACCTGAAGGTGTCAGAGAAGGAGCTGGGGTTGCTGATAAACAAAGAGCAGGACGAAAAATTTTGTAGCATAGACCTGCCTGAGCAAGGTGCTGTCCAATTCTGCCTGTGTCAGGCTGGTCACCCAGCAGAGGGTGGAGTAAGAGGTAGGGCTGAGGGCATTTGAAGTGCTGTACCAGAGGCTGTCAGTACCCCCACATTCACCTTTCAAGGATCAGCTCACTTCCTATGTCTTTATAATATCTTTCTTGTAGCTTTTCCCTGCTGTGCTACCATAGCATATCCCTGGCATACTTCTATGACAGATGTCACACTGTATCATAGTCATAAACTTAATTTTCTATCTCCTATACTGTGAGCTGCTTGAGTGAAATGAGGTCTCTTCACCTCAATTTATATCTCTCGTGCATATTGATATCTGATGATAGACATAGATATATTTGATTTATTTAACTGCTCCCTGAGTATTCTATCATGTAGGTATGTTGCATTAATTTATCCATGCCCAGTTGATATGTCTTTCAGTTATTTCTGTATTTCCTTGTTTCAAACAATGCTATAATGAATACACTATGATGATTTTCTAAGCTCTAGTTTTCCTTTTCTTTATATAAACATAGAAATTAAGGATGCTTGATAAATTACTGGGAGCATCTATTTCTTTTAAAAAATGTAAAACAAATGTATTTTCTAGCTGTTAATAGAATGTAAATACTCCTATTTATAGAAGCCTTCCTAGGCTTCTTGTTAGTTAGACATTTTCTGATCCTATACTGGGTCTTTTTATATACATATGTATTAACTTGCCACCCTCCCTTCTTAGTATATATAACATTTGAATTACTGATCACATTGCCCTATTTATAATTTTAATCGGCTTCAATATTTCTTCATCCTTTTGCCCATTTTGAAAAGGACTGTAGCTAAAACCATCATAATAAGACATGTCTCCCTTTGTTCAAAGATCAGCTTAGGTCTCTGCATTAATTTTCTTTCTTCTCTTTCACAGATAATTAATAGAAGATACTGGGAAGTACTTAACTTTCCTTCAACCTATTTGAAGTTTATTACCCTTGTGATTCATACATCACAACCACCAAAAATGAATAAATTGTAAAATCTACCAGAGTAAATCTTCCCTTCAAGGGCTATAGCTCCCAAATCTCCTAACAGTCCATTTTCAGACCGCCCTCTCTAATAACTCTGTTTCCCACAGAGAAAAAAAGCTCTTAGTACATTACAAATGCTTCACTGTTGTTCTTAGCGGCTGGCTTCTCCAACTTTTATTTCTGATGGGCTCCAGGTTGCTGCACTCTGATAGACTCATTTGGTTCCCTCACTTCATGCCATTAATATGAAGCGTTCTGTTTTGACAAGCAGTCTTTTCACAAAATGGGCATTTGAGTCATGGGACAGAAGCCTGTATCTCTAGAGACTGCATTAAAAAAAAATAATAAAGTCAGGATATACTAGAACACTGCTTATTTAGCAAACTTCTTAAATTCAGTGAATTGTTAAATAGATTTTCAACTGGTCAGAATATGCACCATTCTCATTTTTGTTATGCTCCATCCCAGATTCCGTCTCTTCTCATCTCCCACTTGGGTTGTTACACGTATTTTCTGGATAAAATCTTGCTTCTAATCACTCTCTCTACTTGAGTCTCAGACAGAGAGGATAGTTTGTTTCTAAAGCAGACCCTAGTCTATCCTGGCTAATAAACAAGTCATGGCTCTTTAGGGTATTTCCGTAAGAGATTGAAACGTTGTTTAACTTGTCTCTTGAAGTCTCTCAAAATCAAATTCCACTTTACTAATTTCATAGAAATCCAAATAATGTAATCTCTATTCTCAATAGTTTAATCTATTTAAATTCTTCTGTACTTGGCTATGTCTATTATCATTATTATTGTTTTATTATATTTTTACTGGGTTATTCTTTTGCTCACTGTCTTTGAATTGTTCACTATTTGTCCTTAGGACAAACTCTTTTATAGAGTTTATAAAGTCCTTTATGTTCTGTTTTTTTTCATACATTTTCAGCCTCGTCTTTTGCCAGTCCTCTTTTTTTACTCTCTTTTACCGATCTGGGAGCAACCCTTCCCCTGCCCCCAACGCCCTCACCCCCAATATACACAATTTAGCAACTTTATTCTGCTAACTCCTTATCTACAGATCTCCACTAAAGTTAATTATTCAAGGAAGCCTATTCTTATCTCCAGGTTGAGACCCTTCCCATATTCTTCTTGAGGATGCTGTACTTCCTTCACAGTAGCTCTCATTTCACTGTATTTTCATTGCATAGTTGCTTCTTTATATACCCCGCTAATCTGTAAGCTCTGACTCAGTTTGTCTTATTCATGTGTGTTCCTAATGGCTAGTACAAGACCTGATACATAAAGGGAACACAGCTGGACATCGAGTCAAAATATATTCCCCACGCTGGGAGAGCCTGTTTCCCTTTCTTTAAATATTTTCTCATCCCAGTATATGTCCCATCTCTTCAATGAAGCCTTCTATGTGATTTTATCCCATGCAATTCTTTCATTTTGAAGTACTTTTATAGACTTACCACTACCCATGCTAGCATGCTTTTCTTCCTTAGTTGTTTTATTGTCTCAATATTTTTTTCTCAAGTATAATCTTGGAAAATGAAGACCATTTTGAGTAAAGTATTCATGGTATTCAGCATGGCCTAACTTGAGCCATGCACTATGTCTGTATCAGTATGAATAAGGAAAAAGTCTGACTTCAGGGCATTCAGAACCCAATAGACAGGATAAAATGCAAATTGATAAATAGTGATAGTTTTATTTTTATAGTATATGCATTAACAACATTCTGTGTGCCAAGAGAATGTAACTGCTAAAAATACTTTAATGTATGAAAAGACATAGAAAATGTCTTCTAGAAGCATCTGCTCACAGATAGGAAGAATTAACATCACTAAAATGTCCATACTACCCAAAGCAATCTATATTCACTGTGATCCCTATCAAAATACCAATGGCATTTTTCACAGAACTAGAACAAATAATCCTCAAATGTATATGGAACCATAAAAAGACCTCGAATACCAATGAAAATTTTAAGAAAGAAGAACAAAGTTGGAGGTATCATGCTACCAGATATCAAACTATACTACAAGATTACAGTAATCAAAACGGTATGGTACTGGCATAAAAACGGACACATAGATCAATGGAACAGAATAGAGAGCCCAGAAATAAACCTATACCTATACGGTCATTTAATCTATGACAAAGGAGGCAAGAATATACAATGGGGTACAGACAGCTTATCCAATAAATGGTGTTGGGAAAACTGGATAGATACATGCAAAAAGAGAAAAAAAGAAAAAAAGAAACTGGACCATCTTATTATACTATATACAAGAATAAACTCTAAATGGATTAAAGACTTAACTGTAAAAACTGAAACCATAAAACTCTTAGAAGAAACATAGGGAGTAAACTCTCTAACATTATTGTTAGTAATGTTTTTTTTCTGATATATCTATTCAGGCAAGAGAAACAAAAGAAAAAAATAAACAAATGAGACTATATCAAACTAAAAAGTGTTTGCACAGCAAAGGAAACTATCAACAAAACGAAAAGACAGCTTACTGAATGGGAGAAGTATTTGCCAATGATATACCAGATAAGGGATTAATATCCAAAATTTATGAAAAACTCATACAACTCAATACCGAAAAACCAAACAATCCAATTACAAAATGGGCAGAGGACCTGAACAGGCATTTCTCCAAAGAGGATATGCAGATGGCCAATAGATATAAAAAGATGTTCGGCATCACTAATCATCAGAGAATTGCAAATTAAAACCAAAACGAGATATCACTTTACACCTGTCAGAATGGCTATCTTCAATAAATCAAAAAACAAGTGTTGGCAAGGATATGGAGAAAAGGGAACTCTCGTGCACTGTTGGTGGAATTGCAAATTGGTACAGCCACTATGGAAAACAGTTTGGAAGTTCCTCAAAAAATTATAAATAGAACTACCTTATGACATAGCAATTCCACTTCTGGGTATTTATCTGAAGAAAACCAAAACACTAATTCAAAAAGACATATGCACCCCTACGTTCGATGCTGTGCTATTTATAATAGCTAAGATATGGAAGCAACCTAAGTGCCCATCAATAGATGATTGGATAAAGGTGTTGTGGTTTATATATACAATAGAATATTACTCAGCCATTAAAAAATTAAATCTTATTACTTGCAATGACAAGGATAGACCTAGAGGGTATTATGCTAAGTGATATAAGTCAGACGGAGAAAGACAAGTAGCATATGATTTCACTTATATGTGGAATCTAAAGAACAAAATAAATGAGCAAACAAAACAGAAACAGACTTGTAGATACAGAGAACAAACTGATGGTTGCCAGATGGGAGTAGGGTTGAGGAGCTAGATGAAAAAGGTGAAGGGATTAAGAAGTACAAATTGGTAGTTACAAAACAGTCACAGGGATATGAAGTACAGCATAGGGAATAGAGTCAATATTATAATAACTGTGTATCGTGCCAGGTGGCTACTAGACTAATTGGGGGGATTATTTGAATATCTAACCACTGTGCTTCACACTTGAAACTAATGTAAAATAATATTGAATGTCAACTAATTGAAAAATAAAAATTAAAAAAAACTTTTTAGAAAAAAAGTCTTCCTAGCAGTAAAAGTGAAATTATGTGAAATATAATTATCTACATTGATTGTCAATCCTGGTCAAATGAAGTGAAATTCCAAAGAATAATTACATTCATAATTTCTCATTCTGTTTCCATAATCGATGAGGAAGGAAAAAAGGAAGTCTCATGGTTTCTTACTCATTTTCTTTAATTATTTCTCTTCTACAATACTATTCTTAGTTTTCTCCCTTCCTAATTTGCTATTTCAAGTACCACCTATACTCTACTCTCTGAAGATATTCTTGATCATTTCAAACCTGTGCTAGTACTACTCTTCCACATTCTAACACACACACACACACACCACACCGCACACCACCACACACACAGTCTGACTAGTTAAACCATTTGCCCAGTTAAATTCTTCTCCATTTTTCTTCTACATCCTTATCATCTTGGCCCACTCAAAAATGTGGACATCAAAAATAGTGACATTCTTAGTACTTCACCTGTTATCCAAGATTGTGCTGAATACCTCAGTAGATGCGTTTGTGATATTTTTGAAAGATCAGTTAATTTTCAGCGATACTTTGCTTCTAAGTAGGCAGCGATGAAATACCTATTTAATCAGCACTGGCATTGTTACAAGAGAAAAAATTTAAAATAAAGCCCTCTCTGAACTAATGAGGAAAGAAGAGGTGGCATCTAAGCCAACAGAAAGGTGAAAAGCCCAATTTATTTGACATAGACTCTATTTAAAGAAAACCTAATTTCATATTATGAATATTCGCCCTCCCATCTTATTCTGCGCTTGTGAAATTTCTCATAGTTTTATTTATTTATTCCTTACTTTGTTCTAAAAGGATTTAAGATGGCTTATGAGGATATTTAAAATACATCAAAGCAACATAATTAGAAATAGGTGAGAAAGCAGAAAAAATAATAAGACAAGGAACTTAAAGTCAAACCAGAAATAGGACAAAATACAAGTACACTTTAATAAAAGTGTATATTTACATACTTAAAATTGTGTCTAAGATTTTCAGCAGCCCGTGTTGAAGGAATTTGATAGGTTATGGCACTGACAATATTCAGGATATCAAAACAAATGAACTGCTCAAGGAGGTGGGATATTCCCAAGAGATTTTAGGAAAGACAGTGTATAATATAACAAGCAACATTATCAGCAACATTCTCAACAACCTTGAAGTAACCAGGGTGAGTTCCATAAAACAGTTACCTGTAACTTTTGTCTGCGTAGGCTGATGACATCATATTAAAGTAAATTGCAGTGTACAGTATTAGTCCACTCTGCAGAAGGGAGTAGGGATGGAAGAGCAATAGGACATAGGCCAATATGTCCCTATATACTGGTTTGGCTGAATTATTTGTACAGATTATAGAATATGGAGTGCAATAACTTGCTACCATGTTCCTCAGCTAATCCTCAAATAAATATTATTTCAAAGTTACCCATTGTCTATGTAAAATTTGGCTGAAGTTTCTTTGCCAGAGAAATCAAGATCTACCTAACCTAAGAGATATTTCAATTAACAAGTCCAAAAAGTAGGGGTGACTACCTGAAAAACTCTCATATCTAGATGTTGTCCTGTGAATGTTGGAGATTTGGGCAGGGAATCACCAAATTTAGAAACATGGAACTGAGTTTTCCTTTAACCTTGAAATTAGTTCATTTAATTATGTTGTATCTCAATTTCACCATGTAATGATCATTCAACTATTTACCCAGTGAGAAAATTTTTTGACTGTAGTGTTAAGTTAATCAAGCTACTGGCATTACAAAAGATTTTTATCTGATCACTACATTCCATTGTGCATAAACATACTAAAGAATTAAAGTATGGCACAAAAGATACCTTTAAAAAGTATCAATCTTGTTATTGAGTTGCCTATCAATAGTTCATCATTAACAGGCATAAAAAGGTGGAGACTTTCCCTTTGATGGTGACAATCAGCCTTCTGTGCCAAAATAAGGCTTGCCATTCTTTGTGTCTTCTCTGGCTGAAAAGTCACCTCTTTTCTTTAGTGCTTATCTATCCTGTGGTCTGTGTTTGCTAATGCTTATTTGGCCAATCATTAGTGCCATGACATTAAAAAATTTAATCTCATGTCTGTGAAATTCAGTAACTTCTATTGAAAGTTTGAACTAAATATTTGTTTTATGTTGTGATAAATTGTCTGATATTAACTGTAAAGTTCATTATAGGAAAAGTGCTTGGAAAAGACACTCATTTAATTAGATATTTATTTGTATAAGGCATTTTAACAATAAACTCATCTAATCTTAACAATAATCATTGACTAAAACAGAAATGCAGCAATTTTATAAATTAGAGAATGAGGAACTTAATATCTCTGAGCATCAGAGTTATGCAGCTATTGAGTAATGAGCCAGGATTTCAACTCAGGTAGCCTGTTCGAAGATCCCTTTACTTACCTTAGCATATTCTGCCAGTCATTTACTTTTTCTATCATAACCCAAAGCTCTTTACCTCTAAAGCACCCAAATATCCTCAAATTTCATCACGTTTCTAACTGTAGGTATTTTTTTGCTTAGAAAAGGAAGTCAACTATTAAAATTCTAATGATTAAGAAATGATAGTTATTAGATTTTGAAATATAATGTCACTCAAAATCATGTTTGGTACATTCTCATAATAGATAATGAGTTATAATCTTGCTTGAAAAGAATTCAGTGTAACTCCTCATTCAATGAAATGGCTATTTCTCTGTGTGATATTTCATCACAAAACCAGAATCAAGGACTTGAAAATTTATTTTTCCTCCTATTTTTCGAGAAATATTGCTAAATGCAGTTTCATTGTCATTAGCATGTACTTATACTACTGGATGTTATAAGATCTAATCTCTGGGATAATGTCTGCATTAAAGAATTTATGTCAGCTCAACCTTTCTTCTTTGAGAATAATAACAGAAAGCATAACTAAATGATCTTTAAGGTGGCAATAAAAGCTTTTCTTGCTTCATGGTTTCTCATTCCTGGTGTCTTATTTGATGAGCTCTCCACATTCTAAAGCTAAAACTTTACTTTAGAGAAATGAGAGAAATATTTCCCCTTGCTCGTTCACACTTATTCCGACTGTGTCTGTTCCCAGTGATTGTATAGAAGATAGTAGGCTTAAAAGAGGCATGCATTTGAATCTATATTTCTAGTCAAAATGGATGGAGGGAAGTCTCTATTCAAATATATCCTTAATTAAAGGAGTATGAGATATGAGAGACTTGGCAGAATATATTTTACTAATATCCTTGCTTGTGACGCTTATGACTGTCTTTTTTGGGTAGAAATTGAATGGTGGAAAAGCTTATTTGATGGTTAAAGGCCTTGTACTAATTTATTTTCCATATCCTTGAAGTAGATCTATTCACTCGGGGCAGAAGAAGAGGACTCCACAAATGCATATTTTGTTGATTACTGGCATATGCAAACATTTGTGTTTAAATGCAAAAAACTGAAAGATTCATGTAAGCATGGCACCATTCACTTCTGATGACCAATCTGCTTGAGAGCCATGAAAGGCAAGTCGGCCATAATGTTCCAATTTTCACTAAGCCACTTTTCTATCATATTTCACTTATTAACTGTTGCGCTTATCATGCATTTATTACAATATGGAAGCATTACAGCAGGTCTGCATTTTAATGAGAAATCCCTAAAGGAAGTCGTTATTGTCTTTTATGGCTGGAAAGCAACTCATCTTTCATTTTTTATAAAGTACCATGAGTCCTAAATGCAGTAAAAAAAATAATAAATAACGGAAATATGGTCTAAGATACTAAATATGAAATGTATATATATAAAAGGAACCTCAGAAAGTCTGAATATTTTATTCAGAGATAGCTGCATGCTATATACTGTCTACACATAATTCCTCGCTGGAACCTGGTTACATGGTTTATTGCTGCGGGGAATCAGACAGACCAGAGTAAGACCACATCTCTGGAAAAATAACAATCTTCATTCTTTCAGCAGATGTTTATTGAGCTTCTACTGTGGGTCCAGCACTCTGCAATGGTTGCTAAGGATTAAAGAGATATTTTTGAGCTGGATTCTGCCTTTATATAACTTATAGCTGCAAAGGACAGATATACCATTTTAAGGCAGAAGGTGATGCATGACCCAAGTGAGGCAAAAGAGAGAAAAGTGCTGTGGATATTTAGGAGAAGCCTTGGGAAAATTAATGAAGGAGATGATACAAGACCTTTTAATTTAGATCTGATAAGAGTAGGAGTCTAGTTAGCTGATAGTCTTCAGGATCCACCATACCACCCAGCCCAGGCCACGCCCTTCCTGGACGGCTCCTAGCCAAAAATGGAGCATAGTGTGTGCTAGATCCTGGCCTCTTCTGCCCAATGCAGCACTCCTCTTGGGCCATCCCGGTGCCAGGGCTGATCGTGGGTCTGACCAAAATGTTCTCAGAATTACTTTACTGTTTGAGGCTCTCTCTTCCCATCTTTTCTCCTGCCCTCTGTTCTTTCATGTTGTAATCAAAAGGCTCTCCTGGCCCATTCCAGATCCTTCTTTCTTTCACATTTTAGGAGCATCAGCCCCCAAAACTTCTTGATGTCTGCTTTCTGGAAGACCCAATCTGACAGTATAGCTGTTACATATTAAGTCCTTAAAAACATGGCTTAAATAGTGGAGATTATTCTTAATCATATTTTACTGATAAAGGAACAAACAAAAAGGAAGGTTAATTGGTTTACCCACTTTTACAAAGCTGGCAAATGGTGGAGATGGGATTCACTCTAGTTTTTGAATAGAGTATCCATGTCCTTAAGTATAATTTAGCATTTAAAAAGAGGCTATTGTGATTCTTTTTGTATAATGGAATATCATTTTGAGCTGCAACAACTATGTTAGGCATACTGTTTTTATTTTTTGTAAACTTAGATTTGCACATGTTGCGTTAAAAACAGCTCCTTATAAAGGTACTTTGGGGGCTTGATTTGATTTTTTTTTTTTTTTAAACAGAAGAGTCAGCATATGTATTTCTGCAGGACTGCCATTATCTTCACTTCATGCTCCAGTTTCAGCTGCACCCAGACCCGTAGGTTAAAAGAAAATCACATGCGCTCTTGGTGTTTCGATGATTTCCATTGTTAAACACAACTATCGCTTTTCTTTCGAAGGCTCTTCAGTCAGAGTGATGCACTGACTCCTTAGCCTGACATAAGTTGGTCTTATCTCCTGCTATGCCTAATGCTACTTTATAACCTGTGTGATTACCCCAGCCTTCTGGTTATTCCTCAAAGTTTTCTCCCTCTGAGCATATAGTTTTTCTACTTGTTTCTTCTATTTCACTATTTCCTCTCTCTCAAACCTAGGTGAATGGGGAATACAGGGGAGAAAAAAAAAAAAAAAAAAGAAAGTACTATACATGCCCCCAAGTCCCTGTTAGATATAATTTCTACCAGAAGCCTTCTCTGACTCACTAAAATTGGTGTGGTGTTGCTACTATTATTTCTCTAGCCCAAAGGGCATGTGCTTAAAATAGGAGAGACCCTTAACAGCAGAGATGAATCTAATACACAACCTAGCACACAGTATAAAGGTGCTCTATGAATGAGTATTAAAATAATTTAAATTGTAAAAATATCTATTTGTGTCACTAGACTTTGTGTCACTGGTAGAATTGGAACTCTACCATTTCATCTTTGAATCCTCCTCCCAAAAGAGGCTTGCACATGGTGGCTGCTCAATCAATTCAATTCAATTAGAGAAAGTAATATATATATAGCTAAATGTTATTACCACTTATTGTACACAGTGAAGTATGGTGAGAAAAAAATATACAGTAAATCTTCAATATTTTCTGAATCCATGAATTAAAATAGCCACAAAACTATAAAACATTATTATCAGTTTGTGTTAAAGACTTCTATCCTCTGATGGCATAAACGAAAAATTGTCATGAATTGCCATTCTTCTTTAGTCATTAAATGTTAATAGTTACCCAGATATTTTTTGTAGCCATACCATCAGTTGGAATTGAACAAAGGCAATAGCCCAGAATAGCATTAACCTCTTGGACCTCTTTTAATATCTTTATTCTTAGAAGCAAATGAATTCCCCGGAGTAGTTGTTTGGATTTGGTCAAATTCTCTAAGAATAGTAAATTTTCTGGACAGAATCCTACTGTAAACTTTTCTCTAAATAATAAGTGTGTAGCCCAGCGACAATTTAGACATATTTGTGTGACATTTCTATCTTCATGTATACATAGTATGCCCAGCCTTTGGAAAAGTGTTTGGTAAAATACAAATTTGTTGGAAAAAAATAAAATACCACCCATAACTCGTTTTAAAAGAGAAATATTTATAATAGCTGGAAGTCATACTTAGGATTATAACATCATTTTGGGGTATAGTGTGTTTGCAGTCAGACGTGAAATCAGTGTACAATGGGTCAAGACAAAGAATATTTCTCCTCTAGGCATTTCTAAAAAAGAATAAAAAACCCCACTATATAGCCTCAATGTCTCCAATGACCTAAATTCTGCAGGCAGTTAATATAAGACAAAAATTTCAAAAGAACATGAGGGAGAACAAGCATTTCATGACTCAATGATGTTTTGAGCGGGGAGTGTCAGGCTACAGAAACAATATGAACTTCATTTGAGGCTTGCTAAATCCAACCGTTACTTCTCTTTTGCCTCTGCACATTAACGTTTAGCAAGTTGCACCATAAATGAACAGCAAGGTGACACATTTCTTTTATAAAAGAAAGAAACTCTGTAAAACTAGAACTGAGATTATAAAACCAAAGCACTCAGGAGATAAATTACAAGTCATTTATCAGTACTCTAGGATTTTGCACAAGGAGAGGGTCCAGAGCTCATAAAGCTGGTTAGACAATTCCAGTGATCTATGGGGACTGACCAACACCTTTCTGAACTCTGAGGATCATAAGTCAGGAGAACATCCAGAATGGAAGCTCTGGGTCTGACATTAGGGGGAAAAAAACAAAAAAACAAAAAAACAGATGTAAAACAAAAATTAAAACAGCAATAGTGTAAAATATTGTTCATCAGAGGTTTGTAGAATTAAATGAGACTATCATTGGAGTGGAAAGATTCAAGTTTAAATGCTTTTTATATTTGGAGAGATATGTCATTGATAGCGTGTCCTTGAGCCCCTTTGAATTCTCTTTGATTTTCTTTAATGACATTCTAGGCTCCTGTAATCTTCCCTCTGTGTATTCCTTAGGATTGGCAAGGATTGAGGACTGGAAAAACCTCAAATCCAGCCAATGTAGAATTAAATATTGACAGTAGGTAGAAGTAAGCAATCCCAAACTGACCAGTTCTATAAATGAAGGATGGACTTTGATTAATTTTTGCGGCCACAGGTCACAACAAAAAACATTAATCCTCTAGGCATTTCTAAGAAAACATGAGTTGTAGTTTATCTTCCTTGCCCTATAACTACATACATCTAGAAAGAAAGGGCCAGCAGGCTTTATAAATCATCTCAAAAAAATTCTCTGTACTTCACTGATGGGGATATTGAGGCTTAGAGATCATAAGTGAGTTATATGCTGAAAGTTAGAGTAGGCACAAGCCAGGAATAGATTCCAGGTGTCCATGTGTCACTATCAGAAATAACTATACGAGGTTAGCTGTTAGTTTTACTCTTATTACCCCAAAGAAGAGTTGATATAAATTGTAGGATTCCTGGCTATTTCCTAGAATATGATCATGTTTGTTTTAATTTAACTTTTTGAATGAAGACATTCCTTAGGCTTTTAAAATACTTATTGATGCCATACAGGAAATGTATTAGTGCTAGGCACTGGGCATATAGAGATGCATATGCCACGGATATTAACCTAAAAATGGTGTTTATTCCAATGTCGCCTATTGGTGGGTTTACTTTTTTCTTTTTCTAATAGCGCATTAGCTGCTGCTGAATGGCAAGTATTGAGTTTGCCAGCTTCCTGCTAGTTGCCAGAATAGTCTCAGGACGTTTTAGAGAGTGTCAATGGATGCCTATATATGAAAGTTGATCGGTGTTTATACACAAAAGCTGACACATCTTTGAAAAAAAAGACAGATGGATTTTGATACTTTTCTGCCTCTTATAAGCTATTTTCTCCCTGAACTTCAGTTTTGTTAAGTAATATTCTCCAGGTACTTTCACATCGAAAGAATAGTTGGTTATTCCCTGAATTTATCACTAAAAGTTGACTGAAAGATAAGAATTACATCTGTTAAGCAGATGACAGAAGTTTAATTATTGTCATTATGCATATAATGATAGTTGCAGGTCCTTGAAATATAAGAACATTTTACTGACTAATTGCTTGTTATATCATGTGTGAGTGGGTGTCAAGGTCAGGGGCTTTTACTTTTATTGGCCACACAGGTGATGTCTCTAAATGAGTCCCTTGCATTGCTATGTTGAAAGACATCACAATGCCACTGCTCCAAGAAGGGGAAATTGTGTAAACTATTAAGAGATTCCTAGACTGAAAACACAGACAGCTGAATTCTAGTGTCAGTTCCACTGTTTCTGAGAGTTTGGGTAAATTACTTAAAATCACTAGACCCGTTTCCACAATTCCCAAATGAGGTGCTTGTGTTGGGTTTCTTTCAACTCCATTTTTCAAATGCAGAGAACTTTAGTTTGCTTCCTTCACTAGGATATTCCTTATTCTGGTAAGCCAGGTAGGCTGTGCAGTAAGAATAAAACTCGGGTGTCATTTCCTCATGCCTACTAGTTTGCTAACACCCTCTGGAATACTGTTGGGAAGCTTTGTGAGATTTCACCCCAGTACAGGATGCTACATCTAATTGTGAGGCTCTTAGGGATACTGGAATCGTATGCCGTGGATTACTTTTCTTGAGGATAATGCTAACTGCTAGAATTTTTCTGGGCATCAGCCTTTTAGCATAATGATTAGAGTGGTTACTCCTCTTTAATATGTTTGGGGGAGGGTGAGGATGTGCGAAGAGTCTATATGAGTATCTGGGTTTCATTTTGACATTCATTGTTTATCAGGCATCTATTGTCTTCCAAACACTATGCTGTGCTATTGTCTTTGAAAAGTACATGCCTATTGAACAGTAATGAGATATTAATTTAATTATATCAATGAGAAAACAGAAGTTAAAAGAGAATAAGTAACTGAAGTCCCACAAATTTTTGTAATTTGCATTATTTAATACTTATCAACAATTCCAGAATTTGACTGTTTTAAAGTTTGGATTTGAATGTACGGAAGGTAATATACCATAATAATATTAAAATCAGGAAAATCTATTTCAGACAATATTTTGTCAAACACCTCCATTTTATAGGGAAGTCACTGAGATCCAAAGAATTTGAAAGGTTTATCTTCCCAAGGCCAGCAAGTGTCAGCCCTAGAAAGAGATAATTGGGATTCCTAGCCACCAACCCAAGACTCTTCTCACTAGAGATGTTTTTTCCCCTCAAAATACATTAGAGTTTTCTTTTGTTCTCCCCAATATGGAGGATGATTATTATATATGAGTTTGTAGATGATGATATCAAGAGAAAAAGGCAGGAGGGTTTGTATTGATTGAATACCTATTTTCCGTGAGTCTCTGGATAAATCAGTCCTGCCCTTTAATCCTCAAAAAGTGACCACGCGGCAGAGGCAGACAGGGACACTGTAGTCAGTCACAGGTTACTTGACTTCACAAGATTGAGAGCAGAGCCAGAATTCAAATTCCTTATTGATTTGACCCAAAGGCTCTTTAGATAAAACACTTTAGAAAGTTTAAGTTTAAATTTTAAGTTTAATTTTAAATGTTAAACAGTTTAAATTAAAGGATATATTATATCACCTCATTATTTGTTAAATTTTTTAATGCCTATCAAATTCTTATGTTCTCATTTTCCTTCCAGAAGGCAAGAATAGATTCTTTAAACTGTTACTGCTCCAGGTTTGTCCTGAGTCATTTTTGCTATGTAAAGTGTGCATATCTGAATAGTTTGTAAGCTTCTGCAATCTATACTGATGATCTTTCCTGCCATAGCTCTAAAACTGTGAAAAGAGCAGGGATTGCAATTCCTTTGAATTTCTCTAGTACCTAAATAAGGGCTGATGATTCACAGAGTTGTGAAAATTTATTGAATCTTTTACTTGTTGTTTGGACATTAATGATATGAGCTGCTCGATCTTACTATAAAGATATATTTATAGTATCTTTATTGTCTTGGTTTTAAGGTAAGGCAATTATTCTCTTATTCAGGCTAGAGACAAACAAGGGAGAAGGAGAGATTCGATAGATTAAATAGATGAATAACTGTAAGGAAGAGTTCTAATTTAGCAAAGGTTCAGACAGTCAGAAATTACATACCAGGCAGAGAGAGGAAGTTACTTCTTGAATTTAGAGAAGGGAATAGATGACAGCAGTTCAGCATCTCAGATAGTTCTTTGAAAGGCAAAACAAAAACAAAACAAAAACAAACCCCCAATCAATCAAAAAAGACACAGGAAAGAGAAGTCCCACTGAAGGTCTTTACATTCGAATCCCACTGTGAATGCTCAATGTATTATTCTCTTAGGATTGCTTTTTCTTTAGAGCAAGCTATGGGAATTAGACTCTTTGGGGATTGGGCCTCATTTTGTTATGTGAATAAATACTCTTGTTTAAGAAAAACACCTTCTAAAGCCAGTTGCCCTTTTTGCTTTAGTTATGAGAAAGCTGCATATCATAAAGACTTCGTGTATAAATATTCTAGAATATAAATTATACAATACAACTCTGTTTTGCTTAATATTTTAGAAACTCAGAATAACGTGGTTTAATAGAAAAGCAATGTAGAATAGAGGTAATCTAGAGCAGGGGTCAGCAAACTACATTCCTCAGGCCAAATTGCACTGCTTAAAAGCTAAGAATAGTTTTCACATTCTTAGAGGGTAAAAAAAAAAGAATGTATGTATATGGCCCACAAAACCTAACATATCTACTATGTGGCTCTTTACTGAAAAAAGCTTGCTAACTCTTGTTTTAGAATAATGTTTTTTAAAAAATTATTTAAACTTTACAACTTATTTTATTTCTGTTCCTATTAAAATTCTTTATTCATGAATTATTTTTCTTGAGATTAACTTTTGATGTAGGTAAATTATTAACAGCCTATTTTACAGATGAAAAAAATTCAAGTTAAGTGACAAGTCCATGATTACTTAGCCTTTCAAATTTATAGATAATGTGAACCCCTAAATTGCTTCTACTACTTTAAAGTATCAGGGCACTTATAATCAATGGTCATGTATGGTAAAATTTAGCCTCTACAAGAATAAGATGACTTCAAGATGAATAAAGCTTCCATTTATATTCATATAATACAATTTACACAAATAATGTATAGTGAAAACGATTTGGCAGAATCAGTAGCAAAACCTACACAGATTTTTGTTTGTTTTAGAGATGAGTCAATTATAACTAAGCATGTACTATTATTGATAAAAACAATTTCTAGAATAAAGATATTCATAAATGCTTGGAAATCTATACTGGGGACAATTTGGTTCTGCCATAGCTCCAAACCAGGAGAAATGCAGGAAATGCAAGGGCACTCAGTAACTCACAACTACATAGTGAATGTGTTTGAGTTCATTCATATAATAGAAAGGTAATATTAAATAAACTTATTTAGTATGGAAATAAGAATATATTCAGGAGATATGAGATTTAGTAAAAGAAACACTAGATTCACTGTGTTCTCTGGACCAGTAATTGCAATCATTCAAAAATATGTGATAAATTATAAAAACTGAATACTGAAAAACTTTCTAAATGACACATACCAAGTGAACAACAGGTACTTTGTCTTCATTATAATATAATCAATAATGTGGATGATGATTTAGGAAGCTTCATTAGCAAATATGTAAATTATACAAAGCTGGGAGAGGAGTATCTTATTCAATTGTAGTGGGTCAGTCTGTTCTAATGTAGTTTAATCTTTTATATGTTTTGCCTGAAAACATTATAATATATGTTTCAGTCAGCTAGACGCCATTAATTTGCAAAGTATCGATTGCAACAACAGCTGTTTTCGACATTTTTGTTGACATATGGCATGATTGTTATCTTAGGCGACACTTCTAAATGTCCAGATTAATGAAATCACGGTTCCATTTAGCACCAGTCATTAAACTGATAATTAAATAAATTTTAAACAGTAAAATAATGATATATGTAAAGCATGTAAACCAATGTTCACGCTATGTCAGTATGTGTGCTGAGACAAATAGGGTCACTAAGATCTGAACACAATATTACAAGTAATATACTATAGTCAGTTTGGGAGGTTGGGTAACATTTAGCTCATGGGGGCAGATGGAGACTAATATGGTTCTAAATTTGATTATTGATCATTTGTTTCTTGTTTTATAAGTTCTAGATGGAAATAACTTAAAATACTACTCTTTGGCCACTTTCCTGTAGGTCATCCTTATCCTGGACTTTGTCGTGTAGCTCTTTTATTTTTTCAGGTGAGGCAATCCTTGGTTGACCTCACAGATTGCAAGGACCTTGTCAGCTTACAATCCCTTATTTATGTATGCATGTATGTATGTATGTATGTAGGTATGTATGTATGTATGTATTTTTTTATGCCTACAGCACCTGGTCTTCCTAAGTGATCTCGCATCCAAGTATTAACCAAGCTTGACTCTTTGTCGTGTAGCTCTTAACACTCTCATGGTGAAAATAGGTAGTGAACAACCATATTGTAAAAGAATTTATTTTGATCCACTACATCAAAGCTTACTTAAGTAATATGCCACTAACATTATTCTGATGCTTTTTAATCCTTTTTCTAAGGGTCACTGTGGGTCCACGAACTTCTTGAACAGGAGATGTCTCTAACCTAGACATATTATGAGTCCTGTGGGGGATGTGGCAATTGTCCACTATGTTTCTTGGAACCCTGGAGCATTAAAAAAAAGGAGATATTCAGTAAAAGTGGCTCTGAGGATAAAAATATCTTGACTCAAACATTCTGCTCACTAATTTGCAAACTTATTTTCTAACATATGCAACACAAAAAGTTATAAAAGGGGCTACAAAGTAAACTAAAGAATGTATAAGAAAGGAAATATTAAAGATAAGAGTGTCACTACATAGCGAACAAGCATCAAAACAATAGAAAGCATCATCAGAAAAAGTTGCTTCTTTGCCAAGACTTAACTAACTATACCATGTATTGGCAAGACTGTTGAAGAAATATAAAGAATATTTCAAAATATTAGCTATAACAAAGTGAATCACCACAGCTATTTGATTCTACTCCTAGTCTCTCTCTCTCCCTCCCACCCCCTTTATGTGTCTCTGTCCCTCTGTCTCTCTATCTCTGTCTGTCTGTCTGTCTGTCTGTCTCTTTCTCTCTCTCTCTTTCTCTCTGGCATATATATACATACTCTTAAATGTAGTTGAAAGAGACAGAAAATACCACATAAAATTGTGAAATGTTGGAAGCATTCCCTAAAGCGTACTAAAGCCCCAAACAAGATAAGTTAACTATAAAACTTCAATTTAACAGTGTATTAATTAGAGTCTTACCAGAAGAGCACACAGCATGCATATGAAATATAAAGATTTATAGGGAGTTTGAATGTCATCATTATTCACATACAAAATGTTTGTCCACATAATTTATCTTTAAATATCTTAAGTTTTTCTATTAGGATTAATAAAAAAGAAAACATGATGGCTAGTTTTAAACTTGGTACACAAATATTGAGTGTATCCATACACACTAGCAATAAACAATTAGGGAAAAAATAATTATTATCTTTAAATATTGTGTTCTAATCAGAAATATCATAAAGGTTCCCAGAAAAAATGACCATAGATGTATGACAATTTTATGAAAATTTAAGATTTATTTGAGAAAATGTTTTCAATAAATAGAAAAATATTGTTTATCTATAGAAGGAAACACCTATTATTATAAAGATTAAATTCATTATAATTCAAATCAAAATGTCAAGTAGGTTTTCTATGACACTTGACAGTATAAAACCACAAATAAAATAGAAAGAATAAATTAATATTGTAAAGAATAGGATAAACACATCTTAACAAGTTTCAAGTTTTATTTTAAATATAAAGTAATCAAACAATGTTTATTTGTGCCAGAAGGAGCAAATTGACTGATAAAATATAGAAACAGAACTAAACATATAAGTGTAAAGTACTGAATATCCAAAAATGTTGCAGGGAGACTTTCTGTTTATTTGGAAAGTAGATGGAATTTTGATCTCTGCTTCACCTCATAAACAAAAAATAAATTTTAGGTATAGTAAAGATCATAGAGTGAAAAAAACACTTAAAACTAGAATATACTTATTATTTCAGGGTAGTACAATGATTTTTTAAGAAGGAAAGCATAAAATATGAAGACAATATTGTTTATAGTTATATTTTCATGAATGCAGTGTTAATTTTTATCAAATTTATCTTAAACGAACTTTAAATTGCCATATCTAAGTTTGTTACATTGAAGGCTGGGGCATTTCTTAGGAGGTCTCTTTATGAGTTGACTCTGTCTATAGCTCCCCTGGACATCATAATTAAAAGTATTGCTTCTGTCTGTTTAGGATAGAAGGTTGAACTATATGGTCTCTAAGTGCTTTTCAAAAGTGGCATACCTCAGTCTAGAACAGTCCACACTTAACATCCTGTAGTCTATAACAATAGTTAACAAATTGGGAACTGAGAAGAAATATGCTCTAATATTGGCTCAGCCTGCTCCCTGAAGTGTATGTACATACATAGGTAGGTAGGTAGGTAGGTATATATATACGGGAAGGGGGAGAGAGTTCTCTGTTACAGCTGTATTGTCATTTAAGTCTTGGAATCACCATCCTCTGGTGACAGCAGTCTCGCTTCAAATGAGCAGAGCTTTGGATGTGACCAGCTGTTTATCCGATAAATGGCTAGAGGATAATTGCGGTTCCCTAATGTTAACGCAGAAATGCTGTTTGGAACCAAATCATCGGGAAATAACCCTCTAAAATATGAAACCAAATTGCTGGGGACAGGGGCTTATTAGAAAAGTAAAAGGCAATTGATACTATTTAAAGCAAATTGTTTGAAAATGTTAGACTTCCCCGCAAGCTTCATTCTCTTCACGTAATAACTCTTTCGATTTCCCAAACCCTGTTGTATTCTCCTTGAGGACTATCTTCCCCAAATTTGAATTCCTTTACTTCTCTTTGTGACAGACAGTAGTCATAAATCTAAAGGAGATTAATAATGTGAAAAACCACTGTTCCTGTTTCAGAAGTGGTGCAGGCCTGTGGTGGACAGAATGCTATGCACAACAGTTATCTATACATATTACCGTCGTTTTGATAACAACATATAGATAACAACACTTATCTATACATATTACCGTCGTTTTGAAGAATGGTGACATAATCAGCCCAGCTGCCTTAGAATGTAAGCTACATGGGGCACCACATCATCTGTATTCCTCATTGCACAGCAATGACCTAGCCCAGTGCTGGACATATTAGGCACTCAAAAACTTGTGAAATAAATATGTGAATAAGCTAGCAGTTCCAGGAGGCATTTCTTTTTCTTTTCAGTAGGATCATAGTGCTACAAGCTGCAAAATATTAATCATCAATTAAAGTAAATATTAGGTAGACACAAAACCTATTATGTAATTAGATTTTGATTTCTTTATGGAGAGCTTCTCTGAACTTTTTTTTATAGACACTTGACTTTGTGACCAAATTTTATCAATTTGGGCAGCTATATTAGTACAATTTTGCTTTTTAAAAATTTTGTTGTGGCAAGAAACTTTATGAGATCTAGCCTCATAAAAAATGTTTACATGTATAATATTTTTATAGTTGTAAACTCCAGGCACAGATCTTAGAGCTTATTCATTTTATTTGACTGAAACTTTATGCCCTTTGATTAGAAACTCATTTCCCATTTCCCCAAGCCCCTGGCAACCACCATTCTGTTCTTTGAGTCTATGAAGTTGACTTTAGATACCTTGTGAAAATGTAATCATGCAGTATTTGTCTTTCTGTGACTGATTTATTTCATTTAGAAGTGAACTGTTTTAAAAATTAAGATATTAGAAGCTATTCTGTTAGAGACTCTTGATTAAACAATTGTTTTTAGGCTTATAATTTGATGAAGCATTGATTTGCAAAAATATTTTCCAGAAGAAATCAGTTTATATTTTTTCCTAATAAGTGGAGTACATTTTTTGTAGATAGATTTTTCCCCTGCTAAGGGAAGTTTGATAAACTTGCCAAACTCTCAGAGCTCATAAGAGCTTAATTTAGTGATAAACCAAATCAGGTATTCCAGAGCCTTTATTTTTAATGCTTTTGTTCTTCATATGGCATATCTGAGCAAGGCTCAGAACCCTGGTCTTTTTTGCTATTCAGTCAACCAAGGACGAATGAATTTGGAGGGAAGGTAAAACAGAATTGAGCAACCAACAAAATGAAAGAGATAATGCATTATCCCCTATCAAACAGTGAGAAGAAGGAAGCTTCCATGCTGTAGGAGAAAGTCCTTCTGCTTTCCACGTGCACTCATAATGATATCTCAGCATAGTTTGTCAGTATCAGCATGCTACCTACCATTCAAAAGATCTTAGCACAACCTGTACTTTGGGGAATTAGTCAGAACCATTCAGATCTCTTAGTTTCAGACTACCAATTGCTGTCATCCTATTTGCAATCAGCTTAAGGAGAAAGTGTTAGGGAAACTGAGTTTGGTGAGGAGCCATGGAAGTAGCTCAGAAAAAGCAAGTTGTTCACCTGAGTGTGGGGTCTTGGTGAGATCCCACTTTCCTCCAGATAGACTCTGCTCTCCATGTTTGGCATGTGACTGGCTAGAAGAGAAAATACAATAAACAATAACAAAGTAGCCGATATCTCTGCAGGCAAAACTCTTGTCCTATCTCATCTTGCCACATGTGCCTACAAAAGAGTCACAGTATTCATGAACTGACATAGCTAAGCTAACAGCAGCTCCCAAAATTTTGATTCATCAGGTCGAGATCTATAGCCAAGAATAGTTGCAGCACAAATTTGCAAGTTTGCACTCAGATTAGAGAAGGTTAAGTCATCTCAAATTACCAACATTGTGTATCCCTCATAGCTAAAATCTCAAATTTTTTATTACTTCCCATCATTAACAAGAAGTATTAATTAGTTTTTTGCTAGCATACATACATTTTAATTTCCAAGTGAAATTAAAAAAAAGAGAAGAAAGCTATGAGGCAATAGTCATTGGAAATTGCCACTATAATTTTTTGCACTTGACAGAAGGTGTTCATGGAAGCAGTTACAATGAATTCATCTTCCAACATCATAAAAATAGCTGATATTCACTGAACACTTATTATGGGTTAGGCACTGTGCCAAGCACTTATCATACAGTAACTCATTCAGTGCTCTCACAATTCTATGTATAGGTAGTCTTATTATTTTTGTTTTACAGAAGAACTACTAGAAGTTCAGAGAAATTAAGTAATTTGCCCAAGTTCATGTATTTAATGAATGCAAAAATAAAAGGATTTTAATTCAAGTAGTTGATATTATAGCCCATGTTCTTAACAACTATGCTACAATGCCCCCCAAAATATATGAGTTAAATATTTTAAAAAATACTCTCAGTTCCTCACCTCATTTGATTTTAATTATTAATATTCTTTCTCATCATTTTCTCTTTTACAGGAAAAATTTATGCATATTTGAATAGTATCACATATGTCATTTTGTAGTTTCTTTTCATGTAAGCAAATAACAGTGTTTATGATAAAATATTATTTTTGAAATCATAATTTTAACATTTGCTTAAATTTTTATTATATAGAAGAATAATTAACATTCCTCATCCTTGAACCTTTAGGTTATTGCCAACTTGATGTTGTTACATCTAAAGCTTTACTTTGTATTATTTCCTTAGAATAAGCTACCATGAAGATGACTCTTGGTTCATGTTCTATTTTTGTGTGTATAGGTGTTTAAATTGCACATTTATATGGATTACAGGTGGCCTTTCTGAATATTTTTGCGTCGTTGTGGAACACTGATGATTTGCTTTAAGAGCATCTGTTTGTGGCATCTGACTGACATTGATTGAAGGTTTTATCTCGTTAATTGGTCAGTAGGAAGGTTCTCTTTTCTCACCCACTACTATATTTAAGTTGTCCTTGACCATGGTGCCCTATCGAATCTGTCTAATAGAGTCTGACTTATTCTTTGCCAAGATGTACAAGTGTCCATGTTTAACTACAAGAAGTTCTTTAATAATTAGCATCTGTCATCTGTCATCATGAAGAATATGCTAATTAACAACATAAGGAAATTCTTGTAAAGCATGGTTCAATTCTTTAATAAAAATTAATAGAAGTGTATCTTTACAACAACCCACACATACAAAGTAAGAAAAAAAAAAACCTCTTGATATTAGTTTTTAAATCTCAAAAACAAATATAATGAAATAGGCCAAAATTCTCCCAGCTGGTAATGGCGATAAACTAGAGGGATCCTTGGAAAGAATCTTATGCTCCACTTTACATCAACTTGGCCCAGTTTTTTCACTCTAGATGTTGCTCTTGGAATCAGCTACACATAGTAATTCTGCTGCATGGGTAGATCTGGAAATATGAAGGAGTTAACACTGGATGTGACAAGACCTGACTAGGAGCTGGTAAATAAATATTTGTCTCGTCCTTCCATTGGGGGAATTCTGAGGTGCATTCTACATAGCTTCTAAGAGGCTCTCAAATGGAGCCCATCCTTTGTGCATCCCAGTTGCTTACATTGGTGACCAGAACCATAGTACACCTTTGAATTTGTTTTCCCCTCCTTCCTATTTTCCTCTTTCAAGTCCCTGAATCTTGTTCCTTGCGTTAATTTCCAAACTTAAATTACCTGCATGAAAACCCTTATCTATGGCTTTGCTTTTTGGATGAACCTAGGCTAGACCATGGAGAATTTGGGCATTTAATTTAAATGAATAGAAATTTTCAAAAAAAGATCTTAGTATAAAAATTCTGTAACTCAGTATAAATGACAGAAATTTCCAATCTAAGGATGCTTTTGGTTTTCTTTTCAATATATGCTCATTGTAAAACATTAAGATAAAAACTATGAAATTTTTTAAAAAGGAGAAACATTAATATTTTCAATTTCCAGAAGCAACCTCTATTAATATGCTAATATGTAGTATCCAGTTTTTATGCATATAAATGTATATTCTTTACAAAACTGCGTGACCTATATGATCCTATTTTTATACATAAAGATGGTTTGTACATTTCCTTATATAGACTTTAAAGTTGGCTTTATATTTGAAGCACTATATTGCACTATACGGATATACTTGACTTTTTTACTAGTTCCTAATTTTTGAAAATTATCCATAGAACTGCCAAGATTATCATTGACTATAATATTTACAGAAATATAATCAAAATAAAATAATGACAAATGAGCCATGTTTCTCCTGGAAATTTTATATTATATTTCACCATTGATATGTATATGAGAGATCTCCTTTTGCTAAACTGTCTTAGTTATTCTGTGTGTATCTGTGTGTAATTTGAAAGGAAAATGGTGTCTATATTATATTTTGATATTTATGTGATTGTTAGTAAAGTTGAGAATTGCTTCAGATTTGCTTTATACCTTATTGGCTATTTATACTTTTTACTTTCATAAATTAACCTGATAAGTCTTAAAATAGCAATTCACCAAAGAAAAAGTAAAGCTCCTTCAAGAGTTCCTAAAACAGAGGAGAAGTAATTATGAAAAGGACAAGATTAGTGGTCTCAATAAAGGTGATCTAAACCCCACATACACATACATAGAGAGATAGGTATTCAAATCAAACTACGCACATAAGATATAAATTTTCCCAGTATTTTAATCTTAAAAGGACATAAGAATAGAAAATATTAAGAACTATCACTAAATAAAGGGGAACAAAAAGAAAAAAAAAGACTATCACTATATTTCATTTCTTAACTGATCAGCACATACATATACACTACACATGTATGCACAAACTTCTTTCCATGAAAACATCTGGGGAATATGGATTGGAATAGATATTGAGGATATAGGATAATGGTTAAGGAACATAAAATAGGACCAGGCTGAACTTGTTAATATGAGTCCACTAAACAGAAATTCTAGATTTGATGTTATAGCTCAAGGGGTAAGAAAGAGCTCTAATGTTTGTTTAGTGGTTTAGCTGAAATGTAGACCAAAATGTGACTGACCTACAGTAAATGAAGTTGAAATGCTCAAACCGTCCTGCTAGATTATAGTGGGAGGGATCCAAAGGGTTAGGGAGATTGGAACATATAGGTGGATTTATCAAGTCAGACCTGCTTACCCACCCCGTGAGGGTCCAGAGGGCACACCTTTCCCCACCACTGCAAGAAAGAAATTCTTGAGGGCGGCCAGACATTCTTGCAGAGTTCTGTGCTCACTCTTCTCCATAAGCCAGAAATTACAGTGAGAACTGCGGTTCCTGAAGTAGGATCCTTAAATGCAATAGGGATAATTGGATTCTGGGATGGCAGAAGTCAAGAGTTAGCATTTAATCGCCAAAGACATCAATCATGGTTACCGTAATGGACCACGGAGTCCAAACAGTGATCACAACAGTCTGACTCGCAGAGACGTATGTCTTCAGCTAGTTTAACGTTGTGTCTCTAGAAAAGAAATAGATGAGCAGTCGACTAAATTCTTATCCGATCTGTTTCAAAAGAAGAATGTTAGGTCAAATGAACTAAATTCTAACTTGAATCATCAAAACCGTGCCAGTGCCCCTCAATCAATTCCTAGACTTGAACCAGTTTACAGACTCAAAATCTCTCAAAGGAAGGAGAGGCTGGGCTATCTGAGGAAGGACCCTGCAACACTGCCAGAAATTTATACTATTAATATTACTCCCTGTCTTCCAAAGGGGCCTAGGTTCTTTATTCAGCAATTGAGGGAAAGGAAATAATCAGATCCTTTGGGATTAATGGGCTCTAAATGGACACTAATTCCAGGAGACCTAAAACATCAGTGTATTTCCCTGGTTCTAGAATGTGTAATTGGGATAGACAAACTCAGCAACTGGCAGAATTCCCACATTGCACTGCTTCTGCTTAACTGATTATGACTATCTCATGTGAAACAGAAAATGCATGCCTCTTCCCCAAACCAAAATGCCACAAAGCCATGCTCAGTGTTGGATCCAGCATGAAGCCCTCAATCTCTGGACAATGGCCATTACTCCTCTTTCTTGTATGCCTTAGCATTCTATCAACAGATCCCTGATTTTGTGAAGTGATCACTGAATAAAAGAGTGTACATACAACTTTTGAACAGTGCCTGCGATAGTGACTATTTGCTAGCACCTTCTACCATCATTGTTATCACTATTATTCAAGAGCTGCAGTGAGTTTATACATAGGAAGAGATGAGATGAACTCTACTCATGGTTAACATCGCTTTGGATCGTTCCTATTTTTTACATCCTCGAAGACTAATGTTTATTATTTGCCATAATAACAGCAGTTGCTGTACATTCTAACTCACATTGAGAGGATAGTAAAATGTAATCTCCCTAAAGCTTGGCATTCAAGTTACTCTTCAAAAAGATTCAAGTGGTTCAGTTATATTTCCACACACCTCATTTGGTACTGATTTTACTGAAAACTACACTTCTAAGATGTTTAAATTGTGTTTTTGCCCACTGAAGTAAAAAGCTACCCTTTCACAAATGAGCTGTGCTGTAGTTCAGTCCATCAACCAGTATATTTCAACCATGTGCAGTTAGTATTGCTAGAAGCATCTTAAGCATGTGATGGAAGAAATATCCAGGAAATGAATATGAAAATATCGACCTCCTTGCTAGAGGCCCTCAAAGCATTTCTTAAAGGCATATTTCAGGCAAGAAATGTCACATATTTCAACTGCATCATGAAAGCTAATGAGGATGAGAAAGATAATGCCATTAATGACCAGGAAGTGAAATAATGAAAGGCAAGATCCACCTTGTCCACAGAGCCGTGTCTCAGATGTTGTAACAGAGCAACAGTTGAGCACACATTCTGTATGATTCAGCAGAGAAGAGGGGAAGTAAAGTTAGAAAACTACAGAATAATTTCTTCAGGACTACATTTTGACTGCTCTCAAGTACATGCAGCGGCAGTCTTTCTTGTTTTATGTAAAAGTGTACGTAGGTGGAAAAGCAAGAATTATGGCCTATAGAACATTTTAGCTATCAGGGGAAATTCCTCTTGCAAAGGCAGAGGAACTGAGTTGGGAAAATGCACAATGTATTGGCCCCTTACTCATACTTCTCTCGTTTCAAAGTAACTTCAATAGATAGAAGATGTTTCATAGGAAAGAAAGAAAACAAAGTTGTGTGTCTTTGAGGACTTTGGTTGTATCTTTCCTCATATTTCTTTTTATCTTCATTTTCAGAAAGGGAAACCAGAGTGATACATCTCAATTTCAAAAATTCTGTGGTTTATGAATTTTACTTTTGTTAGGAAAGGATGTTATTCAGTGACCAATTTGTTGGGAGTAATCTATGGGAGGTAAGGATGTTGGCAGTCTTGGTCACACGTGCCCCGAGAATGGCATATCCTCATTTCTTAATACAACACTAATGGATTTTGAGTCCCACTAACTTTAGTCTCAGTTCTGCACGGTACAAATAAGAATTTATTTTCATTTCTGAATTGGCAGCATCTTTGCTAAAAGGTTCTGGACTCTATATGCTCACAGACATGTCTTCTACTGTATTAAAATTAGGTAATGATGACAGTAGCCATATATTCCAACATGCATTTGATGACACATCTTTGTTTTGTAGATTTTGTTTTATGAAAAGTTTTACAAATGAAAGAAATGTCAGTCACCTTAAAGTTATTAATTCAATGGATAGTACAGTGTAAAATAAAACTACACAAAACTTAAGCAGTGACAAATATTCAGAACTTATTGCTGCTGCGATTAATTATATTTTGTTAAGGCAGAATGACAAGAAAGAGATATATTGACATAAGAGGTTATTTGCTGGAATTGTTAAAATAGAAATCCCAAATACCATCTTTCCCCTTCCTTGATGGCTCCCCCAATGAGGATCCTTATGACGTACAAGGATAGTAATCAGTATTAACTCAATGTAGACTTTGGTATTGAAAGTGAATTAATACAACTTCTATAACTGGGTTACTCTCTGTGAACAATGTGTGAGATTCAAACATAAAGCTAGAAATATTATTCTCTTGTACAAGACCATAGTGAAGGCATGTGAAACATGCTCAAAGCAAACATCAATATTTAGGAATTATGGATTTAGTAATGGCTTAGGTCTGCAGTTTCTCAGAGTCTACTCTTATGGGCACTCAAATATCTGTCCATGTCCATTTTTTTTCACACATAGAATATACT
Organism: Pteropus medius; assembly: GCF_902729225.1. Taxonomy (NCBI): domain Eukaryota; kingdom Metazoa; phylum Chordata; class Mammalia; order Chiroptera; family Pteropodidae; genus Pteropus; species Pteropus medius. The sequence continues at coordinate 13,180,060 of NW_024349801.1, forward strand.
GGAACTTTAGCTCTCATTGTCCATTGGGATTCACCCTGTTTGGTTATTTGCCTGAAACTAAGAGAAAATTTTCTTTAACTTGGAGTTTCAGATAATCAACAAAAGTCTATTAAAGAATGAACAAATCTGCATTTTGAATTGAGGAATATGTGCATTTGTTTATACAGTTACTGAAACTTATTAGGAAATGGGCCACAGCATCCTCTGCTTATTTAGAGCAGAGTCTCTCCATTCCTTTGACCAGCTTCTGTTTCTCTATAATCATTTTTGGGCCACCACCCAGAACTGAGGTTGGAAAATCTTCTCTTTGCAGATTAGCAAACAAATAAAAATGTAATCTTTCCATTTTTTTTTTCTTACGGACAATTTGTGAGGTAGACTTGTCCTTTGCCTCAACAAATAAATTTGTTTTGGGGCTTGAGAGCAATATGCCTTTTATGATCATCACCTCTTCACCTGTCCCCCCATCCCCATAGCATTTAATTCCTCCTTCTGGGAGATTAGTGGTTGATAGTTATCCAATGACACAGAGCAGTACAGAATGAATCTCATACTCGTCTAAGTATAAAAGAATAAACCTTACTAAGCATTCTTAAACAGTGAATAATACAATTTCTTAAAGGGGCCTCTCTTGTATTTTCAAGATATAGTCAATTGATCAATCTATCTTGTTACTGAGGATATTGTTTAAATGTCTGTTTTATGCCAAATCATGTTCTAGGCATTGAGGAGAGGAAAAGAGAGCTGTGTTCAAGCATCTCAGAGTTTTGTGGGAAAGAAAGTGTGAATATATTTACCATAATATTCACATCAGAGCCGGCTTAATCCCAGAGAGATGTTTCTGAAGGGTCTTTCAGAACATCTTTCCGAAAGATGGAACCAAATCAGATGGAGGAAGAGGGAACTTCCAAGGTGACAGAAAAGTGAAAGGCCTATAAACAGCTAAGCAAATTGACCAGAAGAGTAAGGCACAAATAGAATAGAAGTGGAAGATGAGACTGGAAAGGAAGGTTCACACTTTTCAGGGAGGCTCTTTAATATTAACTAACGTGAGGAAAAGGATTGGGTAACAAATGTAGGAATGGAATTGGAAGATAATGGAGGCAGAGCGGTTATTGCAGTAGGCCAAGCAAGAGGTGATGAAGTCTGAGTCAATAAGTGTTAGTGTGAAAAGCCCTACAATAATGATGTGAGCTCTTAAAACCCATTTCCTGTGATTAGATTACATTCCGAATATTCAGAATTTAAATGACCTATCAAATTTTATGTAATCATCCTTATGTAATGCTATCCACATTAACCTATATCTACTGGGTCAGTTACTTCTTTTTTTTATTAACTCTAGGCACTGGAGTCTGACAAATTCAACACTATTTTTTTTTAAACAAACTTTCATAGCACTGAGAGAGAGCAAGGTTCACTATCTATAACTTCAATGAGTAGGAAATAATTTACATTCTTGACAGAAATCCATTGTCAACAGACATCAACTCCTACAAATATATTTGTTATTAAAGTAGTAACAACATACAAAACTCATAAACGACTAAAGGAGAAAGCAGACTTTGATGAAAAATTATACTTAAAACACTAAAAAGGACATGATTATTATTTATGCCATTTGTTTAAATGTCCTACTCTAACAAAAAAACCCCACTTTAATTATCATATGCTTATTATGTTGGTTGAATTCATTTATGAAGAGAATACAATCATTAATTATCATAATTAAGACACCTGAATTCAAAATGAGTGGCATTCATTCTAACCTCAGTTGTAGTTATGTTTTATCTGTGGCAGTTGGGTTTCCAATCAAATGTTATCTGATTTTTTCCCCTTAATCATTAAGAAATGCTTTACTAATTAGCACATGAAATTTATGCCACATCAGACTGAATTGAATCAAGGCCTATTATCTTGAGCAGTGAGACACTTTGAAATTCTCAGTAATAGGGCATGAATATGTTATACGGTTCATACACATTTCATGAACCTCTGCATTAGCACTATTTTTTTTCAAGACAGTGCCATTAGTTATGCCATTTTCAGGACCTTTAATTCGATCATGCTGTTTAACAGCCTGTTAGATTGTGGTGCTATAAAGTCATACATTAATTTATCTTTGGTTACACTTTGGCAAAATGATTGTATTTGGTTATAAATATCCTGGATAGAATGAAAAAGTGCAGACTACATGAAAGGTACAAAGTGCTGTTGACATAGACTCTGGCTTTAATGCTTTATGAACAGCAATTTAGGATTTGTGTCAGATATTCTCTCTTGCCCCTCCAGCTCCTCTCTCCCCGACCTTATTTACTCTGCTCTTTGCACAGGGGTATGACATTAGTGGGCCCTCTACATGGCTGGCTTCTCTGGGCTTGACTAATGGGGAGCTCAGGTACAGGAAGGGATGGAAGGAGAGGGTCAGGAGAGTGATATCAGGGCATTATTCCCCTGGCTCCTTCCCTGTGATGTCCCCTGAGAGTGGCTGTGTCCCTCATTTGAAGGTCCTGTTTTGGTCAAAACAAACTAGTTTAGGATTCTCTGTTTCCAGATCTGGTAAATATCCTTTCTCATTCCTTCAAGTGCTTTTGGGGTTAGTAGTCCTACTTTAATATCGTACACAAAATTATGGCTATCAGGGTGTTAAAAATATCAGCAAAGACAAAAGTTAGCAACATAGTTGGTGATCAGCTCTGAGAAACTATCAGATATTCTGGACTTCTTGCCAATCATCTGGCACTGCAGAATCCACATTTCCACTGTCCTTTTGCAGTGAAACAGAAGGAAACTTGAGTTGTTTAAACCCCATAAATGCTGAGTAGCAGTACTAAATTGAAATGGAAGTATTTAAAAAAAAATCTGGAGAAAAGTCTCTTTTTTTAATATTTATGTAGAGAAAATTTGTAATGCTTATAAAAAATAAAAATCTATCCACAGTTATAGAACCTAAGATAGCTAATGTTAATATTAAAGAGTTTCTATTTGTCACTTATATATATGTTACTTATTTTACTACACATTATTTATGTGTAATATATTAGTGAAATAAATTTTGTTAATTGCAATGTAAAATAACAACTAATTATGTGATTAAATAAGCAAATATTTTACTATTTATAAAATTTCAATGCATTAGCAAGTTATATTTCTAGAAGTAAATTTAAGTGTCAGGCTATAACTATACAGTTTACATTCTACTTTTTAGTTACTCAGCAACAGCCATTGTATATATCATTACCCTTTTAAAAATGCATCATATAGATGTCCCATGATTACCTTAACCAACCCAGTTTTTAACAAATTGTGTCAAATATTTTGCTATCATAAATCCCTGAGTTGATCATTCTTATACATATATCTTTTGTATACTTTTTTTTTAAAATCATTTCCTTAGAATATTCCCAATCCAAGTAAGAAATAAAAAGCTGGGCCTTTTAAACAAATATTTTGAATGTTTTTTTGTTCGTAAAGATAGATATTACTTAATTAAAAGTTAAGTTTTGTCATGTATCAGGCATTGAGCAGACTGTAGTGTTTTGACATGTGTTAACTTAACTCTTCCTCTCAAATAATTATAATCATGGATCATGAAATTTTGAAGACTGTTAAGTATTTATTTAGCATCTACTATGTGCAAGACAAAGCTGTAAGCTCTAAGACGACATAAACATAGTTTAGTACAACTTCCTTCACTTTATGGATCCTTCATATAGATGAGTTTTGAGTTTTGATTATTGTTGAGTTAATGAATTCTTATGCTCCATCATGTCAAATAACATAAACATATGCAATAACATAATAATATACATGCATATTGATATTTTTTGTGCAATGAATTAGAATTACTTTTGTTCACAGTATTCTACTACAATATTCTTTAAGTAAGCCAAAAAAGTCTGAATGCTGTAAAATCAAGCCTAGAATTAAATACTGAGCAGATTTCATTTTGTAATTATGTCAAAGCCTTGATTTAATTGTGTATGTCTTTATGTCTGTGTGTTTTCAGACAGGACAGGAATTTCTAGGGGCGAATAGGTGACAGACACTCCGTAATATTGGTGTCCACGACCCATAGATGTCTCAGCTCTAGGAACTCTTTTAGTTTTCATCTAGTCTATCCCTTCTTTATACAAGTGAGAAATCTGGAGATCAGCAAAATACATTAACTTCCCTACTGTCATACAGCTAATTAGTGGCTAGACTGTTTCTTACAATTTATTAATCCAGAGGCTACATTCCAGATGAAGTTTGAAAACACACTGGGTTTTCTTAGTTGACTTTGTTTTCCTTCTTTCATAGAAAGCAATGAGGTTTGTAGTCACACTGTGTGGTCTTTCACGTTGTCCGGGTGGACTTAATAAAAGACAGTGGATTGCATGCAATGTCATTTCAAGATCGTGAAATATTTTAAAAACAGATGGCAGTATACATGAAAGATCACAGGAGACAGCAGTTCACAGCAGTAATTAAAAGGATCCTGTATGATAGGAAGGCTTTTAAATTAAGCAGTAAAGTTTACGTAATTAAGCATTCTTATTTCTTGTCATTCTTGTTTGACACACATTTTAGACAAAATATTTTTTGCTGTTAGCAGTATCTTTTCCCCTATATTTTATTCAGAGAAGGCATTTGAACATTGTTCCCAGTCAGAAATCAGAATGGGAGAGTGAAATAAGTCCAACCGAATCACTGAAACAGAATAGGAATTTTCTTAAGGCCTTATAGTGAGCCCATTCCATTATCTGAAAAACATGGCAATAATATCTACCAGGAGGATAGAATTGCTTTCGGGGGAAATGTCACAATGTGGAGACTCTTTAAAAAATTAAGCATGACCATAAATGGCATTAGAATACACTTTTACCAATTCGTAGTTCTGAAAATGTGCTTTGTTTCTAAAAGAAAACATAAACAAAAACAATAAAAAGGATCTGATACAAATTTTGTGGGTTAATTTGCTAAATTGCACAAGTAGAAACACAGATATTAGGAAATAGTCAGGACTTTTGAAATCATCTAGCCCAAGTTTTCAGCCTTTTTATTTAACATTTTCTGAGCCAATACTCTGGGCCAACCACTGAGAGTGAAGCACTTGTAAGAGCTAAGACCGGGTCAGTTACCTGAGGTACTTATCTCCTAGACGTAACTATGTATGTGTTTATATAGGTGACAAATTAACCTCAATCACCTTTTATGGATTAAAAGCATCAAATGTTTAGTACAGAGAAAGATAGGCATATTGTGGTATAATACAGAATATTTAGAAATTCTTCTGTGGAAACAGACTTTGTCTCAATAATGAGCTTAGGTTACCTATGTAATATCCTAATGCTGTATGGAGGATTTTTTTTTTTTATTCCTCTGATGTAACCCTGTACTAAACTCTAGGTTCTTGCTTGTATACTCGCCTGCTCTTGAAATTTGGCATGTCAGGGTTTTGTTAAATTGTGATCTTTCAGCTCCTTCATTATTCGAGTCCTACCTCTTAGCCATTTCTTGACTTTATCGAATGAAAAATCTTTCAGGTGCAGGAAATGAGACTGCTATTTCGTCAAATAGGAGACTAACACACAATGTGACTTCTGCAAATGTTGAGTTGTCCTCCATTGTCAAACAATCCAAAAAGTAAATGGAAGTTTCACTTTTCCCACTTGTTAACCAAAGCCAGATTTGGGGACTATAGGAACACAGGTGACATTCTTTCCTTGTTTATTCATTTATCTTAAAATTTTGGATTCTTTGTAATAGAGACAAGTGGGTTGCCTAGACTTTATTCCTTTTGAAAATTTCCCCCTCCATCTCATGTGGTTGTGTGGGGCTTTTCCAGCAGTGCCATGTCCTTTGCCCTGGCTCATCGGAGTCCTTTCTGCCAGTGTGACATCTGGGCGACAGAAGAGTGTATACGTTTGTTGGGGTCACAAGCCATGAGCATGGACCTCCTAAGGATCTTCCTCCCTGACTACCTGGAAGAAGTATGTGATAAAATAAAACTCATATACTGAAACAAGTTGAGTTGAGAAGTGAAGAAGGGTACAGAACCCTGATGGCTTCACTAGGGCACCTGAGATAGCCACCTTAAAATGGAACTTTCTGTTTATTAAACATTTTTTATTCTTTAGCTCACATAAGAACTTGCCAAAAAAAAATTATGATAAAGATCACAAATATAAGTGGAATTCTTAGTAACAGGCCTTTCGTATAAGAATGTTTCTCTGAATTCTAGTAGATAAATGATCAAAGTCCAGATCCTTTCACTACCAAATGTAACATAAGTGCAAAATTGTGCTCCCGTTCATCAATTAGCTATCTCCGAGGAGGGTCCTCATATCCTGCCAAGGACTGGGGCGCAATTCAGCAGGTATTTCTCAGTGAAGGTCATGCTTAACCGAGTGAAGTAAGATTTATTCAGGTATGGAAGGGTGAGATTTATTTTGTATGGAACTAGAATAGAAAGCCTTAATCAAAAAGTAAGGCACATTCTCAGTCGATTAAAGAATTATACTCTAATAATTTTATTTTTGGAAATAGCTTAACTGATGGCCTCCTGAGAGGAAAAGAATGCTGCCTTGTTACTGAAAGTGGTTAAAACAGTGGGCCGTGTGACCTTCAGTTGGACATTTAGCCCAGGAAATTCAGGCATTGGGTAGGAAATGGCAGATTCAAATTTTGTGTAAGAACCCATGATTTCTTTAAAAGTAGATGAGTAATAATGGAAGACAATGATATAAAATCTTATATTTCTTCCTATTTATACAGAAAGCATCATTCCCTGAGCAAATGGGTGCCTTTCTAGAAGCCAAAGCACTTCAAAATGTATCTTTCTGGGAAGAAAGAATCAAGTCTGTTTCAGTCTGTAGGAACAATACATCTTCTAAAGAACAGGATCCAGCACAGCTCACATGCAGGCATTTGTCAAGCAAACAATGCAGGACATCTAGAAATCCAGATAAATCATTCCAAATTATGTCACTGGATCTGAAATTACTATCAGATCTATAATCATAGCTATTAATAAAATCATGCAATTTATATCCAAAATAGAGGTAAATCAGGGCAAACAGTGTAAAGTTGCTGAAAGCTGAAAAGGCAAAAGGGTAGTTATTATGAAAAACATTGCCAATTAGAAGCAAGCAGGGAACAAGTTAGAGTTCACCGATCATCAGGGAGATGAAACTTCAGGAAATAATTTAAGTAATACCAGTGGTTTAGGTAAAAGTTTGGCTGCTAATTATTTTGATCATTTCAATGGGTTGGCAAAATGTCAGAGAGGAAAGGAAAAAAAGAAATTTTCTTTTGGAACAAAGCTTTATCTCTCATTTATATTTTATATATGTGATGAAATATTTAACATCACAGACCAAGCATACCCACAATGTACATATATGTATGCATACATGTATATATGTATATATAAATGTATATATGTGTGTATGCACATGCATGTATATGAATACACACTTTTCTGACTTCTAATGCAAAATATACCTAACGGAGTCTTTTCTTTGTGATTGGAGGTCGATAAATATTTGCTAAATAAATTAACAAATGCTTATTATTCTAGAGGCTGGGATTACAGTGGCGCTTCAAATGGACACAATTCCTAACAAGTCATTTTAGTTGTTCACAGATGGGTCAACATTTACCAATTTTAATTACATAGATTAGAACATCTGTAGGGTTTGTAGCTAGGCTGGGTAAATTTGCCCCTGTCCTAAATGACTACTGGATATTGTTAGTTTCTTGGTTCTTTTGTTGCCATTACAGTAATCAGTGCACTGCTAGCCCCCCAAAATGTTTGAGACACATTGTGAATTTCTGTATGGATGCATCAGAGTTCATCTGCATGGACTTTGAGACAACTAATTTCGTTGTTCAAAGCTTTATTTATTTCTTTACTTTGTGAGTCCATAGTGATGAAACTGTTAGACAAATGGTTTCTGAATGAGCAAGGAATTAAAGTAAATAAAACATGGTAAATACACTTTAATTGAAAGAAGAAAAGAGATGTTTGGTACGGAAAGTGAATAAAGAGGTCTACCTTGAATTGGAGTGATTATACAGACATCACTGCCCTTTTGTGAAAAATGTATGAACTTCGACTTAGAAATTTTAATGAAGAAACTAGAGAGCAAGATAGTTAAGTAGGGGAACAAACTAAGGTATCTTTTTCATTCTTAAATATAATGTATGTGTTTTTTTAAGACCCAATGTTCATTTTAGCTTCATATGTACAAATGTATTATTCTCCTCACTGGTGGCTCATTAATATACAACCCAACTGAAATCTTTTATAAATACCCAGCTAATATATGAAAATTATCTTTAAGGGAATTATTCTGCCAATTATAATATATTGAATTTGTGTTTTTATCTATTAATCATATAAATTAATATAAAACATAAATATGTATATATGCCTATATATAGTGTATACATACACACACATTACACACATACATACCAGTGCATACCTGAAGCAGAGTTTTCATTTTTCTGTTAACCTGATATCTGATATTATTGAACTGAGAATAATATATGACAGAACACATATTTTCCAAATATAAATCTCTTGGGAGGCATTAAAACACAAATATTTAGGGCACCATTTGGCATGTTATGAGTTCAAGCACTGAAAAAATTATATTTTAGGTCATAGCTTAACTCAATGTATTAAAAAAAACCCAGCTTTTTAGAAGATTATACTACATGTGGTATAAATTTAAATTTCTTTGTTGTACTCGACCTTGAAGATCTTGCCATGGCATAATGTCAGATAGATTTCACATGGAAGACTGTATTTGTCCTCTTGTTCACTATTGTCCATTCTCTGTACCTTCTCATTTAGTCAGTTTGTTTTGATTCATGAAGGATATATAAAGCTGTTTGAATATGCATAGGAGTCCTTGCATTTAATCTAATGTCCTTTGTTCGCATATGCAATTCTCTGAATATTTTAAATGAAAAATATATCAAAACAGATGGCAAAATCCTTTCCTCTGTAACTCACCTGAGGTAGTCCTTGACCTCAATGTGAGTTTGGTTGACGTGGATATATGCAGAATGTGTTCCCACAGGAATTCTGAGTCCAGGAGTATGAGTGGAATTTGTGGCTAATATTTTTCTTCTTCTCCCAAATGACATCAACTTTATTCCTGAGACTGATAAATTTAGGCTTTAATTTATCAGATAATTTTTTAAAAATTTATTTATTGTAATTAGGTTCAAGTATACAGTACATTGGTTAGACATTTATATAGTTTATAAAATGATCCCCGTAATTGCTCCTTCTCTCTTCTGGTTTTCCGACTAATCAATATATTAATGCTGACAGCATTCCCTATGCCATGCTCCCCATCCCCGTGACCATCTATCAACTACTAATTTATACTTCTTTGACCCTTCACCCTATCCTCCCTGCCTCCAATGCCCCCTGCCCCTCTGTCCATCATGAAATTGTCCACTATATTTGTGAGTCTATTTTTGATTAGTTTCTTCTTTTTGTTCCTTAGATTTTGTACATAAGTGAAATCATATGGTATTTGTCTTTCTGTCTGACTTATTTCACTCAACATAATAACCTCTAGTCCATCCATGTTGTTGCAAATGGTAGGATTTCATTTTTTTTAATGGCTGAGTAATATTCCATTGTATATATGGACCATAACTTTTTGTCTAATTATCCGTTGATGGGCATTTAGGTTGCTTCCATATTTTGGCTATTGTAAATTGTGCTGCCATGAATATTGAGGTGCATAGATCTTTATGAATTATTGTTTTGGTTTTCTTTGAATAAATACCCAGAAGTGCAATTGGTAGGTCAAAAGGTATATCCATTTTTAATTTTTTGAGAAACCACAGATTGTTTTTCATAGCAGCTGTACCAATTTGCAATCCCACCAACAATGTATGAGGGTTCCCTTTTCTCAGCATCCAACACTTATTGTTCTTTGATTTATTGATGATAGCCATTCTGACAGGTGTCAGGTGATAACTCATTGTGGTTTTAATTTGCATTTCTCTGATGATTAGCAACCTTGAGCATCTTTTCATATGTCTATTAACCATGTGTATTTCCTCTTTGGAGAAGTATCTGTTCAGGTCTTCTGTCCATTTTTTAATTGGATTGTTTGCTTTTTTGTTGTTGAGTTGTATGAGTTATTTATATATTTTGGATATTAACCTCTTATCAGATGTATTATTAGCGAATATCTTACCCAGTCAGCTGTCTTTTTGTTTTGTTTATGGTTTCCTTTGCTGTACAGAAACTTTTTGTTTGATGTAATTCCATTTGTTTATTTTTTCTTTTGTTTTCCTTGCCCAGGATGATATATCCAAAAAGAAATTAGTGTTAATAATATCAGAGAGTTTACTGCCTATGTTTTCTTCAAGAAGTTTTATGGTTTCGGGCCTTACATTTAAGTCTTTAATCCATTTTGAGTCTATTCTTGTATATAGTGTAAGGAGGTAGTCCAGTTTCTTTCTTTTTTTGCATGTATCTGCCCAATTTTCCCAATACCATTTGCTGAAGAGACTGTTTTTACCCCATTGTATATTCTTATCTCCTTTGTCATATATTAAGTGAATATATAGGTGGGGATGTATTTCTGGGCTTTCTATTCTGTTCCATTGATCAATATATCTGTTTTTATGCCAGTACCATGCTGTTTTGATTACTATAGCCTTGTAATATAGTTTGATATCAGGTAGTGTAATACCTCCAACTTTGTTCTTCTTTCTCAAGGTTGCCATGGCTATTCAGGGTCTTTAATGGTTCTATATAAATTTAAGATTATTTGTTCTAGCTCTCTGAAAAATGCTATTGGTATTTTGATAGAGATTGCATTGAATCTATAGATTGCTTTGGGTAGTATGGCCATTTTAATGATGTTGATTCTTCCTACCCATGAGCACGATATATACTTCCATTTATTTGTATCTTCTTTAATTTCTTTTTTCAATGACTTATAATTTTATGAGAACAGATCTTTTACTTCCTTGGTTAATTTGATTCCTAGGGATTTTATAGTTTTCACTGCAATTGTAAATGGGTTTGTTTTCTTAATTTCTCTTTCTGAAAGTTCATCATTGATGTATAAAAATGCCACTGACTTCTGAATATTTATTTTGTAACCTGCTACTTTACTGAATTCATTGATCAGTTCTAACAGTTTTTTGGTGGAATCTTTAGGGTTCTCTCTATATAGTATCATGTCAATGGCAAATAACTAGAGTTTTACTTCTTCTTTTCCAATTCTGATACGTTTTATTTCTCTTTGTAGACAGCATGTGTATGGGTATTGTTTTCTTATCTATTTGGCTACCCTATGTCTTTTGATTGGAACATTTAATCCATTTACATTTCAAGTGATTACTGATAGGTACATAGTTACTGCCATTTTATTATTCATATTGTTATTTCTATTTTCTTTTTTACCTCTTCTCTTTTTACAGAAGTCCCTTTTACATTTCTTGTAATACTGGCTTATTGGTGATGAATTCCTTAAACTTTTTCCTGTGTGGGAAGCTCTTTATCTCACCTTCCATTTTAATCAAATGCCTTGCTGGGTAGAGTATTCGTGATTGTAGATTCTTGTTTTTCATAACTTTGAATATTTCTTGCCAGTCCCTTCTGGCCTGCAAAGTTTCCATTGAAAAATCAGCAGACGTTCTTATGGGAGTACCCTTATAAGTAACTAATTTCCTTTCTCTTGCTGCTTTTAATATTCTCTCTTTGTCTTTGAACTTTGTCATTTTAATTATGATGTGTCTTGGTGTGGGTCTGTTTAAATTCCTCTTGTTTGGGACTCTTTGTCCTTCCTGAACTTGTAAGTCTAATTTCTTTGCCAGGTTAGGGAAGTTTTCTGTCATTTCTTCAGATAGAGTCTCAATCCCTTGCTCTCTCTCTTCTCCTTCAGGTACTCCTATGATCTAGATATTGTTATGCTTCATGTTGTCCCAGAGGTCTCTTAAACTCTCCTCATTTTTTAAAATTCTTTTCATTTTTGTTGTTCTGATTGGGTGTATTCTGCTACCTTGTCTTCCAGTTCACTGATTCTTTCTTCTGCTTCATCCAATCTACTGTCGAATCCTTTTAGTCTATTCTTCATTTCAGTTATTGTATTCTTCATTTCTGTCTGGTTCTTTTTTTATGGGTTCTATGCCCTTTTTTTATGCTTACTATCTTTCTGTTGAGATTCTCATTGTACTATCCATTCTCCTGCTAAGTTATAACCATTATTTTGAAATCTGTCTCTGGTAAGTTGCTTGCTTCCATTTAATTTAGCTTATTTTCTGGAGTTTTCTCCTTTTGTTTCATTTGTGGCATGTTTGTTTTCTCATTTTATTAGCCTCTCTGTATTCATTTCTATGTGTCTGGAATATTTGTTTCATCTCTCAGCCTTGGCCAGATGTCCTAATGTGGAAGGTGTCCTAGGTGGCCCAGTGGCGCACTCTCCCTGATCCCCTGTGCCGGGGGCTCTGGACGTGATCTTCGTGTGGGTTGTGTGTGATCTTCTGTTGTCGCCAAGCCTTCATTGTTGTTAGTAGATCAGTGGATGAGATTAATGCTTTGGCTGACTAATTGTGGGAATTGTCTGCACCCGCATGGTAAGAGTTGCTGTGTGGGAGCTGACCTCACTGAGTGGGATTTGCCCTAGCAGGCCTGTGTACTTGTTGAGACCACCCTCTGTGTGTATCGTTTATGGGATTAGTCAGGAGTTGCTGTTGTGGTCTAGTGTCAGCCTCTGGGTGCATTGGTTTTGTGGCCCTTTGGGAGGTGCTCCCCCTTAGGCCAAGGTCAGCCACTGCTTTTGATTGCTCAGTGCTACATGTTGAGAACTACAAAGCGATCCACAGATGGTTGTTGCCTATGCTGCATCTATAGGTAAGTGGAAGAGACAATGCTGTAGGCAGCAGTCGGTTATCCCCCATCCCTGACCTAGGGCAGTTTAGCAGAGGAGCCAGTGCTCCTCCAGGTCTGACATTGCCTGTCAGTTGCCTATAAGTCTCTGAAACTGGATGAGCCTCTGGGTTCTATGAGGAGTCTCCTGGGAGTCTTCTGGGTCTATTGAGTAAATGTCCCTCTGCCACTACAGTGTGTTTAAATGCCAGTGCTGTCTCTGTGGCTCTTTGTACAAGTTTCCAATCATAGCAAGGTCAGTTGCTGCCCACCTTGGGCCTGAATGTGCCACCCCAGGGCAGGGGCAGCTGCCTATCAATGTGTGGCGGGCGCTTTGTGTATTGGATGGGGAGTCAAGGCCAATAGCCTCAGTTTTCTGCCATTCTGTGTCTGCATGTTCCTGCAGTAGTCATAGATCACATGGAGACAAGCTGCTGTCTGGGGCAGTCCCACAGACCCCTGCAATCCCCTCAAGAGATATTGCAGCTTGTACAGGCAGCAGTGGCCTGCGCACAACTGTTTTCCCTGAAATACACTCACTGCGCTAGCCAAGGTCTGTAGCCTGCACAGAATGCACAACCCCAGAACCAAGAAGGGCATGGGAGGCTGCCTGTCAATGGGCTGCAGGCATTTTGTGGCGTAGGTGAAGTGGGATCTCAGGGAGACAAGGGCCATCAGGCCAATACAGCCTAAGTTTTGCTGCAACTTCTGTGCCTGGGTGTTCCTGCTGTAGTCACAGATCACAGTGAGACCAGCTGCTGTCTGGGACGGTCCCAAAGACCCCTGTGATCCCTGGACACAACACTGCAACTCTCGCAGGCAGCAGAGGTCTGCCTGCCACTGATTCCATGCAATGCCTGCTCTGTGCTAGCCAGTTGGTTGCCTGTGTGGATTGGGAGACCCGGCGGGGAGGGGCAGGGCAGGGGTGGTTCATTGTCAATGTGCCACCTGGGGCAATTTATGGGTAGGGTGAGGTGGGGTCTCAGGGAGACAATGGCAGTCAGATCAATACAGCCTCAGTCTTGCTGCAACTTCTGTAACCATTGATGTTCACAGCAAGATCAGCTGCTGTCTGGGACTGGCCCACAGATCCCCAAGATCCGCCCAAGATTCTGTTGCAGCAGTGATCTGACTGACCCTATCTTGGAAATGTGGGCTCACAGTGCTGGCTGCCAGGGGCGAATGCTAAGCCCTGAATAGGTGCAGGGCGTGGCAGCCATCTAGCAACAAAAGCCCCAGGTGATCTGCAGATTGGGCGGGGCGGACTGATCTCCTCAGGCCGGAGTTTCCTAATGGTCCTTTGGGAGGAGTCTGCACTGTCAAGCTGGCATGGTATGTAGATTGCCAGGTAGGGGGGCTGGGCTAAGGCTGCCTGACCTTCCAGCCCTCGTTCTGGTATCAGGTAATGATGGCTTCCTCAGTATGAATCTCCCACAAGCCTCTGACCCACCGCTGGTGTCCCGGGTGAGTATCCACAGATCAGAAAGTTTGTGCGTGGGTCCTTCGAAGGGTTTCAGTTTCCTTCTGTCTCACCCAGATGGCCAGAATCCCCTCTGCTTTTTACAGACAGAGTTATTGAAATCTCCTCTTCCTTGGGCTGCTACAATGGGCTGGGGAGCCCCCAAATGAGGCCAGGACCCCCCTCCTTCAGGAGAGTCTGTGCAGCCTCGCTTTCCCTCCCGGTGATCCTCCACCACCTGCGGGTGTGGGTCCAGCCCAATTCGCAACTTTCCCCATTCTTCCGGCTTCAAGGTGGCTCGTTTATATTATCAGACTTAGGTGTTACATCAGCTGGATTTCAGGTGTTTTTCCATGTTGATTATTTTACAATTTGGTTGTAATTTCATTGTGGACCTGGGAGGAGGTGAGCCCTGCTTTTTCCCTAGTCCACCATCTTCCTGAGACCTCTATTTATCAGATAATTTTAATAAAACCCCACACATGAACATGAAACAAATGGACATGATTGGATGCTCCCAAGTTTCTCAATGCCTTCAGTGTAAAATGGTACCTAGACTGTTTGTGATTTTCTTGGATCCTTAAGAAACTTTACCTTGAACTATAATTCTTACATGTATCCGGATAAATTAGATGTTTAAATATCAAAGCAGCTTTAAAGAATGGACATATTACTTTTGGTGTGGAAAATAGGAAATAGAAACCTCAATACTTTGTATCCTAAAAGTCTACCAATATAATATAGTTGTCTGATTCTGAAAGGGGTTACCAGTGCTATTCTTAGCGGAATGGATGATAGAACTCCTCACACCAGAAATATATAGGTATATTTTACTCTATTTATCATCTATCTATCTCTCTATCTATCTTCTATCAATCATCTCTCTATCATCTATCATCATTATCTGCCTATCTATAGAAACATGTCTCACTGTGGCACATGGTGTGTCACAATTCCCTATATAGAATAGAACGTCCTCTAGGATAGAGCATCTATTGACATTTTGTGTGTGTGAGCATGTGTATGGGTGTGTATGTGTGAATGAATAGGAAAAAGGGCTCTTGATCTATGAATGTTCTTTCATGTTTTGAAGTAGAAAAGTTCATATTTTATCCAGAAATTTCTTCTCCAACTATCTTGATTTGGATATATAAATTTTGGATTTCCTCATGTCAGTGGTCATTGGTACATTTTATGAGTTTATTTTGCAATCATTCATGAATAAATATTTGTCGAATTATTTATTTATTTATTTATTTGAAAGAGAAGTCCAAAGAAGATGAGCAGGTAGCAGTATTGTAGTTCTACAGACAAAATGGATCTCATAATGCATAGAGCTATCTAAAATCAGATTCCTGGTGAGATGGTAAATTCTTTATCTAACCAAGTTTGAAATTAATAAAACTTGATCTCTTATAGATGCCATTATCAGAACCCTTTCCTGTAGACCGACACATTCAGCTCTATAGAAATGACATGAGAGAGCTGTGAGGAACACCGTTTCACTTTTTAAAAAAATTTTTCTTTAGATATTCAGGTATAATGTGGAGCTAACAACAGAAGTTTTTGAATTAATATACTTGATTTGAACTCTGGTTCTACTGCTTACGAGATGTGTGATTTGGGGTAATTTACATAAATTGAGGGTGATAAGACTGTCTGCATAGGGTTGTTGTGATTATTAACTAAAATGGGCACCGTGCTTGGCACTTAGTAATCAATCAACACATATTAGCAGAAGTGGTTATTATTACTTGCTCTTGTTGAAGCTACAGGTTTATGTTATCAATCACAGTTCTTAGATGCGTTGGTGCTATAAACCTTACATCAAAATTATTTGCTTACATGGGCTTCAAAAACTTCTCCTTTTTATGTTTATGTGTATTTGTGAACTACTCATTGCTGAAGGCTAAAGTGCTTCCTGGGATCTTCTGCCTCATCAGCAAATGACTGTTTTAATTTGTGGAATTCAAAAGAAGCACATCATAACCTGATTCTCTTAAGACTAATTGCATTTGTTGGAGAATTATTAAACATAGAGAAATATAATTTCTGGTACTTAATACCCTAGTCAAAAGTGAAAGTTGAATTAAATCTAGGAAAATGTCATTTATTTTTAAAGGAGAGCATAAAGTGATAAAAATAGGCTTTCAATTAATGCTCGTGCCCTCAGAGTCATACTTTGGAATTAATGTAAATTAGTCCCCAGAAACCCATTTCAACAAGTCATTTGAGAGGAGGAAAAAATGATATAATCATATCCCCTGAGCAATAAAAAACTTTTCTTCAAGATGAACTTGAGCTTCTGGACCCAGAGTGACTGGATCAAGGAACTTTGGCAGAAACAGAGGTAGAAAAAAAAAAAAATGAATGTTATTCTTAAGCAGGATGGTCCTCTTTTGATGAAATTTGCGTAAATCCCAAAGTCTAACAGAAAAGTGGATCAGAAAAAAGAAGTGAGATTGAAATTACTTAATAGAATTTGGAAGATTTAGGGGATCAACAAAGAAACAACAGAAGACTGCAAAGCCATTTCTTCAAGAGGTGATCATTCAAAGCTATTCTGAAATCAAAGAAAACAAAAGTAATTTCTAAAACCTGGCAATCCAGGACAAAAAGAAATTAAATTTGAGCCCAATTTGTAATGAACATTGCTTCTAAAAATAAGTGGGCTTAAAAGAATACATAAATTCACTTTGGTAGGAAGGTACCAGATTATGAGATGTACCATTACTCATGAGTCCTTTACCTATTCTTTAAAAAATATTATTTAAGATTTCTCCACTTGATAACGTCACCTTCTAAAAATTACTCTCTAAATCGATATTTTCAGTATCAAGTTACATGGTGATTGAGTCTATTAAAAAATAACACATGAAAAAGTCATTCGAAATTGCTTTTTTTCTAATTTAAAGGTAGAATAAGACGGAATTCCTGTTTCTCTAACTTGTACTTTTTTTTTTTTGCCTCAAGTATAGAGAAACCAAAAGCGTTCCTTTTTAAAGATGTTATTTTGCTGTTTTACAATTCATGTTTATCTAGATGTTTTCTTTTTTTTTTTTTTTCAGCCAGTGGGATAGTTCCAGAATCCAAACAGTACTACTTTAAAGAGATGTTATTGAGAATCTTTCTGTGATTAAACGGTGTTTCTTTAATGCTGAGCCCACACATAACAGGAGGAAGCCTATGAAGAGGTAGGCCAGGAGGTTCTGATTCTGATTGGGCCTGCACATCAGGATCACGTGTATCCACTGAATGGGGTGGTCCTGAATTACAGTCACTCACCACTTAACCAGGGAATACTTCTGAGAAATGTGTCCTTAGGCGATTTTGTCAATGTGTGAAATTCATAGTGTGTGGACTTACACGAACCTAGGTGGTATAGCCTACTACTTGTACGTGTTATACTCTTATATGACTGGCAGCTCAGTAGGATTGTGTACACCATTGTCAATACAACTCTGAAGTTGCAATGTAAGTCCTGACAGTAGCTTTTCTTTTGTAATGCAAATGAATGACTTAAGCTTTGATTGCCAAGGGATCCACCTCAGGGAAGTCTCTGGGATAAACACTTTGCAGCTGCTCAGCTAAAAGAAGAGCCAGGCCTCTTAGCCTACAGGGTCTCCTTTGTTTTAGAGATCTTGGTTGACTTCCATAACTGGGCTACTTATTTGGGCTACTTATTTTTTTCTCTTCCCACATTGTCATATGTTTTAAAGTCACAAATAAAGAGTGAGCCTGTGAAACCCTAGGCCCCACCCTCAACTCCAAAAAAAGCAGAACCCCAGACCAACCCGCACTTTGCACTATCTCTGCTCCCGCCTCTCGCGTGCTCTCGCGTCTCGCACGCTCTCACGTCCCGCACGCTCTCACGTCCCGCACGCTCTCACGTCCCGCACGCTGTCATCTCTCCCTGGCTCTCACCTTGCATGCTCTCTACCGACAGCTTCTCTTGGTGCTTGCTGTTGTGCCTTGTACGCTCCAGGGCCTGTAAGTAAGTAACTTTTTTTTTTTCCTTCAAATTTTCCTAATGGTTATCGCTGAAGGGCATGTCTCGCCATTGTAATAAGAACCACAATGGTCTGTCCGGTTGTAACGAGTTTAGAAAGGGGAGATGTTTGTGGGAACTCACGGAGGCCCACGTGAGTGTTTCCCAGGCATCTCTAGCCCATAAAATTGCTATCCATAGATTGAGATGGCACAAAACAATAATGCCATGCACTATGACTTTAGGCCGAGCGATAGGAATTTTTCAGCTCTACTATCATCTTATGAGACCACTATCATATGTACTCCCTCGTTGACCAAAATATTGCGACGTGGCACGTGGCTGTATAATGAGTACAGGCAGCAGACAATGCCAAGGGAGTGAGCCTAAGTTTAGGAAGTAACAGTCAGACCAAGGCATCAGTTCGAAGGGACGATAACACATTCTGCTCTTCGCTGAGACGTCACACATGATAAAGAGAAGCGTTAACAATTAGGGAGAGTTGAGCAGTTGCAGTAGAGACCAACTATTATCTGGAAAGCCTCAATATATATTATCGGGCTCTTTACTGAAAAAGTTTGCCAAACACTAGTAAATTCACGACAGAGGGCATCTCTGGGCCCACTTAGGAGACTGTTCTAAGAAGTCTGAAAAGAGACCTAAAGATGATGGCTCCATAGCAGTCAAGAGACAAAGATAGTTTCTTTTAAGTCCATGCATTAGGGGCAAAGGACTGTCTGGCAGTATAAGGAAAACTCCAGTTTCAGGAGTGCAGCATTATATACCAGATTCTCAGGATAGAAGACTTTAGTCAGAGAGACCAGTTCTTACCCTATACCCTGCTGAGTGGAGAGCTAGCATTCAATTGTTCATTTAAGTCTAAAATTCTTTTATATCATCTTGAGTCTCATAACAGATCCTCTGGTCTGCAGCAGTCAGTGCTTCCACAGATAAGAATCAGGTTGATAAGGCATTAGAAAGAGATTATGAAAGCCAGCTTAATTAAAGAAACTTCAATGGGATCATAAATAATCAGTGCAAGTTATTAACTTTTGACAATTGCTCATCCGTACTGAGTTCAAATGACTTCTGGCCTATAAAGTCCTTAATCTCATTCTGAGTGAATATAGTTCATAAGAGAAAACACTCTTTATAATACATTGACTATAATCATCAAATTTTTGTAGCCAAAATTTCCCCCTGATATGCCTAAACATATTGTCCATAGTCATAACATTATTGTTTTCAACTTAGAAACTTCACTGATCAAACCAGTCTGATCTCTAAAAACTAGATCAGATGTCACTTTATAAACTCTACCCTAAACCTCATTGGACTGACTTACATTCTTTTTATTCACTGAGTGTGCATTAATATTTGCCATAATAGTAGTAATCTGACGGCAATTTTAGTTGTGTATAGTCATATATTACCCACTCAATTATATGCTCCAAGTATTCTTTAAGACCATAGCTGGTATTCCCCAATGTGCCTGTAATAATGCCCTTCATGAAATAATCAATATAATAGATGAACCAATCTTAGTTTGCTCTCTTGTCTTTCATAGTTTCTTTTTGATGTGTCATTCATATGTAGATATCTAAAAAAAAAGTTTTCTCAATGGGAGAAATATACCTTTTTATTTTCTGAGAATTCAGCTCCTTTTCTAATGTCAATTTTCATTTGCTTATATTTTAGGACAGTCTCAGAAACTGAACAAAATTAAGAGTGGTCATTCTGGAAAGAATTATTTAACTGGTTGATTTAATTTAGTAGTTTGTCAAAGAGAGAGACCTGACCTATGTTCTGTATGTTTTTCCATATTAGTGTAATTTTTACCCAGTGTATCAATAAAATGGTACTTTTTTTAGTAGAAATGTGGAATCTAGAGGGATAGTTTAGGTTTTACTAATTAAAGGAGCATTTAGTGATGCACCAGGGATTTCTAACGCTCTATCTGAGAGGTTCTAGTAGGTACAGTCTAGATAGGTTTTCCAAACTGTGCTTCAAAGGATATTTGTAGATGTGACAGATGACGGTTTGGATAATTATAAGTGACTCATTAGACATATATATATTTTTAACTACAAAATTTATACTGGCTACTTCTAGATCAGATATGTCGTAGAAAGAGTGTTCAGGTATTTTTCAGCTCCAGAATTAATTTCTTTTTCTTTTTTCTTTTTCTTTTTTATGATTTCTATTGAAGAAGAGGGTCCCTCTTGGCACTGAGCTGTGCCGCCTAGGGGGAGGGATGACACTGGTAAATTGAAACTGTTCTTACTCTCTTCATTGCTTTTATTCTCAGATTTCTTTGCTGCAGTGGTGTGCTGGAACTTCTCTGCTGGACTCCTGGACTCCCACAAAGGTACTCTTTCCTATGGGTGGATTTAAAATCAATGTTCTATGGGCAGACGATGGTAAAAAAACAACAACGACAAAACAAACAAACAAACAAAAAAACTCCTGTTATCTTGCTGTTATGTTATTACTCCTTGGAATATATATATTTTGAATAAGCATTCTCAAGTGACGATTAAAATAAAGCAGATCTTAGAAATTTTTAGCTGGAGAAAATGTACTGGATGATTTCTCCAATCTGAGTGCTAGCACGTACTTTTCATACAGTGAAAAAATGGGCTGAATGGAAGGGTTAGGTTTATAACAGGACTGAGTGGATTAGACTCAGCTGATAAACAAGAAGCATTATTTGATTGAAAGTGGTGAAAAAGGAAAGAAGAAAGGCTCAAAGAAGCTTGAATAAAGGAAGAAGGTGGTTCAGTTGGATTTCAATGGATTCATGCTTGTTTATAAATGAATGTTGGGGACAAAAGTATTACTGGCATAAAAATGTCCATGAAACTGAAGGGGGATTGTAAATGGTAGTTGAGAAGAATCGCAAGTCCTAGCATATTGTGTTCTTTAGATGGGCAGAATCACCAGAAGTCACTACTCCTTTCCCTTTGATAGGTCAATGAAAGTGTTATTTGTTTGCTTTTTTGTTTTATGATGTACACTGTTATGATAATATGGATGTGGCTATGGAGAAGAGAAACCTCTCACTGGTTGTAGTCGCAGCAGTGTTGATGAATTGGACTGAAGAGAGTGGATGGTTATTGTACTGTGGAGTAGGGCAAGATGGGTCACAGTTTTAAAACTTTTGCAAAACCTTACTCCTGTGTGGTAGTTATGTGATATTGCTTTGAGCCCTTCTCCTGCTAAGCTCCTGCTATATATCGTGCTGTCCAATGTCCCCTAAGTTGTTGTAAGTAGACACTATCTGTCTGTCTCTAAACATTACTGTGTGTCTTTAGCATTACATTACTGTGATTGCCCTAGGGAAGATGTGCCATAAGAAGATATAGGGGTTACCTATAATCACTGTACGAGTTCTGTATATCACATTAGCACAAGGGCAGGTCTCAAACACCAGATTTGTGCAATAGCAGTATGGGTATTAAAACATTTTGTTTTTAAAACATGTGATGTGACTTTTGCGGGCAATGAACAAAACTGAAAGATATACAGCTCACAGACTGCTCCTCTTTTTCTTTGTGATGAAAAGGACTGCAAAATAAGATTTTAAGTATTTACAATCATCTAATAAAATGCTTCATGAGTATTTATGAGGTACTTCTTAACTGGATAAATTGTAATATTAATCAAAATCAAGACTACTACTTGGAGTTCTTCCAAGAACCCAGATCATAGACAAAGCTTTTCAGGTATTTCTCAAGTCATTAATTCTCAGTTAAGTTGTTTATCCCATTCTTTCTGCATGTACAAGAATGCAGCTATTTGACAGGAAGTCAAATAATCCCAATATGAATAGCTGTTTGCTGGTTTATTAGCTAAATCATGATGACTTAGGATATTGTTAATATTAAATAAAAATCCCTTCTAAGTGAATATGCATGAATGCAAATCCATTATCTTATGATTTCCTCTCTGTTCTGTGATTGAGACCCTGTGGGAGGCAAATTCATACATCAAAGTTAATTCTTTGCACATCCTCTTTTTCATCCTCCCTCCCCCTTACCAGCCGGGGGCCCCCTCTCAGTGGGGTAGGGGTGAGGCATAGTGTTCTATAAAAGTGAGACAGATCATGGTGAAATTTAATGGGTCAGGGACTTAGAAACACAAAGACATCTTTATCTCAGAAGAATCATCTCTATTAGAGCCTGAAAGAATCTCGGGAACGATCTATGTTGCTTTCATTTTTGAAGTCAGCTTGATAATATATAAAATGGGCTAATATTCTGCAAGTGTTCTGCAATAGAGTGCAATAATTCTTATATGAAAGAGTTTTTATATTTGTTTTATTTTAACCCTAAGTTGTTTGTTTCAGCAAAGCTAGTTTTGAGTCTGATGGAAACTCACAAACAAAATTTATAATTTACCCTTGAATTTTATTTTATACTACTCCAGAAGCACTATTAAAACTCCAGAGGGTAGGAAAAAAAATGAAAAGGCAGAGTTAAATAATATGACTTGCCATGATAAGAATTCTCCTATTTCAAAAAGTCTAGTGACAGTGTTAAACTTCACCTGACCCCTGTTCTCCTGGAAAATAGGTATTATAGTCAAGAATGAGTCCTCCATCTCATTTGTGTTCCTGGAAATTACTACAAAGAACCACCCTTCCCCATATGACATAAAAATTGAAGATGACTTCTTGTTTACTTATGCCAAGGCCGGGTGCAGTCTTCTCAAATTCCTATTCTTTGATTCATAAATGATTTGCTGAACTGTCCCCACTTAAATGTTCCCTGATCAATTGTCCAATCATTCTATCCACTCATACTACCTCCTATATCCAATTCTTTCTAGTCTTGTTGTTTTAAAAGAGTACCCAGGATTTATTTTAATCAAGTATGGTAAGGTACATAGACATGAGAATTACTGTCATTGAAAGACGTTTTTAGACTGACAGATCCTTAGAAGCAGGAAGCATGCTTGGCATGCCACTCAGGGCCATATAAGGAAGCATCAGAGTCAGTCAGGAGGCAGAGAGAGTGAGGTTGGAAAACATGAACAACAGCTTTTATTGTGGTTTCTGTAGGAAGGAATAGGTGAGGCAGGTAAGCAGGCTTACCATTGGCCAGTTCGAATCATTTTGGCAGGCTCTGAGGTATAGAGGCTGTTCCATGCTTTCTGATACCTGGCCCTGGGGTGATGAGGGTCAGGGAATAGTAGCCCAGAGTGTGAGAGACCCAATAAAGGAGCTGGTTGGGGCGTGGACTCTAGATATAAAAGACATTCGCTCTCCAGCAGGCAAGTTGTTTATTATATCTAGCAAAGCCAGTCCCTCCAAGGTCAGCAAGGCCCCAAGATAGTAAAGCCTCAAAAATACAGAATAAAAAGATATGATTAATATTATTGTTTACTCCTCCCTATAAAAGAAAAACCCTTTCTGCCTGACCTTTGAGATCCTTGCAGACGTCATGGCTAGAGCATTCTCTTTATTGCTATAACCCCTTTTTCCTTATTGCAATAATTTTTTTTTTTAAATAAAGTCTCTTCTTACCTATGTCCAAATATGTATTAATTTGATACCAGAAACACTGACCATTAGGTTCAGCTTAGTCACTTTAGCAAGATGGGGTTGGTGATGAGTTGTGGCAAATGGGCCAAACACAGGCCTCTGTGAGACTGAATAGGTTGGTGCATATTTTGTCATGGGAAAGATATTTTATTTTAAACAGTTTTTATCAGAGTCAGTGTATGAGTTCCTCATTGTTGCTGTAACAAATTACCACAAACTTAGTGGCTTAAGACAACAGAACTTTATTATCATATAATTCTGGAGGTCAGAAGTCCAAATTCATCTCGCTGGGCTAACGTCAAGGGATCAGCAGGGCCGGCTCCTGCTGAATACATAAGAGGAGACTGTTTCCTAACCTTTTCCAGTTTCTCGAGCCTGCTAGCATTCCTTGGGTGGTCACCGTCCTTCCTCTGCAAAGCCAGCAGTGGCAGTTGTGTCTTTCTTATAATCTATCACTCTGATTGACTCTTCTGCCTCTCTCTTGCACTTCTAAAGGACCTTTGTGATTACATCAGTCCCACTCAAATAATCTAGGATAGTCTTTCCGTTTTAAAATCAACAAATTACTAACCTTCATTCCTTCTGCTACCATGATTCCCCGTTGTCATGAAATGTAACACGTTCACACATTCCAAGGGTTAGAGCTTGCACATTTTTGTGAGAACATTATTCTGCTTACCTCAGCCAGGCAGGAGTACCCCTTGAATAGTAGTCTCTTCAGCTCCATCAAGGCCAACCTTACTCTTCAGGGGAATGAAAAAAGAATCTGAGATGTTCTCTCAAAATGAGTTTAGCATAAAGAAAGTGCAAAAGGCATTGTTTTAACAGAGGGAAATGAGATAGGGTGGCTCATCTATCTTGGGAGTTAATGTCAATAACTTTGATTTTATTATTTATATAGATTTATATATTTATATAGTCTAAGTAAATTAAAAAGAAGATCATTACATGGAAATCTAGCACTTGCCCAGGACTCCTGCCTTGGGTTCATTGTTTGTTCCTATGTAATTACTGTAGGCACTCTAGTAATATTGATGGACCAAGGGTTTCAGCATGAAACAGAATGGGGCAGACCTGGAATTTGATCACAGGTCTAGCTCTGAGACCTTGAGACCATTACTTAAAACCTTTGAGCTTCATTTGCCTTTTCTGCAAAATAGGGATGCAATTAATTATGTACTATGAAATATTTGGTGGTATTCACAAAGATAAATTACATTACACCAGAAAATATAATTTAAGATACCTTCTTAAAAAGATAATGAATTTTATATGTAACAAGGATTTTTACCTTAAGCTCCTTGTTTCTCCCATCTGGACTATTATGCATTTTTGTAACAGTGCCCCCGCTTTCATTCCTACCCATCTTCAACACACTTCATCAAGTGGATTTAAAATATAGCCTCGTTTAGAATATAAATTGAATCATGTTGTCCCTGATTAAATTGCCTAGTGGCTTGATGTTGCACATTACATTATCTAAAAAGATACATTCAGTCACTAATTCAGTTAACATTTACTGAGTATCTTAGGCTTTTAAAAAAAGTTAATGAACAAACCACAATTCTAGACCTTAGGGAGTTCAGATGATTTGTCTATCTTCCTCACTGAAGTGTCAGTTATAATCTAAGATAACATGACTGGAAAAAAGAGGAAGAAAAAATTAGTTTGAAGAGTGTTCACGTGAACATCTTTACATTAGTATATGTGTGTGAGAGAGAGACCAGGTAGCATATCATATAGCGTGATGTAAGATCATGGGAAAGGCTAATTACCTTCCAAAGGTTCCAAATACTATCACACTGGGGGTAGGCCTTCAACATATGAATTTTAGGAGAACACAAATACTCATTCTATAACAGACTCTAATTTATCAACTGTATTGCCTTAATTTTTTTCTTGAAACATTTCTTCCAATTCTTGCAAGACGTAGTCACTATAGTGTCCTTCCTTTAGTAGGTGGTCCATCCCTTTCCTATTTTACTTAATCTTCTTTTGACAGTTTCTGTCAGAATTAGTCATTTTTTCCTCTGTGCTCTTATTGTTATACACCACACTTTACTGGATGGTTGTGAGTTTGTTTACTTTTAGGCTATTGCAAATGTAACACAATAATAACAATAAGAAGACCTTTATTATTTATTTTTAAAATAAATAATCAGTGGATATTTATTAAAATAAATATCAGTGGCTTCATACACAAGGTTTCATTTAATTCTCGTAATAATCTAATGAGAAAAGTATACATAGAATCCCCATTTTTAGGTAGGTAAACTGAGTGGAAGTTAACCTGCCAGAGGTTATATTTTTAAGAAGCAAGAGGATTTGAGTTCGTGTACCTAACTCAGTGCTCAAGCTCTTACCCACTTAGGTAATACTTAGTGTTATACTTATTAATAATAGTATTTTAAGAATGAGCCAAATTCGTCCATAGAAGGAAAGAACAGGAGATTAAAATCCTTACAATTACTATAAAAGCAATATTCTTTGCATGACACTAAGTTAATGACAATTAAAGGAGAATTTCAGATGTTTCTCAAACATTAACAAACAAGCAAAAAAATCACCATTCCCAATAAAGTTGTATCTAGTTTCTTCCTTTTATTGCTTCTTTATCTCTGAAGTGAAAACATTACCAGAATATCTTACCAAGAAACCCCACAGAATGGGATCTTATTGAGCTGAGAGCCCTTGTTTTATACCCTTTCATCTTAGACCTGAGGACAGCAGTTTCAAGAACGGTCAAAGAGTGTAGGGATAAATGAACCTACAAAACGAATGTTTAAAACCTGTGTGCTGGCTAACAGACTGGCAAATGGATATAATCACCACTTCACACCTTAGGCCAGTAGGAAAAAATTTGCTGTCTAAACTTCCTTGGAATTCCATAGTTTAATTTTATGATTTTATTTTTTCAGGAATAAATTATTAACCCAGTGCTCTGTTTAGTATTTATTTGTTTGTTTTCTAAAAACAGAAAACAAACCTATTCTGCCATACTAAGATATTAACCTACTCTGCCATACTAAGATAATCAGTGTATTCTAAGTCTTTATGCCCTTAGCATATGAGAAGAAAAAAATTTAATCAGAGAGTAAGAGGGCAGTAGGAATAAAGAAATATAAATAAATTAAGCTAATCAAATGCTAGTACTATTTTTGTAAACGTGCATAAGCCTTTCAGTAGGTCATGTTACCTCCCTAGACCTCAGCATGCTCATCTTAGAGATTAAACTGCATGTTGCCTCTAGTTCTTTGAAGTTCAAATAATTTGTTATTTTATGAAATTCATAACATTTTTAATGATTTCTCACACACAAATACACCCACCTCCTCTGTCCTAGTCTTAATGCCTAGGATGGGAGCTATGCCTTACCTTTGTCTTGTGAGAAGTGGTCCTGGTTCTTAACTGAGGAGATTCTATGCGGATGAGAAGACAAATACCTATTGTTGCTCTCAAGAGCCCTCTAATTTATTTTTTTTATGTTAATTGTTTGCCCACTTGTAAATCCAAACAAGACTGTAAATGGCACATAGCAAACCTAGCCAATAGCTAACCTCTCCCATTTCTTTCAATAGAAAGAGAATTGAATCATAGGAGTGAACTAAATACACAATAATTTGAACTAAATAGCAAAATAGGAGGCATAAGGCATGTTGCTAATAATTTACTAAAGCCATCAGAAGCTGAGGCTTCTGGGGGTCCGTCTCTGCTCACATGTATGAGATTCCCGTACATGAAATTCCAGCACTTTTTTAGTTGTGAGAAATTCATATCCCTTAGATAGGTGGTGGTTATTGTTCTTTTGGCTTTTGACAAACTTATAAAAGCAGAAACTAATGCATATGATCTGTAGGAGAGATAATTTGTCAAATATGAAGATTTATATCAAGGCATTTAGCTGCCTAAATAATAATTATTGCCTAGGTTTTAGGCAATAATTGCACTTGATGCTGAAATTGTTCCCAGTATTTGCACATGGTGCATGTAGCATCTTCTTTCCAGACAGCCTCCTTTCAGTTGGTGGCATTTGTGTTTCTGCTATTACAAAGTCAAATGATTTGCTATTGATTTTGCTTTGAACCTGAAGTAATGATATGGTGTTGGCAGAGACTATAACGAATGTGGATCCTAGTGTTGCCCCAGGGTTTATTCTCAGACTAAGCCTTTTTCCCATGTAGCCAATGTGGGTTATTTTTAAAAACTAAATAAATTTGAAAGGATTCATGTTATCTTCTTGTTCCCAGTAAGACCAAAATTTTCAAGGTGCTCTGTTAAGATGAGAAAAAACCCTCAGACATAAGTAATCCTACTGGAAAGATTATATAGGATTTGGTCTAATCCTTATTTTTTTCCACATTTTTATCTTTGACTTTCATCAAACTAAATCAATGAATATGACTAGTATTGGGGATCTTCTTATCTTAATGGACTTTTAAAAACATCAGCTAAAGCTTGTTATATTTCTAATTTAGAATCCTAACTCCTCTTAACGAAATGTGTTCCTAAATTCTCATCAGATATTTACTTTGAAAGGATTTCTGTACCTTCAGAAATTTCTCGAGCTAAAAATAAGGTATTTGTTTTATTTCTTAGGTTGAAGTCTCCTTTAAAATATTTATTTACCTTATAATTATATTTTTTCTCCTCCTTTGGTATAATTATTTTTTGACTTTTTGTAAGTAAATTCTCCTTTTGCCTCCCTGGGTTTAAAGTTTGAGTAGTTTTTGACTTTAGATTGGAAAAGAATGACAACAGTTATAGCTAAGTTTTACCAAATGCTTTTACTATATGTGCCTGGCTCTTCATTAAGTGGTTCACATACATAGGTACTCAATTCTTACAAGTCCTCTAGGAGGTAGGTATTCATATTATCCCAGTGGGAATATTATATCAGTGGAAATACTGATGCTTTGGGATCTTAAGTTACTCAGGTCTACACTACTAAAAATGTGGAGAAGAGGGGATTTGAATCAGCTTTGTTTAAATCAGCGTGTCAGCTAGGAAACTTGCAGGAAACGAATAGCACAGTCTAACTGGGTACTTTGAAGGAAAGCATAATAAACTTACCATTTACAAAGAAGGGACAGAACGTAGGGAAATCACTAGGTATAGTACAGCTCCTTGGGAATAATAAGAGCCAGGAGTCTTTTTCATCCAATAGCTGAGGTACAGCAGGAAGAAATGATTACTATAAATCTGAGAGAGCAAGCTGGGCCTCCTGTCAGGAGCTGTTCTTTGGTCCAGCCTGGAGTGATCCCGTGGGAGGGAGTCCATGATCTCCTGCTGGTGCTCCCAGTCATATGGATCCCAAAGGAAGCCAAGCAGTCATTGAGGTAGTCCATATCCAGCTTCCAAGAACACAGAGCAGAGTAGAGAAAGTGAGGGGAGTAAACCTGTCCAAGAAAAGTGTAGATATCCAACAAATGATCCTTCCGTGGTGGCATGTTTGGACTACCTGCGTCAGGATTCTGGGAGAGCATACCAAAGCTTCAGGTTGCTGAGTGTAAGGGACAATGCCTAAGAGCCAGCATGTTTTTTGAAAAAGGGGCCGGGCCATAGGAGCATTTCTATGGTTCTGTATAAATTCTGAGAGAAGACTTGAAAGATGTAGCAATAACAATCACCTTTAGATTTCTAAAGAAGTGTTATATAGAAGAGATATCCGACTTTAATGCTCTTTAAGAGAGACCAAGGACTAATGAGTGAAATTTACAGGATGGCAGGTATCTGTTAAATACAAGGAAGAACTATCTTGTTGTTGATCTGTGAATGAATTGTCTTAGCTATTCTTGTTATCTGAGGTCTTCAAGCAGTAAATATTTGATGAGATAATAAATGTAAAATGCTTTGACAATGTAAATTTAGGTGTTGATAATGACAGCAACAATGAGGAGGAGTGCTACAATAGTTTATTTGCATTGAAAAACTGAACCGTAAAATCTTAAAGATGTTAATAGTGAAGAAAGGGAACAATTATAATTACACTGTTTGGCACCTATAGTGCATCAAGGTGTCATGTGAAGTTCTTTATTTTACCTCATCCAAATGTAATCTACAGCAACCCCAGTACATAAATGAGTATCCTCATTTACAAGTGAGGAAAAAGAAATTATGTAGAATATAGTAAGAACCTAGGCATTCTGGTTTCAGACCCTAAATTTCTATCCCATATACTATATTGCCTTTATATTGGGCAGATTGAATGACATAGGATGACCAGAGTATGATGCCTGTTAAACAACAATAACAACAAAAATACCTACAACATTAAATGTTGTCCTAAAAGATAGGGTTTATTGAGCCATATGCTAGTCAGAAAAAGTATCAAGTCTTGGCACACACAGTTTCCACCATCAGCAGCAGGGCTAGATGGGGAAGCAAACACGTCTGTTCTGGAGCTGACAGAGCTCTTTTATATGATGAGTTTGGGGAAGAAAGATGTAAGTTGTTTTGAAAGAGTTTACATTGGCTCTAGATAAAGGGGGAGGGAGAAAGACAGTCAGGATAGGTGCCTAGTTGGTAAGGAAGAAGTAGTTGCCACTTTTGGGTTGGTTCTGGAGAATAGTCGGGAATGTTCATGTGTAAGCAGGATGCAGTGGTTTCTGGTGCTAGCTATTCTTTCTAGATAGCGCCTGTAACTTAATTAAAAATTTTAACATTCTTTTGTGAATGTGAGCAAGCTTTTGTTGGTTTTGGTCCGCAGCTCTGTTAACTTTTTACCTCCTCTTCTTACCCTCCAGATTGCTGTAATTTAATTTAAGACATCTTAGAATTTTTCTCTTGTCATGCCCACTACTAGCTATTCAGCCAGTTCCAAGGTAGACATTGATAATTGTCAATGTCTGATACCACTAGTTGATACCACTGGTTCATACCTGGAATAAAACCTAACCTTGTTCAGAGTCAATAAATAAACAAATACAAGCCATCAAGTTATTGTTAAGCTAAATAATTCTTTTGCACAGACTGGAATAGGATGACGATATCTCAGGAAGGCTCTGGATCCTTATGTTTGATAATGTAAGATCCTAAAGTGTTGAGTGTAGTGTTCAAAAATCTCCTGAGACTTTGGAAGCCTTGAGAGCCATTCCTGTTCTTAAATTTAGTTGCCAAACAATTTTCTTAGTACTAACGTTCGGACATTCTTATTTCTCTGCCAAGAGTCAAGTCAGCAGTCCCTAGGATGAGTTCAGATCTCTGTAGAAATCGAGAGCTGGAGAGATTTTGCTTTGCTCATTTCAGCACAATCACTGAAGAGTGATTCATTTGTGTAATAAAAGAGCAACTTGAGAGGAAAATGGTCACAGTGTTTCAAGGGCAAGCTCATTTTTGCCTGGTGCTAGACATTGTCAGGAATGAAGGGCTTTCACATTGTGACAACTGCCTGCCTTTTGCAATAGCCATCCTCACCATTATCACCTTCAGATGACACTTGGGGTACAAATTGGAAGGCAGTTGTAAGAAATTTTACAAATTGACTTGACTATTGAAGATTCAATTAGACACATTGCTTTGACTTCGTTTGCATAGTTGTTGAAATATGTTCTCTGTGAAGGAAGGGATTGCAGCTATTAATATGAGAATGAGAGGGGGAAAAATCCATGTAATACTTTATGATTCTTCATACTCATAGATTTATAATCCAGCCTATTTCCTTTTAAAGGAGAAATCTTTTCACATATAAATAATCATCTTGATTTACAGCTTCAGTGAACAGATTCAGCTTCTTGTACTTTTCTCTTGATTGTCTATTATTAGACTCAGATTCTTTAGAAGTTTGGAACATTTATCTGTCTGTCTATATTGCATCAGCATGTGATTTATGTTTGCTTTTTTAATTTTTAAAAATACCTTATCTCTTCAGAAGTAAACTATAGAAGGGTAAGAACTGTTAATCTGATTTATGTATTTTGATATTTCCTAGCATAATGCTAAGCATTGAGTAAAACTCAAAACTTGCACTCAAAATATTGGTGTCAGCTAAAGAGGGTAAGAATATTGTCGAGACTCAGAATAGAAATACAGAGCTGTGGTTGAGAAGCTGGGTCCTGGAGTTTGTTTGTACTCTTACTATTTATCTTCCTTGAAAGTCATGACCAGAGCAGACCTTACTGACAAAAATCTATGGCAAGATTAGAGGAAAACATGGATCTTTTGGAATAGACCTTGATCTTTTCCAGAAAGGAGAATGAAGGGTTTGTCTATATACTGAATCTGACCTTCTTGAAATTCAAACTGTGAAACCTGGATCCAGCCTTAGTTAAGTCATAACATCTAATATTCCCCAGTGCCATTAAAATGAAACTGTCTTTCTACTACAGCTCCAAATTTCCCAGATTTTACCCGCTCTTAGAATATGGCTTGGATGTAACCTCTAAAGGCTAACCTTTATAGCCTTTAGATAAGGCAAAATCAGTATTAGCTAAATTCTTTGTTACCAAACTAAAAGGACTTTGTTTGCTTCTGTGCATCAAAGGCAACTGAGACACAGAGATTTGCAGTAAAGAAAGTGGAGATTTATTTAAGGAAATGGCGCCAAGCCCAGAGACACAGGTGTGCTAGCACTCAAAGACCTGGCTCCCTGATGGCCGCTAGGGGATAGGTTATATAGGGGAAAACTCATTATCATGGTAGCTAAGGGAGTTGAGGTTGTGGGCTCTGCTGATTGGTCGGGGCTAGGATAGGAGGCAGTTGATCATTGCATTAGGTCATGGTGTCAAGTCATGGTGTCGTTCTGTCTGGTTTCAAGGGAATGTGGCTGGCAGGAAAGCGTCTTCATGGGTTCAAGGCTGAAACACAACTTACATCAGGATATTACCTTTACTTTAACTGGAACTCTGCTCTAGTCATGGTCAATAGCCCTGAGGCTTTATTCCTGAGAGAGTTTGATGCTGACCAGAACCTAATGTCCTAAGGGCTTAATGATCGAGGGGATGGACTTGTGGTATGTGTCTAGGTGGAAAGATCTAGTTGAAAGAAAGCAAGTCAGTCATAGTCCTATTACACTGAACAAAGCTAGCTGGAATTAGAGAAAAAGTCATATTAAAGAGATGAAATTCTCATGCCGTTACATTTATTCTCTTACTTTAATTATCAGCACACTCCAAATTATTTACATACTTCCTTGGGTGGAAAACATTTTTCAATGAGAGCAGTCTTTCTCCTCACATTCTCAGTTTTCTCACTGGTATTTCTCACTGAGGGAAGAGCATTCTAGGAAGAGTAGCATTAAGGCCTAAAGATGATCCACCTCCCTCAAGTTTAGTGTTCATATAATTGAGTAATGGTTTAGAATTGGGAAAGAATGCCAAGCTGAGGGAAATTTAAACTGAAGAAAAGAAAAATGTTTATTGGTTCAAGCTAACAAAGGTTGGATAATAGAATCACAGACCATTTTCTTCAAGGCTTCGGAAAGGAGATATTTGGCCTTTGTCATCTCTGGAACTTGTAGCTGCTCAGAAATTATTTGTTAAATGAGTGAATGGATGAATTAGCTAGGCAATGAGAGTATAAGGTACTTATGAAAATCGATACAATTATTGTCTTTAAGTTTTTCAGAATGAGGCAGTCTATAAACCTCTGTGTCATATGTAAACTTCTTTTTTTCATTTAACAAAGATTCTAGGCCCTCAAAGTTCTTGTCAACCTCTTCTACACAGTCTCTAGATATCTCTAGAAGCCTATTTCATTATTGTCAGTTTCTACCTTCTCATAAACACTGGAGTCTAGTAAAATTATAACCTCTTTCCAAGAGTTCCATAATGACCTGAGATATATACAAAATGATTTATCCAATTGAGTCTCTATGGAAACATATCACATCTCATAAGATATTTTTAAAAATTTTAAGGAAGAGATATAAGTTGTGAATCCCAAAGCAGCAACATATAGTAATTGAAGGCAATGCTATGAGTTTGCAGCAGCTGTAAATTGTGTTTTAGGGATCCCAGTGGAGTAAGTAGAAAATAAAGAGAAAAAGTTAGTGTTAAAAATAAGGAGAAAATAAAATAAAAAGGCAGGTGTGATGTGCCCATTTTCAGTTTTGGCACATTGAAAATAGGCAAAATTAATGTGGATATAAAAAAGGTAAAAAAATGTCTTGTCAAACACTAACTGTAAAGTTACAATAAAATAAATTCAGAAATAGACATTTGAAGAAATAGGACCGTGAAAGGGATTAAAATTACTCCTGATCAAATTCTGAATGGCCTTCCTGATGGGGAAAAAAATAATTGGCTTTATTTAGAGGATCAAAGTAATTTCAAATAGGTAATTATTTCACTGAGATAAAAGTCTTTGAAGATTATATTCTGAGATGAGCAAAGACAAGTTGTGATGATATGCTAGATTTTAGAATATTAATTGTATATAATACTCTTGATGCCCATTGATTGTGTTAGTGAGGCTGCATGATTCATTGAGGTAGGATGCACATATGAGTTAATGCTGTTACTTTACCTCCTTTATTTAAAGTTGTCCTCTCTAAATTACACTAACTTCATGACTTTTCCTTTAAAGAATGAAAAATGGCCAAGAAGAGCCAGCATGTTCAAGTAGGTAGAGTTAGAGAGTAGAACTTTTGTTATATAAGTTTAATAATACAGTCTTCTTTTTATCACTGACTCATGAAGGATTCAAATGTCCCATTTGGTTAGCTTAATTATCTCCTCTGGTGTTTTTCCATATTCTATGCTAAATATTAAGCCATGATGTTATATCATTGAGTGGAACTGCTAGGTCATAAAAAAGGTACTGTAGGCCTTCAGAATTGCAATTTCCGAAAGAAAAAGACTTTAAGAATAAAAGCATCTAACTGAAAACACTTGGTATTAGGCTGGGGGCAAGAAATGGAAGGGTGGCTCCATGAACTTTAAATTTCCCAGTGTGATTTATGCAACATCATTGTGCCTAAGTAAACCCTCTTTCACAAGCCATCTTATTGGTTAAGTTAAGATTACCTGGAAAGAGTATGTTGAGACATTAGCTTCTGTCTCTAGGTTTGTAATTTCAGTTTGGGGTAACCAATTAAAAAATGTATATGGTTATATAATTATTGCATCATTAAGCATTTCTATAAATAATCGTGTTCAGATGTGTAACAAAATATATAATTAAGGTCTATGGATTATGGGATGCCACTGAATCAGATGCTTTAAAGATATCAAGGAGAATGGAGTTGGGTAATTTGCTTCAACAATAGAAAAGTTCACTGCTGTAGATTAATTCTGATTTCTCATAACAATAAGGAAGAAAGGAAAGATTCCCATTTTGACCAAGCTAGACTTGGAGTAGGCAATGGACATAAATTAATCACCATCACTGTCATAGAAAAGAACAAAGCAGAGAAAAGAGAAAGGACAGAGAGTATTCGGGAAAGCTGAAGTGTCGCAGGGTGTCTTGAAGTTTTGAGAAGTATTACTGAGATGAATGGTGGGGACACTTAAAGAAATAGAGAACTCTGAGAAAGATAATTTCTTCCGAAGTATAATGAGTCCTGTTTGAGGTACTTCCCACCCTAAAGACATAAGAATGGGGCTTCATTTAGGATACAGGAGCCAGTTACTAACACTGGCCTACTCATCCCCATCTTACCTTGTAAAATCCTCTCCTCAAAAGAGAACAACAGTGTAAGCATTTTCCTCCAATTAAACCTTGTGTATTCTTTTTCCTATTTCTGCCCTCATTGGCTCTTTCATCAGGAGTGCCTTCCTGTGTCCTTCCATTTACTTGCTTTCTAACTATGCGTCATGACTTTACTACCTTATTACGGGCTATCTTCTGTGTTACTGAGCTACGCTTGTAAGATGTAGCAAAAGTAGAATGGACTCAAATTTAGGGTTTTCTACTTACAAGGTTAAATAAGCTTGGGAAAATTACTTAAACGTCCAGAGCTTGTTTTCTCATTCATAAAGTTAGCAAGGTTACCACAAAGGATTAAAAATCAGATGAAAAACTTTGCATACTTTATGTAAAGTGATGAATCATGATGCTGACACCTGGTCAATACCCAACACATGTCTGTAGAATTAAATTTAGTGACCTGTTTCTCTAAGTAGAATCTAAATTATTTAATGAGGTCGATAATAGTACCTACCTTAGAGTTTTATGGATTAAATCACCCCTCACCTGCCTGCCACACAGTAGGTTCTTATAAGCTGATAGGTCTTAGTATTTTTTCTTCTTGGGTGACACTTTTAGTTCTATAATGCCTAACAATCAGTGAATATTTAAAAACTACTTGTTGATTTAATTTCTTCTGCCTCCAGTTTTTCCTAAGTTACAATCAAATGGAAGAGACCCTGACAAAATATGACTGAAGAAGTCATTCTGATGGAGTTCGGGGTCCCCATTTGTTCAGAGATTTCCATTATTCTTATTTGAATTCTACATTTCACAAGGACTATGTACTTTTCCTAGAATAGGTACACAGAATGGCTGACAGGTATGATGTTTCTTAATGTCTGTTTTAGCAGCTTTGAGATACACAACCAGTTTCTTCTTGGCCAAGTCAATGTAAACAAGGACTGTTTTTATTGCTCTTCCAGCCCTGGAAATAAAATCTTACAAAGGGATGTGTATGCTCTTAATTTTTACTACTTTTTTGTGTAGTATAAAGGATAGTCTTAAAACTGAGAATCAAAATTATAATACTTCCATAGACAATTTTGAACTCTTTCCCTCAAGTACACTGAGTTTAGGGTGAAGGCCTAAGGTGATATGGCCAACCTGTGAAACCTGAGGGAAGGATGGGACATAGCCTGTACTTAGTTTTGTCTATTTTTCTGCAGACATAGGACATACATTGAGAGATTCCAGTAGCTTTTCCCCATCTTTAGTTATAAAGAATAACCAGAAAATGGTATTTATTAATAACATTCAGTGCAGAATGGGGAAGCATTTTATAATTTGGATACGATATGGTTTTAAGTAAATTTTAATATGTTGCTATTTTCTTATATCTTAATGGGCTAGTAAATTTAAAGTATTTTATTATGTAAAATAATTTCCCTGTAGATATGCGTAGTTCATTGAAATTCATAAAATGAAACACATGTATGTACTCACTCATTCAGCATGTATTTATGGAAATTCTATTACGTTCCAAATATGGTACCAAAGAAAGTAATTTCTCTTGATTCTTCAAATAACTCTGAATTGAATGCTCAGAAAACATTTGTCTAATGGAACCTTAGTGTTGATTGGAACATGAGAGACTTTTTAGTACCATCTTGACCCTCCCACGTATCATGCTAACCTCCACTACAGCAACCAGGATTGCTCTTGGTCTGGACTTTCCTTAAATATTTTTTAATTAAGATTTTTTATTTTGAATAAATGTGGAATCACATGCAATTGTAAAAAATAAAGCAGAGACATCTCATGTATCCTTCACCCAGTTTCCCTCAATGGTAAAATATTGCAAAACCACAGCATAATGTCATAACCAGGAGAGTAACACTTATAGAGACCAAGATACAGAATATTTCCATCAACACAAGATAC
Organism: Pteropus medius; assembly: GCF_902729225.1. NCBI lineage: Eukaryota > Metazoa > Chordata > Mammalia > Chiroptera > Pteropodidae > Pteropus > Pteropus medius. The sequence goes on from NW_024349801.1 coordinate 13,217,459, forward strand.
AGAACGTTTCCATCATCTCTCAGTTGCCCTTTTGTAGCACACTTACCTCCCTCCCATCCTTTATCTCTTAAAGCACTAATCTGTTCTCTGTTTCTATAATTTTGTCATTTCAAGAGTGTTATAACATTTTGCATTGGCTTTTTTTTTTTCAATTGACGTAATTCTGTGGAAGATTACCCAGGTTGTTATGTACATCTATTGTTTGTTCCTTTTTATTGCTGGATTATTCTGTGGTCTCAATGCAGTAAATTTGGTTAACCATTCATCTGTTGAAGAATATCTGGGTCATTTTCTGTTTTAGGCTATTACAAATAAGGTTACTGTGAACATTTGTGTACAGGTATTTGTGTGAACATAAGTTCTCAGTTCTCTGGGTTAAATGGGCAGGAGTGCAGTTGCTTGGTCTTATGGTAGATGCACATTCAGTTTTTTAAAGATATTGCTAAACTATTTTTTAGGGTGGCTGTACTGTTTTACATTCACACCAGCAATGTGTAAGTGATCCGCTTTCTTTACATCTTTGCCATCATTCGGTGTCATCATTATTTTTTAGTTTAGCCACTCCAATCGGTGTGCAGTGATCTCATTGTGGGTTTAATTTGCATTTCATATCATTAGAAGTGTGTTTGACTTCCAATTGTTTGAGATTTTTCCTGTTGTCTTTCTGTTAATTCATTTCTAGTTTGATTCCAGTTTTGTCAAGATCACACTTTTGTCTGATTTCACTTGTTTAAAATTTGTTGAGATTTGTTTTGTGTTCCAGTTATTATCTACCACATATATGTGCTTTATGTGTACATGAAAAGAATGTGTATTCTGTAGTTGTTGGTTGGACTGTTCTATATGTATTGATTAGATCCTTTTGGTGTTGTTGAATTCTTCTGTATTGTTGGTGATTTTCTTAGTAATCATTCTATCTATTGTTGAGAGAAGGGCATTGAAGTTTCTAACCATCATTATCGATTTTTCTCTTCTTCCTTTCAATTCTATTAGTTTTTGCTTCACTTATTTTGTAGCTCCTTTGCTTAGTGTATACACATTTAGGATTGATCTGTCTTCTTGGTAGACAGATCCTTTTATCCTTTATAATATCCCTTTCTGTCTCTAATAATGTCCTTTGCTCTGAAATCTCTCAGATATGAACTTAGCCATTCCTTTTATCATTGGTAAATGTTCACATGATATATCTTTTTACAGTTTTTTCATTTCCAGCATGCCTATACAGTTATTTTCAATTATTTTTGTAGGCAGTATATAGTTGAGTCATTTTTGAAATCTGTTCTACCAATATTGATATATTTAGACCCTTTACATTTAGTGTAATTATTGACATATTAGGGCTTAAGTCTGCCATTTTGTTGGGACTTTTTTGTCTGCACCCACTGATGTTTCCTGGTTGCTGACTTCTTAAGCTTCAAGTCGTAGAACATGTGAGGCAAAAACGAAACCCAGGGAACTCACCACTGTGTTGTTCCTTAGGTTATGAGGTCCCTAACTGGCCTTTTTATTTCCACATTTCAGAATCTTATGTTTGTCTATATATAATTCCCAGGCTTTTAGCTAGACCTAGCAGGAGGAGTAGAGAAAATACATCTATTCCATTTTCTGGAAAGTGAAGTAAATATTTTAAAAGAGGGGAAACTCTGTGCTTCATCAAATATTTCATCTCATTTTTAATGTTTTTAATTCCAGGACAGTATTATTTACATTTGAGTGAAATATTTTATCTGCCTGCCAGCTCCCCATGGTAGTTTTGTCTCCTGTCTCTCCACAAATATCAAAGCCACCCAAAACACACAAACACTCATTTAAACCTTTCTCCAGTTGTTTAAAATACATATAGTAAAGTTCTTATACTAGGAACAGATTCACATTTAAAATAAAATTTAATTTCTTTTAAATCTTAAACCATTTTATCTTTGTTCTGTTTACACTTTATTCCTAATGCATTCAAGATCATATTTTTGGAACCAAGCTACATTGCTTTTCGTTTGCTCGATTTTGTTGAGTACCTACTATGTACTAACCCCCAGAACCTTCAACAACTCGTCTGGAATGTATTTATTCATCCATTTAGCAAATAAATACCTGTCGAACAATAGATACCTGTTAGATATTCAAGTAGAGATACCAAGTAGGCAGATGGATCTACAAATATAAAGTTCAAGTTAGAAGTCAGGAAAGGAGTTATAAATTTTAAAGATTTTAGAGGTAACATAGTATTTTTAATCATGGCCTAATATGAAATTACTGAGGAAATGGGAGTGTGTGTGTGTGTGTGTGTGTGTGTATATATGCGTATGTATATATATGTGTGTATATATAGAGAGAGAGCAGAACTCACCACACACACACACACACACACACAAGGTGAGTTCTGGTCTAAGCTATTGTAAGAGATATGAGACTGTACACATACCTATTTTTGAGGTCTCTTTAATTATTCTGTTCTCACAGTCTATGCTATTGTCTTTCTTTTCTTTATTTCCCCTAACTCCTACTCATCTTTAAAACTCAGCTCTAACATTGCCTTTCCTGAAATGTCTTCATAATTATCATTAGTGCCCCCTCTCTAATATCTACAACACTAAAATTGTAACTACAATAAGAATAACCTAATATAGATTGAATGATATTCACTTTATTTCTTGCCTATCATCCATTCTAAGCTTCTCTTCCCCTTGGGGAGCACTGGTGCAGGTCTAGGTGGCTTGCCTGCTATAGTAAAGCAGACCCATAAAAAATATGAGCCCATGGTTACAGTCTGGGATGCTTTACATCCCTATTACATCTCATGTAATAGATGCATAAACTGAGGAACAGAGAGAGTATTTTAATTGTCCAACATCAGAAAGTTATTGAGTTCCTGGAACATAGAGCCTGAGATAAGAATTCCTATTAAAGAGATTTATTAAAAGAATGCTCTCAGAAGAAGAGGCATAAGAGAAGGATATGGAAGGTGAAGAAAGCAGGGTATGTCAGGGAAAGAAAGCTAAGGAAGGATCGAGACTTGGCTGGGAATAATTTAAACCTTGTCCCATGGGGAGCTCTAGACCATTAATTGAGGTAAGAGTTGTTAGCATTTTTGCCCCTTATTAATCAGTTAGTGGTAGCTGGCTGGCCCCTGTAAAGGAGTGTAATCTCCTGAGAAAGGCAGCTCTCATTAATCTAAAGAAAACTCTCTAGAGTAGAAGGTATTTTTTGACAGCCAATATACATAGCGTCTAGGGGGTAGGTGCCCTGGCCCAGTTAATTATATCTGGTCAAGTTATCAAAAACATCTATTATAGTGCAGCCCCTTGAATTGGTCAAATCTACTTGCTTCTCACATTAAAGTCAGTTCACCCATGCACAGCTTCTTTAGAATTCTGATTGGTCACATTTCTGGGATAATGTTAAGAAGAAGATCATGGGTACAAGCTAGATCCCCCACTACCAATTCTACCACATGGTAACTGTCAGGGTATATGGACCAAGCTATAGGGCTTCTTTACTGCAGTATAGACCTAATGTAGAGCTATTTCTTATTCTTGGAATAACTCAAAATTAACATCCTTTTATGTTATCCAATAAACTCATTAGAATACTATTCCCAAGTGTGGAATATCTCTAAAAACTGAAGAGGTCCACCAATTGTTGTACTTTTCTCTTAGTGATAGGTGATACAAGGTGTAATAATGTACTCTTTACTTTGTAGAGGATGTACCAAGATGCTCCACCAATGTAGTAGGCTCCTGAACATTTGCAGATTCTTCCAATATCTGGGGACCATGTGTCTTACCAAGATGTCCAGCATACTTACCACTTATTGCTCCTTAGTTACAGTAAGCATGATGTCACCAAAGTAGTGGGCCAATGTCTTATTTTGTGGTTGTCTATATCAGCATCGTTCAATAGAAATATTGTGCAAGGCAAATATATAATTTAAAATTGTCTGGTCACCATATTACAAAAAGGCAAACAAGTGAAATTAATTTTAGTAATATATTTTATAACTTAATATACTCTATTATCATTTTAATATGCTATTAATGTAAAAAGTTATAATAGAGGGCATAACTGATGCTTTTTTCCCCCCTTAACCTGGGTTTGAAAAGTAAACTTTAGATTGGACAGCCAACGCTTATCACTTACTCTTGTGCAGGGAAGTCAAAATAGAATTTGTAAGTACATGGCCAGTTACTCTCTCTCAAGGAGAGAAGCCAACAGAAGATAAACACAAGACCTAGAAACTGTAATAGATTTCCTCTGTTAACTATGTTCTAGTGAGAGGAGTAGATATCCCAGCTTCACCAGTAGAACCTATGATTATATAGGTAGCTAGGTTACCAGCTATAATTTCACCCATTTCTTTTTATCTGAAGAAAGCATAACCAAAAGCAAGAGTGCAAGCATAACACCATTATAGGAATAATCTAAAATCTGTTGAACTCGTATAGAAGTGAACTGTTGGCCAACTTTAATACTTTTTGCATTCCATGGCAGGTTAGTTCCTCCTAAGTCCTAAATTTATGACTATAACCATTTATAGCTCTATGCTGTAAATGACATTAAAAATGATCTATTGTGATAGCCTCATTTATCTGATGACCTCCCAGGTAAACCTTGTAAATCTCTGGATTGGCAACTCTTTTTATTTTTCTTGTTCAGTAGTTGCCTCTGTTTGCTCAGCATTTATTTTTATGTTTAACAAAGGATATGGATTATGTTATATTATAATTGAAAGACACCAGCATAGGCCGCCTAAATCCAACTCTTCTTCATTTCAGTCAAATTTCACATTTCATTACAACAGAATTAATTTGATGGCCAAATCTGGGATGTTACTGCTTTCCAGCTAGATTTGCTTTCAATTTAACATCCTAACTATGCTTGTAAAATAGACAATAAAACAATCTTTTCTGATTTGGGAAATACTCTTTATTCTTCATTTCTCTCTACTCTACTGTAACGTTTTAGCTGAGTTTTATGGAACAATCACTTTCCTCATCTAATTACTACAATTCCCTGGTAGATGGCCTCCCTTGCCCTGCAATAGCAAAATTATCATAAATACACAATTCTACTGCCAGCATCTCATCCTGCACATGCGTCAGTGAGCAGAGCTAGGTTTTTCCTTTCTAAATTGTATTCTTGTTAAATTGACAATTTTCATGCGAACTAATCAAGTCTTTTTCTGACATTCCAACCAATTTTTGAGAAAGGTAATCTTGCCTCATAGGCACCCTTCAGGTTCAGCTCCTAGCGCTTAAACATGACTGTGCAAGCAGATAAAAACGAAGGCTGGCTCCATTGCCCAAACGTTATTTGTCCTATCTGTCAAAATACAAGTGAGAAACCATTGGCTCTTACCAGATAAACCGGCTATTCTTTTCACAGCAAGATACCTCCAACTTTATAGGAGAGTACCAGCTGATCTCCACTTATGTTTCCAGTCTCATTTCCCACCACTTCTAAGCATGAATTTCATGTTTCCGTTATACTGCAGTCTTATAGTTCCCTGAACGTCTATGCCACTTTCATGTACTTGTGCAGTTAGTACACATCTTCTCTCTGCTGAAATGCCATTCCCTTTACTTGCCTCTCTTTTTACTTTCATTGTCTTGTAATCTGAGCTCAATAAACTTGTTTTCTAAAGCCTGCTTTCCTTAAACTCTCACACATTGGTTATGGCACTTTTGACGTTGCATCATAATTACTGGGTTACATATCTTACCTCCTTCACTAAATCGATCATTTAGAGTTAGGAGTCAGAATTATGGGTGCAGACCCCAACTTTACTTCTTAGTTGTTTTCCATTGTTGACAAAGCACATAAACATAGAGATTAAGAGCTTGAGATGGGGCATCAAACAAAATACAGGATTGACTCTTGGCTAACATTACGAAATGGCTAATACTACTAAAATATCTGGCCAGTTTCTTAAATTCTGTAAGTCCTAGTTTGCCCTTCAGTACAGTAAGAGTAGTAAAAGTATTGACCTCATACAGTTGTGGTGAGGATTAAATGAGATGACATATACTTTCAGAGTCATATAGTGAGTGCACAGAAAGTTAGCTATGTTATTAAAATGCTGAGTCTCACTTTTCTCCTCTGTGAAATGGGGATATTAATATTCTGTTCAGAAAGCTATAGTGAGGAAAGAACCAGCATGATGCCCAATGCTTAGCTGGCACTCAGTATGTATTAGTGAGTGCATAAATAAATTAATAATATATGTAGAGGATCTGCGGGAATGTCATGGCAATGTCTTGCTTTGTTCTGACAAGAGGTTATTGTGGGAGGAGCTAAAGTTATGAGATTGGAATAATGCATTCCTTGAACATGCAAGAAATTTCTCTCACATCTCTCATGTTCCAAATTTATTAGAATACTAATAAATGTTTCTCGTGTATTTTCAAATATGAGACATTAAGTATATTTTAGAAGCATAGATATATTAGAAGGCAAAATATTAATTAATTAATTTTGTTATTTGTTCCTAGAATTGCACATTTTAAAAATTTCCTTGGGTAAAATTCACTCTTTCAGTGTATTATGAGTTAAGTATACTTTTAGTTTGCCAGTTAAAAAATCAAGGCATGGAGAATAATACTTTGAGCCTGAAATGAATGCTTGGAAATAAACTTTTACAACCTATCCTATTGGTAACTGGATATATATGTCTTCTGTAGAGAAAATACACACACACACGCACACATGATGAGAGGGAATTTAAAAACTTGGTGGATTTTTCTAAGGACATACTTTGCAATGAATTTTTTGAAAATTTCTTTATGATTATGCCTGCATTAAAAGAGAGAGAAAAAAAACCTTTTATTAAAAAAGGATAAAAATGTTTTCTGTAGAACACTTGCCTATCTGCATCAAAAGCATTTTATTTCCCAGCTGTTATTAGTTTATTTTCAATGCATGTTTGGATGGGCTTCTACACACTCAGAGTCGTCTCTTTTTTTCTTGAGTGCACATTGAGCCACGTTTGAAACAGGATCAGTTTTCAGCTTAAATGAATACTGCATTTTGATAAATTCAAGTGAATAGCTAATTCAAGTATATTCAAACTGCATTATTTACAAAAGTGGGATGATTTTTCTGAATCTTTTTATATTTGTTTTCTTTTTATTTTTTAATGTACATCTTGTGTGGTAATAGAAGAATTTCAATAACAATCGAAAGGTTAATTTTAAGGTATTGCACCTGAACTGAAATTATTTTCATTTAGCTTTTATAATTGAACATTTTCTATATTATTAGGAATAATTTTTAAATGAGTTGAAACCTACATGATTCAGATGAGAGGTAGGCATAATGATTGCACATTTTAAATTAGGTTCTTCAGAAAATTTATTGTGATGAGAGACATATATAGGTAAAAATATTGAAATATATAACTTCTCACCCTTTTCCTCCTAAGGACCATTTCATCTTTGTCTTTTTGTGAGACTTTGGCTTTTTGTGGGGCGAGAGGGAAAACTGAGAGAAACTAAGGCAGATTTTATTTTTATTGGGATATTAATAGCATTAATGTAGAATAGAAAGACAAAAGGCCTAAAATGAGAAGAGGGGCGAAACAGGCAAATAATATAAGGCAAGATATCATGGAGGGAGGAGGGGAGGGAGGGATAGAGAGAGGGAGAGGGAGAGAGGGAGAGAGAGAATGGGAATATGTTTGAGGCAACTGCTATTATAACCTTGTAAAGATCACTGGACACTGCATGAGTGCCCTATTGCTGCTGTAACAAACTGCCATAAACAGTAAATTAAGACAACATGAATTTGTTATGTTATGGTTCTAAAAGTCACAAATCTAAAATCACTCTCATTAGATTAAAGTCAAGGTGCCAGCAGGGTGACACTCCTTCTGCAGACTTGAGAAGAGAATGCATTTCCTTATCTTCTCCAGCTTCTTCTAGAGACTGCCTACAGTCCTTGGCTTATGGCTCCTATCCACCTTCAAAGCCACAGTGGCTGGTTGAATCTCATGTTACGTTTACTCTCTGGTCTACATTTAAAGATCCTTGTGATTACACTGGGCCCACCCAGATAAAACAGGATAATCGCTTTGTTTTATAATCAGCATGATCAGCTGATAACAATCTTAATTTCACTTGAAACCTTAATTCCCCTTTGGTATATAACATAAAATATTCACAGGTCCTAGGAATTAGAATGTGGGCATCTTTGGGGGCCATTATTCTCCCTACCACTGACACCAAGCCTATAATCTTTATTTTACATAGGAAAAAACTGTTCCTAGGAAATAAAATGTGCCCTGCCCCCCAAAGGTATAAGTAAGTACTGTTGCAAAGTATTCAGCCATGTGACTCATCAAACCATCTAGAATCTCTTGAACTTAAATTATTTTTGATGACTTTGTTTTGCCCATAAGTAGTAAATACTTGTATAAATTTTGATTAGCATTTATGTTTCTCATGATTTTTGATTATAAATGTCTTTGATGTCTATCCCCCCCTTTTTTTTTTTGAAGAATTTCTTTTTCTGCTAGAGTTATGGTAAGAAACAAGTGAGTTGCTATGGTTCTGCTGGGTCATGGTGTACTATAACTCTTAGTTTTATGTTAATTGAGAATTGAACTTCTTGCAGACAAGGGTCCTTCCCTTATTTTTATACATCTCCTGCTTTACAGTGCTTGTTCTAATGGGTAGAGTGTAAGCAGTTAAATACCCTTTAAATGCATGTGTAGATACAGGACAGAAGGAACAAGGTAGCAATATGTTCCCTGAATGAGAAATAAAAAAATCTTGCTTGTTCTTAGTCCTATTTTTGCCGCTAATATTTGATGGTGTCACAACTGAAATAATGTGGCACACTGGATTATTTCCAAGATTTTTTTCCCCCCAAAGCTAAGTTCTGTGATTAAAAGTTGTGAACATTTTTTTTTTTTACCTTCCAAGGTGGTTTTGTTGTGACCGAAATAACCAGGCCCAACTCGAGTGCTCTAATCCAAGAGACAGTTTATTAGCTGGCGGCTGTCCTTGCCAAGGAGCAGCCCCGAGGCGCAGGGGCACAAAGGTTTTAAGCCCTTGATTCCATCCCCCACATCCTTAATTTTTACACAAAAGACTATATCTCCTCCATTCATTAACTGATAACTAAGAGGTGGGTAAGCAAGCAGGGGTACAGAAGCAGAATGCGTCATTGTTAAAATATTTTGTACCTATAGGCAGTGATCCGGCCAGTAAATCCCTCTAGTTAATAAATTTTTAGCAGATAACTAACTAAAAGTGAGACATGGCGGTTAGCACATACCATGTCTTATCCTTAACCTATTGTTTCTAAAGGTGAGGTCACTACAGTTTCTAAATGCCATCTATGGGAGTGTGATTTTGATTTTACTGGGAAGCAAGAGAATTGAGGTCACATCCTCCATAAGTATGAGTGAAAGCTAAGTTGGCCAGTGGGGGAGGAGGAGCATTTGTCCAGCACAGGAAATCAGAGGATCAGAATGAAAATGGGGAAAGGAGAAAAGGCGGAGTTCAATATCTGCACAGTTTGTTGCAATGTTGAGTATAATGGCTAATGGCATCCTAATTTCTCACCTTTTTGTCTGCTCGAGAAGTTGGCTGAGGATAAGGACAGTATTGTACATCTTCCCCACTCCAGGAGCTTGGCCTATGTCCATCTAATTTCAAGTCCTGGCACAGAGATGGAAAGTGGGTTAACAAAAGTTATACCTGATTATGTGGCCTGAGGCGAGGGAAAAAGAAGCAGATCTTGGCATGAGGATATACTGGAGTGTTGTTAGGAGGGAGACTCTCTCAATGAATCAAAGGCATGTTTATCTTGGATGTTTCATTTCCCAGTGTATACTTCTTCTCACTTCTCACTATATCTGTATCTTCACACACATATTTAAATATAGGTAATCAGGGCTCATAGCCACACACTCTCACCGTAGAATAGAACAAGTGGGAAATGAATGGTCATCCTTTTCAGCAGACTGAGGGAAAAATGAGATCAGGATGAGAGGAATGAGTATATACGTTGTTCCCAAGGACTATACCTATCCAGGTGCTCAGCACTTCCGAACCCAGTGTCCCCTATACAATCTTTACATAGTGGCAATTACATCTTGAAACTGAAATAAACGTTGTTTTCTGACTTTTTTTCCCCCAGAATTTCTGTGAGATTGTCTGAATAGCAGTGTTTAACAATGGCTCCTGTTGCCTTTCTTTTCTATTATCTGGGGCAGAATGCTGAGTTCACACTTAATTTTTGCAAGTAGATTTGTCCATTGGTTACCAGAAAAAAATTAAAAAAAGCTGTTTGAGCAAAGGTCTTCTTTTTGCAGATGAACATTCTCTCCACTTCTCTGTATATTCTTTATTTTACTTCCATTATTGTTTTCATTTGTCCCCAATGCAGTGCTAACAAGAGGGCCTTACTGGCTTTAATTGTAAGGAAAGTGAGATGTATCCATTTCTTGGCATAAACAGGAATTGGACCTGTCACTTGTCAAAACCGTGTTCTGAATGCTCGGGACAGAGGGAGCCCAGTTTATCAGACCAGACCTCCCCACGAGTATTAGAACTCAAGAGCTCACAGGGGCCCTGATCGTTACGAAGCTATTCCCCTGCAGGTTTCGAGCTGGAAGGGCTGGTTATGCCTGTGTTAGTTCCTCAGACTTTCTGGCCACAGGGTCAGAATTAACAATGCCCAGAATCTTTCACTCTCTGAATGTGTCCCATGCGGCTTGTTTCCCTGACTGTAAATTGCCCGTCCTTCTTTTGTGTGTGCAGAGACCTTTGGAAATACTGAGATACAGTGTGTGTGCACTGGAGCTTGAGCTAGAAAATGAGGAATAATGACAAACCGAAAAATGTTCTCATGATTATCTTGACAAAATACCCTCTGGTTTCATGGAGACTGAACATTAGCCTTTCAATTGTAAACCTGAAACTTCGTTCCAAATATAACACTTTAGGTTTACAAAGTGGTACTGGATTCAAAGTACTGTACTTGTTGTGGCCTCTGTGCTTTCACTGATGTCATTTGCTTGGTCTTTAGTTTCTTTCCCATCTTCGAAGGCCCAGCCCTGGGTGAAGCTTTCTCCAGTCCATTCAGTCAAGACAAGCTATCTAGTTAGTTCCCTGTGCTACCAAGTTACTTTGTTCCTTATTTCTTTTCTTCACCTTATCTCATTTTATTGTGTATTATTTGAGATAGTTGTATGTGCCTCCAACCTTGCTAGAAGTTGAGCTCCTCAAGCCTGAGGACTATGACTTTTTATCTACATGCGTACAGGTATGATTTTCTGTCTTTCCCCTATCTTAGTTCCTGCCTATCCTTGTTCCTGATGGAGAAGGGGATTTTACAACAGAGGCTATTTAAGATTTGTACGTAGAATGATTTTTATTAGCCAGGTGAGGTTTGAAGATGCTCCTTGCTAAAGTTCAACTATTGCTGCCCTCACATGGAGCTGGGAGGAATCCTAACAACCTCGGTGCCTTAAAGTTACGTTAGGGTCTTTGAGGGAGTGAAGTGGAGTAGAAACTGAAAAGAAAAGGGAAGAAGGAGCAAGCAGCATTTAGACCTTACCTGTCTGTGGCTAGTGCTGAACGGACTGAATGTAAACTGTGAAATCAGTAAATAATATCAGGACCTTCATTTGGAATCTTATTTCATGCTTCTGCATGAGATCATATCCTACCTGGTTATGGGTTATATCTGTAAGCCTTTCAAAAATACTGTGGGACAAAAGAGCAGGGATTTATAGATAGATACGGATAATGAGACAGACAGATAGATGCTAGTTGCCCAATATAAATATTTGACACATTCAGTGTCATGCAATTCCTGAAAGAACATTACAAACAACATTTCATCCTGAGTTCATCCTCAGTCAAGCGAGCTTTACAAAGAGTGGCTTAGTGTAATCCTCTGCGCCACATCAGCAGAGTCATTAGCTCAGACATGTGGAAAAGAGTAAATACATGAGCTGCTAGAGTGGAGGAAAAGCCTGCGTCTGTTGTTCCCGCACCATGGACCCTGGCACACTGCTCTGCTCAGAGCCCGACCTGTGCTTCAGGGGACGAGTTATCATCAACCAGAATCACATGATCACACTTGCTTAGGACAGAGGAAGACAGGCAGTGGGTTTAGATAGATGGAACCAGGCAAATATAAATTTGTTTGTTTGGAATAAAAATCACAGAGGGCACATGAGTATGGGATATTTACTGTCACATATTGCCCCGGGAGTACATTTGAATTGCTACAAACATTTTAGATACTAGTTTGGTAATATTTGTTAAAATTGCAAATGCATAACTCTTTAGCTTTGTCTGCGACCTATTTCAAGTTAAATTTTTTCATATGTGGGATAAGAGTTTGCACGTATGTGTGTGTTTATGGATAAACAGTTGTTTCAGGACAAGGTTTTGAAAAGGCTACTCTTTACCCATTTAATTACCTTTGTCAAAAATCAGTTGACAGACATCAGGGAAATGCAAATCAGAACCATAATGAGATGCCCCATCATTCCCACTACAATGGTTATATTGAAAAAGACTGATAAGAATAAATTTTGGTGAGGATGCGGAGATATTGGAACCTTTATACACTGTTGGAAGGAATGTAAAATGATGTAGCTACTTTGGGAAACAACCTGGAAGACCCTCAAAAAGTTACACATAGAGTTAACGTATAACCAAGCAATTTAACTCCTAGGTATACATCTAAGAGAAATGAAAAATAAGTACACACAAGAATTTATACAGGATTGTTCATAGCATCCATCATTCATAATAGCCGCAAAGAGAAAACAGTCCAAATGTCCATCAACTGGTACAAGGATAAAGAAAATATGACATATTCTTATAATGGCATATTATTTGGCCATAAAAAGGAATGAAGTACTGATATATCCTACGACATGGATGATTATTGAAAACATCGTGCTACATTAAAGAAGCTTATTCACCACATATTGTATGATTCCATTTATATGAAATGTCCAGAACAGGCAACTCTATATGAACGGAAAGTAGATTAGTGGTTGCCTAGGGCTGAGGGGATGGTTATGGTATTTCTTTTTGGAGTAATGAAATGTTCAAAAATTAATTGTGTTGATGGTTATACAACTCTGTGAATATATTAAAATTTATTTAATTTTAAAGTTTATATAGATGAGTTGTAAGATTTGAATTGTTATGGTAAATCAATAAAGATTTTGTTAAAAGCACAATCAATTATATGTGGTCAGGTCCATTCTGTTCTCTTTATCTGTATATCCATCCTTATGTCGATACCACATTGTCTTGATTACTGTAGTTTTGCAATGAATACTGAAAGTAGGGAGTGTAAGCCCTCTAATCTTGTTGTTTCTTTTTTTTTCCAAAATATTTTTGACTATTCTAGGTCTTTTGTATGTTCCATGTAAAAATTTTAGACTCACTTTGGCAATTTCTACAAAAATGCTTGCTCGGAGTTTCGAAGGGATTTTATTGAATCTATAGATCGGTTTGGGTGAATTAACATCTTAATAGTATCAAATCTGAATTCCTACATGTGTGATATTTCTTAATTAATTTCAGCTGTTTAAAATTTCTCTCAGCAATGCTGTTTTGCACTAGTTTTTTCTTTTAGTTTTTAGTATAGGAGAATTTAAGTTTTTGGTAAATGAATTTCTATTTTTTTATTTTCTCATAAACATTTAAAAAATTTTATTTTTCTTTTGTTGCTAGCATATAGAAACACAAACAATATTTGTGTATTGATTTTGTATTGTGTAATCTTTATAGATTCATTTATGAAGTCTGTTAGGTTTTTTTATGTACCTTATGATGTTTTATGTTGATAATTGCTTTAGTTTTTATTTTGCTATGTTTATGCACTTCATTCCTTTTTTTCTGAGTTATTACACGTGCTAGCACAATATTGAATAGAAATTTTAAGAATGGACATTCCCGTTTCCAATTTTAGAAGGTAAGCATTTGATCTTTAACTATTGAATATGATTTTGTCTATAGATTTCTCAGAAGCTTTTTATTAAGTAGATAAAATTTTATTATATATCCAGTTTGCCAAGAGGCTTTATTTACCTATTTTTAAAGGAATAGGTATTGATTTTTATTAACTTATTAATATGATTACATAACTTCTCTCTCTTATTCTATTAGTGTGGTGACTTAAACAATTGGTTTTTGAATAGTGAAACAATCTTGCATTTCTAGGATGAAACCTACTTGCTGATGATATGTGACCCTTTTTACACATTCCTCGATTTGTATTCCTAGCATTCTGTCAAGGAATTTTGAATCTAATTTTATGAGAGATATTGGCATACTGACTCTGTTTAGTAAGTGTGGAAGTGTTCTCTATTTTCTGAAAGTGTTCATATAATATTGGTCTTTTTCCTTCCATAAATATTTGATAGAACTCACCATGATGCTAATTAGAATTTTTTTCCTAAATTAGTTTTTTCTGTTGCTTGTGTCTTTTCCATTTCATTGATTTCTGCTCTTATCTTGATCATTTCTTTTCTGTGTTTTGTTTGCTCTTTAAGCTTCTTAAATTGAAGAACAGCATACTTGATTTCAAGTCTTTTCTCCTTTCTTTCATAGCCATTTAGAATGATAAAATTCCCTATTACTACTGCTTTAACAGAATCACACAAATAATAGTGGTTTTTTTTTTTATCATCATTCGATTAAAATATTTTCTATTTTCTTTGGTAATTTTTCCTAGGCTTCTGGGAAAGAAAAAGTTATTTAATTTCCAAATATTTGAGAATTGTGTGGATATCTTACTATTCCTGATTTCAAAGTCAATATTGATATGGTCATAGAATATACTTTGTAAGATGTCAATCATTTGAAATTTATTGAAACATATGACCCCCAAAGTGGTCTAATTTGTTGAATATTCCATGTTTACTTGGTCAGATAGGTCAGTGTAATTTAGAATTTATATATTTTTATTGATTTTTTTTTCTTCTTGTTCTTTCATTAATAAGAGAAGGATGCTAAAATCTGACTGTAGTTATGAATTTGTCTGTTTATCGCTTTAGTTCTATTAGATTTGTTTCATGAACTGGAAGCTTAATTGTTATGAGCATACATATTTTGGGTTGTTATATCTTCATGGTAAATTATTCCTTTTATCATTATATAATGTCCTTCTTTATCTCTTTTTTAAAATTTAATTTAATTTATTAAAAATTATTAGGGTGACAATAAAATCAAATAAATTACAAATGTATAATTCATCAATATCATATATATCTTGTGTATTCACCACCCAAAGTTAGATTTACTTCTGTCACCAAATTCTTGACCCCTTTTACCCCTATCTGCATCCCCCCTTCCTCTGGTAACCACTGATCCACTGTCTGTGTCCATGAGTCTCTGTTTGTTTGTCATGTTTGTTTGTTGCTTTCAGTTTTATATTCCACATATGAATAAAATCATATGGATTTGAACTTTTTCTTTCCGACTTATTTTGCTTAGCATGATTATCTCAAGATCCATCTATGTTCTTGCAAATAGCACTATTTCATCTTTTCTTATGGCTGGGTAATATTTCATTGTATATATGTACCACATCTTCTTAATTCAGTCATCTGCCATAGGAAACTTTGATTGCTTCCATGTCTTAGCCACCGTGAATAATGCTGCTGTGAAAATCGGGGTGCATATATCTTTATGAATAAATATTTTCAAATTTTGGGGACAAATACTCAGAAGAGTGATTGCTCGGTCATATGGTAATTCAATTCTTAATATTTTGAGGAAACTCCATGCTGTTTTCCATAGTGGCTGTACCAGTTTACGTTCCCACCAGCAGTGTATGAGGGTTCTTTTTTGCCCATAACCTCTCCAGTACTTATTACTTGTCCTGTTGATGATATATATCTTAACAGATGTGAGATGGTATCTCATTGTGCTTTTGATTTGCATTTTCCCCAATAGCTAGTGAAGTTGAGAATCATTTCACATGTCTGTTGGCCATTTGTGTGTCTTCTTGGGAGAAGTGTCTGTTCAGGTCCTCTGCCCATTTTTTTATTTGGATTGTTTGTTTTTTTTATTGTTGAGTTATATGAGTTATTTATATATTTTGGATATTAGGCCCTTATTGGAGGCATTTGCAAAGATATTCTCCCACTTAAATTGTTGCCTTTTTGTCTTATTGATTGTTTCTTTTGCTGTGCAGAAGCTTTTTAGTTTGACATAGTCCCATTCATTAATTTTTGATTTATTTTATTTCCCTTGCCTTTGAGGTCAATTTCATAAAAATCCTCTCTAAAACCAAGGTCTGTGAGTTTAGTACCTGTGTTTCCTTTTACACAGTATATTGTTTCAGGTTTTATGTTCAGGTCTTTGATCCATTTTGGTGTATGGTAACAGATAGCAGTCTAGTTTCATTCTTTTGCATGTGGCTTTCCAGTTTTCCCAGCACCATTTATTGATGAGGCTTTCCTTTCTCCATTGAATGATTTTGGCTCCTTTGTCGAAAATTATTTGCCCACATATATGTGGGTTTACTTCTGGACTCCCAATTCTGTTCCACTGGTCTGTGTATCTATTTTTCTGCTAATACTGTGCTGTTTTGATTATTGTTGCTTTGTAGTATAATTTGAAGTCAGGCAGTGTGATATTTCTGGCCTTGTTGTTTTTTTCTCCCCCGTCAGGATTTTTTGGATATTTGGGGTCTTTTGTCCTTCCACACAAATCTGATCATGGAGATTTTGAAGGGAATTGCATTAAATCTGTATATTGCTTTGGGTAACATGGCCATTTTAACTATATTGATTCTTCCAACCCGAAAACGTGGAATATTTTTCCATTTCTTTGTGTCTTGGTATTATCCTCCTGTCTAATTTTTGCTGATTTAATTAAGTTATAAAATGTTATCACAAGCGTATTTAAATTTCCATTTCTTTGATGACCAATACATTTGAACATCTGTACAATTCATAATCTTTTAGGTTTCTACTTCTGTAAATTGATTTTTTGCATCATTTGCTCATTTTTTCACGAATGTTAACTTACCAAAGTTTTCATACATCCTCGATAGTAGTCCGTTGTTGGTTTTAGGTATATCAGGTTTCTCCTCTAAATCTGTCTTTCTTTTTTTTTGTCTTTTAACTTTGTCCAAAATGTTCTTTGTTGGACAGAATCATTAATTTATTTTTACATCAGGTTCTTAAGGTTTTAGTTACAAACCGTAAAATTTACCCTTATAGGTATACAATTCTATGAGTTTTGACAGATGTACATGGCCATGTATCATTGAGTGCTTACTGTGTGCTAGACACTTGTCTGCACATTTCGTATGCATTCAGTAATTTGATCTTCACAATAAGCCTATGTGATAGGTACCATTCTTCATGAGGCACATAGAGTTCTAGCAGTTGTTCAAGTTCACATGTCAGAGCCAAGACTTTACCTCAGGCATCAGAACACCCCTGTCTGGCATCAGAACTCAGGCATGAACTATTACACATATAGGTTCCCTTTCCTAGGAAAGGAATAGCTCTCCTAAGGGTTTGCAGATGATCAGTCCTAATGGTAGCTCAATAAGAGACACTTAATCCAGGAGCTGGAATTGCAATTCACGTTTGTGTCAGGGCCTGCGACTTCAGCATAGTGCCAGGAGTCCTTTATACCCATTTCCTTAGTGACACTTTAGGTAACAATTCTATTTTCAGGTGTTCTCAGATCAGAACTTTTCATTTTGAGCCATCAGGCTGTGGCACTCTGTGGTACAGCTGTGGTGTACTGTGGATAGGATTGTTGGAGTAAATTCACTTGCTCATCCATTTATCATTTCAACATCTGGTTGATATCAGTGAATGTTACTGGGCTTTGATAATCCTTTGGAAAAAAATTCATTATTCATATCTCTAATTTTAGTAAACAACATTTAATAAAGAAAACATGTGGTATGATTCTAAGTCAGAGCAAGTATTTTTCATTCACTTATTTGCATATTCAGTCAATTCCTCATTCTTTTGATAAGAACTAAATGAGAACATAATCGGTACTAG
Organism: Pteropus medius; assembly: GCF_902729225.1. Taxonomy (NCBI): domain Eukaryota; kingdom Metazoa; phylum Chordata; class Mammalia; order Chiroptera; family Pteropodidae; genus Pteropus; species Pteropus medius. Next base: position 13,235,469 of record NW_024349801.1, read on the forward strand.
GAATTGAAAGATAAATAAGATACATTTTACAAAGACAGGTATGAAAATGCTACAACAGAGTAAAGTGAGCTTATTTTTCTATTAAACAATTATAAAATATTTTACTACGAAATGTACCTATGTGGTATTTTGACTAAATGCTGGTTTCTAACTGCATGAAATTGTTTTAGCTGTCTCCATAGATAAAAAAAAAAACAAAAAAAACCCAACAAAAACAAAAAACTGAGACGCAGGAAAGTGAAGTGAATTAGAGCTTTCATTTATTTTTCTCCTTGGGCCAAACTTACAGTAATAGAATGGAGGCTGGGAATTTTGGAATATTCAACTCTGGTTTTTTAAAATTTTATTAAGTTAATTGGAGTGACTTTGGTTAATAAAATTATATAGGTTTCAGGTGTACAATTCAGGAATAAATCATCATATATTGCATTGTATGTTCACCACCCGAAGTCAAATCTCCTTCTGTCATCATCTATTTGACCCCCTTTACCTCTTTCTACCCTGTGGTCTTGAAGATATGAGTCACTTGCCATTTGCGTTAAATGTGAATTTCATGGTTTCCTAAGCATGGGCTGCTATATGGCATGTTTGTGTGTTCTGCAAAATATAGTGTTACACAAATGTATGACTTAATAGTGAGTATCACCTGTTCCTACTTGTCTGCCTTACTTTAAGGAAATCCATATTTCTGGGAAAAATTGAGTAGATTGGATATTCTAAAAGGGGGCATTATCGTTTGAGACTCTCTAGCATTTTTCTTCTTTTGCTTATAGCTTTATAGTTTTCTTTGGAAAATGACTACTTTCCTGTTTTCTCATTCATGTCCCCCTGGTGGGACTGTCAAGCCAGGGCTACAAGTGTTAGCTTTAAGGCTGGGCAGATGTCCTAAGCCTGACTGATAAGAGCCCCCTGTATTACCTCCACCCCGACTCCATACTCAGGGTTTTGCCCAGAGCTGTGGAGAGAGTGGTTATCATCTAAAGATGGGCTTTGGAGTTCCCAGTTTTATAAGCTATTTCTTTTTCATACATAAGCTAGTTTGACTTCTTAATTACCCTGGCACTTTGCACCCGGCCATCTCCTCCTTGAAAAGTAGAACCCTGAAGACATTATCAATGCTTTATTTATATTTGTCTTTCCAGCACAGAGCACTGTCCTTGGAACATAGTAGACCATCAGTAAATGCATGCAAACCTGCAGGAGTTTATTGCAATACTTACGATACTGACTACTTCTTCGGGGCAGAGAATAAGTCATTCTAAACACCCAAGGGCTTGATGCGTGGATACTCCCCAAACTTCTCATCACACTTCACCTCCAGCATGTCCAACCAAAGCAGTGCCCAACACAGTACTTAATCCACCTGTTCTAATATTAAAGTTAAAGTGCTCCCTTCACCAGTGCCACTGAACATTGCAATGTACGCTAATTCTTGGAGAAAAGGGCTACAATTTTTTTCTTAATGTAATTATGTCAAATGGCCAAATGTCAAGGGGGGAAGCAAAACTGCACTAAACCTGGTGCTCAGTAATGGCCAGGTGTGTCCTTTGCATATCTAATGCTTTCTTGCCTCCAAGGGAGGGAGGGAGAAGAGAAGTCATAACCAAGCCACTGAATATTTTAAGACTGATGAACAAACGACTTCATTATGGAGAAGATTGCTGTTCCTCTTGTGTAATGTCATAACTTTTGGTATAATTCAGTTTTTAAAGACTCTGTGGGGAAGGTAGAATCTCAGAACAAACTGCCATTAATATTTAACACACATACACTGAAAAATATTAGCCCCTTAAGCTTTTATGAAGTCTTTATGGGGGGAAAAAAAAGACAAAACTACAAGCGAAGTCACACTTCCAAATAAAAAGCAGCAGTCTTAACCACAACAACTGTGGGGAGAATGAAAAAACAAATTCTAACTTTGAGTTGTTAGGTCTGCAATAAATAACTGTTTAGGTCCTTGCAAAATGACACGAATCCTACCCCCACCCACTTTGTACTCTTTATTTATTTGGTTTCCTTGCCTGTGAGGGCAGATACAGAATTCAAAACTAATGATGTAGCATCCATAATTGTCACTAAATGCAACCTAGCACTAACTATTACTTCTTATTGTAATTCACCCCCTATTTCTTTTTAGAATGAATACGTTGGGCAAGGGACGTTGTGAAATAAGCTCTCTTTCCATTCCCACACCTCAACCCACCTTGAAATATTGCCGCATTAGCTATTGAGGTGGATGGCCCGGGTGAAGCTGGCATTTCCTTACCCTCCACTTGGAATCAAGGCTCCCAGAATCTTTGCACATAGTGCTTGCTCATGTCAGCCCTAGCAACATTAGGGCTAGCTCTTTGCAGATGGGGAGTTGCACTTTCATAGCTAGTGTTTGGTTGGAACTGTCACAGTATCTTCGTATAAAATAGTGTTTGTCAGAAGACACAAAGTTGGGTTGAAGCACTGAAGATCCATGGCAAAGTGCTCTGTGAGGATTTCCACCCTGAGTCCCATTACATGGGGGCCAAAGAGAAGCATTAGAATGGAAAGAAGAGCCTCCAAAATGTTAAAGATGCTCATTGACACTGAAACCCTTTGGGGCACAAAAGAGAGACAGATAGATGAAACAGAAAAAGAAGCAGCAGATTTTAGTAGCTGAATCATGGCAGCAAGTATTAATCCTGAATGCAGATTTGGTTTTCAGCCAGTTACGTACCTTTCTGTGTCTTATTATTTTTAACCTTGTGAAGTTACGAGCCTTCCTAGCTGTCAGCAAGTGCCATTCAACTTATTATAGTTTCTTGAAGTTTTTCATATACCATATAATGATGTATCGATTCTTTTATATAAAATGTATTCATCTGTACGTTATTATCTACTTTTTGTAGACACGATTCCTATTATACACTTGTTGAAGTCTTCCTCATTCATCTAGATCAATTACTTCCCTTGTGTAGATAAAAGTAACAATTATTAAAGCAAAACAAAATAATTATTAATTGACTGCTAAATACTTCTCAAGTACTCTTCTAAACACTTTAAGTTATATCACTTACTCTCTATAACAACCTTATGAATTAGATACTAAACTTTCTCATCTATAAAATAAGGCTCCTTAGAAAAATCAAGAACTTAAAGTTAACACAGCATTGAGCATTCAGCTAAGCTACTCCACGGTATTGCCATCTCAGCATCCATTTTTCTTTTCAGCGACGCAGCCTGTGGGGACCTTAAACTGATACTAGCCAACTCACATAGCACGTGCCCTAGATAGCAGCCCCAGAATCACAAGCAAATGTAAGTTCCTGAAGATATTTCCAGCAGCCCTTGTGATCAACAGCCTCCCCAGAGCCTACATGCCTTATGAGCTCATAGATATGAACCCCCTGCTAAACCCCACCTTTGTGGTATGAATTGACTAGTCTGGCCCTAGTCTTGGAACCCCAAAGCCCTTTACCTATGGACTCGAGTAAAGGCATGTATCCTAGGTCCTGTCTTTCTCCCTGCCTTGACTTCCCTGTGTGGCCCCTCAAAGTATGCCTTGTATTTGCTCCATGGCCTGTGAGTCAGAAACTTTTTTATTTCAATTTCTCTTATGGTCTGTTGTTGAACTGCAGCTCAACATCTGACACCCTGTGTTCCATGTAGATATGTTAGTTTAACAGTCATAATGCACTGTTATAGATGGCAGTGCCAATATTAACATGTGGATCCACTCATGTAACTCAGAAGCTGCATCCTTAACTATGCTGCTCTATGTTAGAGTTGATTACTCCCTCCCTCTGCTGTATTAAATACATGCCTCCATTACCGAATTTATCATATGGTATCACAATTAATAATGTTAATATTATCTTAGTGTTTCAAGCATGGTGCAAGTCACTGAGAATGCAGGCATAAGACATGGACCATTTTCTTAAAGATGTCACACCCAAACCATCACCTCCCTCCTACCTGTTTTCACGGCTTCCGTTCTTCCCTTTCAAACAGTTTTCCACATTGCAGCCAGTGTGATCATTCTAAAATTCAAATCTGATTATGTCACTTGCCTGGTTGAAACCAAGTCATGGCCTCCATTGCTCTTAGGCTCAAAGTGGAAATCCGTAACACAGTCTCTGTAATACGATCCTATTCTGGCCCCTTTGCAGCTTGGTACCTCTTCTAAGCCTCCCAGCCTGTTCTGTGCCCCGTTCACCCAGACCTTCTTGCAGCCCCTTAAGTGTGTCATATGTCCTCGGACTACGTTACTAGGACATATTTAGTCCTTTTTACTTACATGCTTCCCTCTGTCTAGTGTATACTTATAGAGTTTGCATCTAGACTTTGCTCAAAAGTACTTTCATGAGGAAATCTGCCTTGACATTGAATATGGAAAATCTCCCCTTTATAATTATGTACAACCATATGTATCTCTCTTCTTATGTAGCTCTTTTTTTGGTAATAATTTCATATTTTGTGGTATGACTAAGTCAAAAATGTAGCTGTCTGTATAGGATCCTAAGCCCTTAGAAGGCAGGAACTATGTCTCTTTTTTGCCCACCATGACCTAGCATGTAGGGCACTCAGTTCGTAGTTATGGAAAACCACAAGGTTAGGTATATTCTAAGGGGGGAATGGACAGGCACGGTGCACAGGGTACACAGTGGAATTATGTACTATGATGAGCATCTTCTCCTCAAGGGAAATTCACTTGTCTTTTCTAATCATGTCAGCTCAAATATGAAAAGAACTTTAAAGTCACCCCTTCTGATTCCCTGTGGCTACTTGAATTCTAATACCAGTGTAGACCTTTGATCCCAAAGACGCTGATAATCCAGAGCAAAAATATTGGTGAAAAGGCCTTTGGATATCTGCCGTTCTCCAGCCTCAGGCTTGCAGTGCTGGTCACCTGTCTGTTCTGTCCATGTATAAATTTCTGGTCTAATTTTTTCTTAAGAAACTGGAATTGTGATGAATTTCATCATTAAAGAAACACTCTGAGAAGCACAGGACATTTACTGTTATAAATGACACGTGATAACCAAAGAAACAGAATTTTATTGAGGCTAAACAACTGATCAAGAGTATATGCATAGTTCTAGGAGAAGGCAGAGTTTCACCTGAGGACGCTAATTTCCCTGCCGGATGTTTTAATTATATTAATAATTCTGGCCCTGCCACTTGCTGATACTACAAACTTGGACCTTCCACATCTCTCCTTAGTTTCAAAATATGTGTAAATGGTGATGATGTATATATATTATAGCTATAAATGTTAATTCAGTTATAAAATTTATGAGCATTATTATTACTGCCATTAATATTATTGTCATAGTTGTTTTCTCTGTAAGCATTGGACCTGTTCCCTTGGTTGTCTCAGTCAATACATGAGAAACCTGAATAATCAGTTGATACTGTATCTCCTGAAACAATTGTATTTCAGAGAGTTGAGAGAACCTATTGGTCAAAAACTGAGCCTTTGTGGTCACACACAGTTCGGTTCCTCCAGCCCCAGGTGTGTGTGACTGATCAAAACGCATAACACCCCTATGCCTCAGCTTACTACTTAATTGTAAAATGGAAATAGTATTTATTTCATAGGTTTATTCTTAGTCCTGTTTCTAAATGCTAAACTAATTATTGCAGATAAAGTAATTAATAATAAACATAATGAGCATTTTGTAAAAAAACGTTATTCCCCTATGAGCAAGTGAAATATATATGAATTTAGCAACATATTTTCACATCTTAGGAGTATTTTTCGATTTAGCATTTGCAGTCTATATTTATATATTTATAAAAAATGGGCATAAATTTACCCTAGTAACACAAAAAGCCGAATTTAGCATTGCTGCTAACACAATTTCCAATGTCACTGAATGTTTTAATTTTGTAGAAGACTTAATAGATTGGGTTTCTTTCACTGGAGCAGAGGAGGTGACTTGAGGCCTTGGTTAAATGGACACAAAAGAATAGCTCCTGATATCAGTGTAGTTGAAATCTCATTACTATTCATGGCCCTTGCTGTCCCTTTGTTCTCTGCACTTTCTAAGGCTCCAGGCATTTCTTTTTGGGTTTCATTTTCATTTCATTAATTTTCTGATTTTTTTTTTCCCTCAGCCTAGAGACTTGAATAAAATTTTTGCCTTGGTCATTCAAAAGCAAGAGGCAAGTCCCTCCCCTCCTAGAATGGTGGAGATGTTCTTGTTTGTTTGCTTTTCTAATCCTGCCTACCGCCAAAGAGGCATTTAGGCAAGAGTACACAATATTCATAAACCATTTGCACAGATTATAAGTAAAATCAAGTAATTAAAGGCAAGGAAAGAAAATATGGTATGAGGAACAGCAAACCAAGAAAAGCAGCAGCATTTAGAAAGAAAACTTTGTGTTCTCTATTTCTCTTCTTTAGAGGATGGGGAGAATTAATTTCTTTTCGTTGTGTGTGTGATGTCCTTGAGCATTATATGAGTTAAAATTAAGATATAGTTATAGAAATGCGGACATGTTTGGGGAGTTTTCATGGTATCTTTGGGTCCCCTCTAAAGTCCTGCTTAAGAAATGTCCTTTATGATTCAATTGTAGGAATAGCCTCGAGGAACTTGAGCAATTCTCTGTTCTGATGAGAACAACTAATATTAACAATCATATTTCCCCGATTTTCTTTCTTGACTGCCAAGAAGCTCTCAGGCTCTGATACTCAGTTGTAGCCACAAGTATAGCTGGTATGTTATGTTGTCCCTTTTCTGTGGATTTGGTTTTCTCATTCTATGTATATTTTTATATACATAAATAAAAACAATAATGTCTTTGTTCTAATTATCAAGCAGTGCTGAGTAATCGTGCTAGTAATAACAATAATAGTACGATTTTTAGTGGTATTTTAAAATGAAAGCTACCAAAGAGATTGAGTTTTTATTTCTGTACCTTATTCTTAGCAGGAAAGATGAATTTGTTGTTATACTATATAATCTCTTTTCTAAAAGATTTTAATAGTGTAATAGTCTGCTTGAGCTGCAATGACAAAATACCATAGATGGGATGGTCTAAACACAGAAATTAATTTTTCTTAGTTCTGGAGGCCGGGAAGTCTGATGTCAAGGTGCCGGCTGATTCAGTTCCTGCTGTGAGCTCTTTTACTGGCTTCCAGATGGCCACCTTCTCACTCTTCCCTCATATGGTAGAGAAAGAAAGAGCTCTGGTGTCTCTTCCTTTCTGTTTTATTTTATTTTTCCAGGATTTGTAAATATTTCATTGTGTTCTGTAGTTATGTAAAATATTTACATTTTTCCACAGTCAAAGCAAGGAGTACAAAGTAGTGTAGACTAGTCCATCCCTGATCCTTTTCATTCTGTTCTTCTCCACTCCATAGATAATCTGTATTTCTTTGAATGATCTGTGCTTTCATTTAAAATAAGGGGTTGGTGTGTGTGTTTGCATGTGCGTGCATGTGTGTGTGTTTAGATTCTTATGATAAATAGTGTCATTAAATTCCCCTCTTTACTACTGTTTTCATTTTACAGTATTTTCTGGAGATTATTTTACAGTTATTTACAGAGTTATTCCGTGTTATATTGTACAGTTCACAGTATTTTAGAAAGTGTCCTCTATTGATGTCTTCTGCTATCACAAATACTGAGGTAAACAGACTTGTGCATACATTTTAATATTTTTGTCTATGTATCTTTCAATGGATTCCTAGATATTGAATTTCTAGATCAGAGTAAATGCATGTCATTTTGCTAAATATTGCCAAATTCTCCTCCAGAGGGCATGCTACATTGTGTATTCCCCTACCAATGCCTGAGACTTCACCTGGGCTTTTGACCAGTTAATTGGTAACCAATTCAGAGCTCAAGTCTTCAGTGAATACCTGAAGGATAGGTAGACTATGCATTGCCTGAAAGAAAATGCATGTCGTGTGGACTGCAAAGATGCAGATCCTCCCAGACTCCATTCAAATTGTATCATCTCTTAGAGCTAATGCTTATTATAGATATCCTCTGCCCTCCATCTCCAGTGTTGGTCTGGTATATTGTTCTCTTTTACATTTCAGTAATAACCTGTGCTTACCATAGCCCTTGCTTTACTATGCCATAATTATATGTCCTTTTCTAGACTGTGAGCAGCTCCTCGATGGCAAGGGCTGTCACATGCTCATATTTACAACATCAGTGTCTAATATTGTGTCCCGTACATTGTAGGAAGTTAATAGATGATTGACCGATGGTTGACATTGGCCTTTCGAGCTTGATTTTAGGTTTTTATGTCATATTTTTACATGTTTTTCAAATGCATATAAAAAAAAAGTTATGTTATTTTTACAACTAGGAATGTTACAGTGAGTTTTGAATCTGAGAAAATTTCTACCCTCTACTTCTTTGTCTCCACCTGATAGATTTAAAAAGTGTTAACACCATTTTTCGGTCAGTAGCGGGATTCATTTTTGTTGTTAATATGTCATCAATGAGTTGAAATGAACAATGTACAATTAGCAGACTTAATTTCATCATAGTCTTTCCATACTTTTTACCTTTAGTAAAAGTACAGCCTAGTTACTCAAGTAGGGGCATCGTAAGCATTACCCACTAATGTCTCAAGACGCTATGGATTTATTGTAACAGATGGTCCACACACTAGACCCTTCTTAAAATTATATGAGTTGGTATATGTGTGGGAGTCATTAAGTGACTCGATTGCTGAATCATGGATCAGTTATAGCAAACCAATCCACTGCTCTGGTCCTGTTCCTTAACAGAAATATGCTAGTGTAACATTTGTGTCTGCTGCAGATGGAGTTGCTGAAGAGAAAGTCACCGTGGCTGCCATCTGTTAATTTCAGACATGGAATTCTTAATGCGCAGCAGTCTACTACTTTCTCAGATTATCTGACTTTATGGTGATCGGCTAAATCAAGCAAACTTTGCCCTTTGAGGCTTTTTTTGTTTGAAACCAAAATAATTTGCAGTGTGGCATTTTTATTGCCTAAGATCATATTTTTTTTCTTGGAATATAAGCATATATAAAATAAGACACACATATATGAGGGAAAAATGCTCATACAAATGAACTACTAAAAAATGAAGACCTGCTTTGCAGTGTAGGGCAATAAAACTGACAGAACGTGGATTAAACAGACTGGGTTTGGAGTTGCTGTGCGAATTTAGATGGGTTCATTGATTTCTATATGCCTCAGTTTCCTTATTTTTGAAAGTAGTCATGACTTATAGAGTCATTCCAAAAAATAAATGTAATTAGATATATGAAGCATCAACTACGATGTTTGGTTAAATGAATAGTAGACAAAATGGGAACTATCAGTTATCCAGTAGGACAGTTATCCAATAGGACATTTATCTAATATTTGAAAATATTTTTTTGTGAAAGCACTTATTCCTTTGGAATACACGCAAATTCATTATTATCATCTGACCTTAGAAAAATTTCACTATGCATTAGGCCAAAATTTAATTATAAATTTGCGCACACAGACGCACATGCAACATGCAACATGCAACATGCATTTGCTATATTTTGCCTGACATGGCAGAAAGAGAGAGAGAGGGAGAGAGAAAGTCTCTGATGTCTCTTATAGGGAAACTAATCTCATCATGTTGTTTGTTGCCACAGAATAACCTATCCTATTTTTGCTTAATGGAATATCCAATGCAGTAGTGCCTTTCCCCTAAGATAATAATTTAGGAATCTGGATTTTACTGCACTATTTATAAGTTTGTACTATTCTTGCATAAAATAATCAGTGTTTGTAAAACAAATATAATGCGTAGTTTAAATAAGGCCACAGTGGGTTTTAAATGACTTCATCAATCCAGCTTCAGTCACTTTGAATATTTTAAGAGGTAAAACTGAATTTAGAAAATTTTCAAAAATTGTTTTTACCAGTGTATGTTATTTTTCAGATAGTAAAGTAGAGTACTGTCTTGAATACTACTGAAATTGATACAGCCATGTAGCTCAGAAAAGCATGGAAGGACCTGAAATTTTATTCCACTGACATTATTAATTTGCTTGGAGATTTTAAAAACTGTTTCATTACTTGATGAGATTGATTTTTCCCATATTTCAAAAGAAAATATGAGTGATGGCCCATACTATATCACAGGCCTATTGTGAAGGCCAGATGAAGTCAAAGAAATTTTAAAACTTCGTATGTTCTTGTTAAATTTCCCAATCAATAGATTTATTTTGATTCTCTATGCTCTCACAATTGCTAGAGTTTTCAATTCCATTTATATGACAAAATACAGTCTTCTTAGTGGTGGTGTTCACTGCTCCCTACTGCTTCAGAATGAGGAAGGTATAAACTATTCACCAAACTAATATATGGAAATTTCAACTTTGTCAAAAAGTTTTCAACTCTTGTTGAAACAATTAAAATCGAATCAAGGAAAATAGTTCATCATGGCACACCTGCGAAAAATGGTATTTAATTGAGGAATACATTTGTTAATATTTAGGAAATATATTAACATTTAGTTTTTATGATTAAAAAATTGCCTTAGTTGTCTGTTCGTTAGTTCTCACGACCTTCAGTAGCTTAATTTCAACAAGTTTGTTTTTATTATTAAATACTGTATAAAAGCTTAAAAAGACAGTCAAGAATACTGTTTCTTTTCTGTTCTAATAATGATTTTTATTCGGACACATTAACACTCATTTTCTTCTAGATTTAAACTAAATAATAGAACAATCATACGAATGTGTGACTAATCCTTTAACCATTTGTAATACATTTTCTACATACTGCATTATTTGCCTGCTGCAATTGTCTTGTGAGATTAGTCATGTTATTTACATGACTTCTATGAGGAAATTGAGATGCGGTTAGTAGATTTAGAAACAAGAGTCTCAAATTCAGGTTTCCAAATCCAGTGCTATTTTTCCTGCTTCCCAAAGACCAAAGTCCCATAAACTTCAGAGAATATTGGTTTAATCCTCTAGTGCTCACCTTCCGTTGATATATATATTTATTTTCTTCCAGGTTCGTAGCTCGGTTTGGTTTAAAAAGAAGAAAAATATTTTCTTCTTCTCACCAAGAACTGTATTTCTTGGGGAACAGAAAGCTTTTCCGATTCCATTTGTGTCTGTCCAGAATCCTCACTGAATGCCTCTTGTAACTGATCAGTGACCTGGGATTTTTTTCCTGCTTACACCTCAGTAACCGCTGTTTTATAGCTTATCTGCCTAACACTTTCAAAATCTGTTCATGTACAAAACCATCAAATATAGTCACTTTCTGAATAGATTACACTTTTGACTTTGTTTTGGTCAGTTTGCAAATGCATTTCTAGAACTATAATGTTCTCTGTGTAATTTATGTCTGAAAAGATTATATCTTATTTTGCATGCTAGAATTTCTTTAAGATTATTTATTATTCATGTTACATTTTAAACTGGTGCTGGTCTATGCAGATTTTAAATGTGTTTGTCATATACCATTAGTCACTGTGTGAAATCTCTCAGTAATAGTTAGCCCTTGAATTTTCTGAAGCTAAGGAGAATTTAACACTGATTGATGGCAGATCACTTAGCTGGTTGGCAGACTTTCCAATTTACGGTGGGGAAATTGCTCTTTTCTTTTTGTTCATTCCTTCTGCTGCTTGTGTAGAGCAGTAAGACATATGTGCCAGACTATATGCAAGAAACGGCACTGGATTGGCAATGCAGCATGTCTTTTTTACAATTATGATTTTATCAGTTTCCCAAACTGCACACAGAATATCAAATATCTGCTATGACATTCTTCCATTATTGTTGGCAGCTTATTTATGTGTCTCTTGTACTCCAGCACCTTATGCGCACTGCATAACCTACCGTCTCTTGCATGATAAAGTGGCCCTGAGCTGAGAAGAAAGAGAAGCTTGTGTTTTGCTCAGAAGTCCCAGGTTTCTTGCTCATAGCCTTGCTCATAGCCTGTAGACCAGCTTTATTATCAATTTTACCTTCTCTACACACGCTCAAGAAAGTCAGCTCTCCAACAAGCTGTAGTAGATACATTAATTAGAAAATACATTGACTGTAAGGGACAAAAAAAGTTCAACCTAAAATAGCTTAAACAAACAATGGATTATTTTTCTCACATAACAAGAAATCCCAAAGTACATGATTTCTGTCACTGGTTCAGCTGCTCACACATGAATTCAGTGATACCAGTTTTTCTTGTCATTGCATGCTACCATGTTTAGAACATTGGCCAATTGCTTTCAAATGACTGCGTTCTCTGGTTGGGTAGACTCATTCTTCATTTTTAAATACAAATAGCATGTGAAAATTGTGTGAATGAGATTCCATTAACTGCCCTTTACTCCAGATCTCACCAATAGAGGTTTCTATAAGTTGACTTGGCATTGCATTAAAAAGGCCTCTGAAATGCAGTTTGTATTAAATATTCATATATTTAACAAAGATTTAATGTACTCTGAATATGTGTCTAGCACTTGTCTTGACACCAGGAAAAAAAGGTGAAGTAAACATACAAAAATCAGTATCCTTATAGATCATATATTCTCTAGCCAACATAATTGCCTTATTGAAATAATTGTTTTGTAGTGATCAGATTAAATGCTACCTCCTCTATAAAAGTCTTTTTTACTACTCTACCTACTTCCCTCAGAATGCTTCACTTAGTGGTTTGCTGGTGCTGACTCAAACCAGCTTGTGTTAGCCAATAGTAAAATTTTCAGGAATTTTTCAAGCCCATTGTTAAACATGGCCACTATTTAAAAATAATTATGTAAAATTACCATTAATTAGATTATATTAAAAACCAAAGTAATAGATACTAAAAAAAAACCCATTATTTTTTAACTATATTACTAAATAGATGCTCTGGGTTTTATTTATGCATATTAAATAAGAATGGTAGTAATATTATACAGTGTGAACACTGCTTCCCAGCTTTGTGTTCAGTGATATCACATTAAAATCAGGCGTTAGGAGATTTACACCATGAATGTTGGCAAATCCTATAAATCATGACCTTTTGGTTTCCTGGGGAGCAAGTTGCTATGCACTTACCAACACACCACAGGCCCCATCCAACTGTGAACCTATTTTTTTTTAAATTAATTTTTACTGCATTGATTTTTGGTATAACATATTCTTTCAGCCAACATTTACTCAGCATGTATTGAATGTTAGGCACTGGATAAGTAGCTGAGGGTTCAGAAATAAGGACACTTTTGTGTTTGACCTGAAGTCATTTAGAATCTAAGAAGATTCAGATAAATTAAAAAAAAGTTATATTATAGGGTAGTGGATATTATAATAATAGAGAGTACTAAGTAAGAGTGAAAACAATGGCAATAATTAACATTGGGTGAGCCAGAAGCCTTGGGACTTGAACAAAGAGAAGGTGTTTGCCAGGAGATGAGGCAAGAAGGCTATTCTACTGGGAGAAAAATGTTTACAAAAGATCTGAGGTTTGGAACAGCTAGATAAGTCTGCACACTCCATTTGTTCAGCATGGCTGGAGACAATTACAGGGACAAGAAAAGGTAGGACAGGTACACAAGGACCAGATCACAGAAGATTATGTTTTCATCATCTTTGCCTCCCCCAAAACTAGCACAGTGCTTGGAGCATAAAAGTTAATTAATTTTTGCTGAGTAAGTGCAAAGAAATTTGGAAGTTGCCTTTCACAAACAGCACTGAGGAACGATTAATCCTTGTGCTAGGCATTTTAAGTATTTATATTATGTAGCTATTTTATCAGGGATATCTTCCTTGTTGACAGAGTCCATGTTTTAAAATTTTTCTGAGCACAATTTCTTAAACCTATCTGGTATTCAGAGAATTTTAACTTTCTTCTAGCCTTTCTTCCTATGACAGTATTTCTAACAGCTTTATTGAGATATAATCGATATACAAATAAAGTACATATATTTGATGTATACAATTCGATGAGTTTAGATATGTACATATATTTATGTAATCATCACCACAATCAAGGTAATAAAGATAGCCATCATCTCCAGACATTTACTCGAGCCCCTTTGTGTTCGTGTGGGTGTGTCTGTGCATGTGTATGTGTGGTAATAGCACTTAGCATGTGATCTAGCTCCTTAAATTTGATAAATGTTATTAACTGTAGGAACTGTGTTGTACAGCAAATCCCTGGAAGTAATCAATCTTGCATACTAAAACTTTATATCTGTGTAACAATGCTTCATTTCCCATTCCATCTAGTAACTGGCAAGCACTATTTTAAATTCCATTTCTATGAGTTTGGCTATTTTAGATAGGTTATATAAGTGGAATAATGCAGTATTTATCCTGTGGCTGGCTGATTTCACTTAGCATGATATTCTCCAGGTCATCCATGTTGTCCCAAGTGGCAGGATTTCCTTCTTTTATGGCTGAATAATATTCCATTGTGTATAAACACCACATTTTCTTTATTCATTCAATGTTGATCTGTTAAAGTTTTCTGTTTCTTCACAATTCTTTTTTGATAGGTTACATGTTTGTAGGAATTTATCAATTTCTCCTGGGTTACCCAGTTTGTTAGTGTATTCTTATATAGTAGTTTCTTAATGATCCTTTTTATTTCTGTGGCCTCAGTTGTAATGTCTCCTCTTTTATTTCTGATTTTTAAAATTTCAATCTTATCTTTTTTCTTAGCATAGCCAAAGGTTTTTTAATTTTATGTTTTAAAAAACCAACTCTTAAGATTTGTTGATATGTTCTGTTGTTTTTCTATTCTATTTTGTTTATTTCTGCTCTAATCTTTTTTATTTCTGTCTTTTTGCTAATTTTAGGCTCAGTTTGTTCTTTTTGTTCTAGTTCTTTGTGGTGCAAAGTTAGGCTGTTTATTTAGGATCTGTCTTTTTTCTTAAGGCAGGTAGGCATTTATTGCTATAAATTTCCCTCTTAGAACTGCTTTTGCCACATCCCATAAGTTTGGGTATGTTGTGTTTCCATTTTAATTTTAATTTAATTTAACTTAATTTAAAATATCTTGTCTCAAGATACTTTCCAATTTCCCTTTCGATTTCTTCTTTGACCCATTTTTGGAGTGTGGTGTTTAATTTGTACATATTTTTGAATTTTCCAATTTTATTATTCATTTTTAATTTCATAGCATTGGGGTCAGAAAATATACTTTATATGATTTTAATTTTCTTAAATGTGTTAAGACTTATTTTATGGCCTACCATTCAATTTATCCTTGAGAATATTCCCTCGTGCACATGAGAAAAATGAATATTCTACTACTGTTGAGTGCAATGTTCAATATGTGTCTGTTAGGTTTATTTTTTCTATAGTGTTGGTCAGGTCCTCTGTTTTCTTATTGATTTTCTGTCTGGATTTTCTTTCCATTAGTGAAAGTGTGGTATTGAAGTCTCCTATTATTGTATTGCTGTGTACTTCACTTTTCAGTTCTGTCAATGTTAGCTTTATATATTTAGATTCTCTAATGGGTGCACATAGATTTATAATTGTTACATCTTTCTAATGAATCGTTTCTTTTATTATTATATAATGTCCTTCCTTGTGACAGTTTTTGACCTAAAGTCCATTTTGTCTGATATAAATATAATCATCTTTGCCTTTTTCTGTTACAATGTGCATAGAATATTTTTCCATCCCCTCACTTTCAGCCTATGTGTTTTGTTTAATAAAGTGAGTCTGTTATAGATAGCATATTGTTGGGTCTTTATTTAATCCATTCAGTCACTCTGGGTCTCTTGATTGGGTGTGTAATTCATTTATTTTAAAGTAATTATTGATAGGGAAGGACTTGTTACTGCTATTTTGTTAGTTGTTTTCTGTCCGCCTTATTTTTGTTTCTATTTTCCTCTCTTACTGTCTTCCTTTGTGTTTCATTGATTTTTTTTAATAATTATATGCTTTGTCTCCTTCCTAGTGTTCTTTTATTTATTGTCTATAGGTAATTTCTTTGTGGTTGTCATGAGGCTTACATAAAACATCTTATATTAATAATATTCTATTTTAAGCTGATAACAACTTCACTTCAATTACATGTAAAACTCTACATTTTTACTTCTCCCCTTCACCTACGTTATTGATGTCACAGTTCACATTCTTCATACTGTGTATTCATTAACAAATTTTTATAATTATAGTAGTTCTTAATACTTTTGTTTTTTAACACATACTAAAATTAAAAATGATTTTCACACCACCATTACAGTATTCTTTTTGTCCGTATATTTATCTTACTTTTGAATTTTGTACTTTCATATGCTTTAGTGTTGCTATTTAGTATCTCTTTTTTAAACTTGAAGAACTCCACTTAGTATTTTTTATAAGGCATGTCTAATGGTGATAAAGTCCTTTACATTTTTTCTGGGAAGCTCTTTATCTCTCCATCATTTTTGAACATTTTTGTTAGGCCTATTATTTTTGGTTGGCAGTGTTTTGTTTCAGCACAGAATTTCATTAAATCGAAGATACGCTAAGTCCCCTTTAACAGGCTGTGTAGCCGTTGGTTCTGAGAGGGAGTTGACAAAAAGTGTTAACATTTCTGGAGAAAGAATATGGAAGTTCTAAAGTGATTTGGTCAGCAGTGGAATCTCTAGAAAAGAAGAGCGAATAGAAATCTAGTTAGTTTTATTCCATACTCTCTGGTCAATCTCCAGCAAGGGTAGAGGGAAAATTAATTCTTGATCTACAAACATAAATTAAAATTTTCAGAGCTGTCCGTATTATGTAACTGGATGAATCAGACTATCCAATTTTTCCGAAGGAAAACTCTCTTTGCTCTGAATAATTTTCACAACATATCCTTCTGATTATCATGTGGCCAGTCACAATCTATTCTTTAACAAGGACATCCACTAAACCAGAATTTAATTAAGCTCCTACTAAGTGTCGAGTATTTAATAGAAAATAATTGCACTACTCTCTGTGTTTAAGAACATTCTAATGCAGTGAACAACTAATTTTCTCAGTGTGCATGAATAAATTATCCTGATTTTAATCATCGATTGCATAGATTTGGTGACTATGAGCTGCCATTCCAACACTTCTGGCCTCCCATCCCTCACTCTCCCTTCTCTCAAAACTGCTTTTTGTTTGAGTTGACAAAAGCATTGCTGAGTCAGCAAGAACAGATCAGACCTTGAACTGTGATAATGAATGCAATCCCAGTGAAGGCTTTTGGGAGGCCTCCAGTTGGCCTTTCCTGGTGACCCTCTCAGCACCTTTCTAGTGGAAGATTTAGCATTTTCATGAATTAGGGATTGGATGAAACAGGATAGTAAATTAAAATGAGAGTTTACTGCATTCAGGACACTTCCTGGCAGTTTCAAAATAAATCTATACTATCTGGTGTTTTATTTTGATTCTTTCTTGCTTACTTTTCTTATTTGCTTACTTTTTTCAAAGTAGGTTCTGAAAAAATATTCAATAAATGAGCAGTACAGTAAGATTCTATCTTACCAGTTATCTCTGTAGCTACTCTTAGAATGTTTTCCCCCTCAAGGTTCACCTCACTGACTCTTTCACACTATTCTTATTTCTGTTCAATAGTTTTTCTTTTCAGAGAAGCCATTTTTCTCTTTTCTAACATAACATCTTTCTTCGAACTTTATCCCCGACCCTGCTTTGTTTTTCTTCATTAATACTTATACACTATAATGACAGATATTGATATTTATTTGTGTTCTGTTTCTTTCCTGAACATGACAGAGCCTTTGTTTATTTTCTTTTCTGTCTTTAGTTTTACTGCATGTTGTCAATTTTTGAACTACTGGTTTTGCCTACTAAAGTCTATGTTGATTTACATTACCCAAAACAAATTTCCCACTTACCTATTTTTATTAAGATTTCCATCCAAATTAATATAAGGAAGTTATATTTTCTTCTTATAAAGATACTCACTGTGGTACAATAAGATGTCAGGACTTTTTTTTTTTGGTGAAATATTTAAGTTCTACTCTTAGTAAATTTCAGTTATACGTTACAGTGTATGTAACTATATACAGTGTTAGCAACTACAGGCACCATGTTATACCCTAAAGCTTGTCAGACCTTATTTATCTTATAACTGAAAGTTTGCACCCTTTTACATACCTTCTCCATTTCACTTTGCCCCCCACCAGTCCCTGGCAACCACTCTGTTTCTGTGAATGTGTTAATTAACTCGATGAGGAGAATCCTCTCACAATGGATACATATATTAAATCATATTATTGTGAACTTTAAATCTTAACAGTTTTGTCAGTTATACTTCTATAAAGCTGAAAAGAGAAAAGAATCACAGAAGAGAAATAAAAAGAATAAGTATATGAAAATATGATTAACCTCATTAGTAATTAAAAATGCTAATAAAATTAAGTGTTTTTGTTTGTTTCTTTGTTTTACTTAAAAAAGAAAAAAGAAGTTAGAACTATAAGGCAGGTTATCTGAGTTTATCTCGACCCCGTCGTTGATATGGCTACATAAGGATGAGTGTACCCTTTGTTTCCCTACTGCAATTCATAGTTTTCTCATTTGTGAAAGGGAATAATATTTCCCCGCCTGCCACATACACACACTTTCCTAGGTTCATCGTGAAAATCGGGTGAGAATAGATAAATCACTTTGGGGATTTTAAAATGCAATGCTACTCTGATATTATTACTATTCTTGGCTTAATCTGATTCAAACACTTTCTCTTGATAGCCAAGATATGTCCTTGAGGAGAAATATATATCGAGATCAATACAGGTATATGGATATCTTTATCTTAATCATTCGTCCATCACTAGGTTTCTGTGGTTATTCAGCAGGCTTTTTGTTTTCTATTTTTCTTTATTGGCCTATTGTGCCTATTGTCCTCTATTCAAACCTAGGAAATATATATCAAGTTATCACAAGTATGTGAAGTTAACAGATAATAAGTTTTAAATGTTTTTCCCTTAGGTGAAATAGCATCCTTACCTCTCTAAGTAGAGAATTATTTCCCAGCCTTGGAGATTTCCAGCCAGGTGTTTATTATGAATTTGTGTTAGTTGCAAACTCTTTGACAAGAGATGCAAATTGAAGTCTTTATGTCATTGGTTTGTGGGGCAGCCCGCAGAGAAATAAAACTGTGTTTGTAAACTCTGAACATAGGTGGGCATTTTTGAAATCCTTCAGATCTGACAGAATGAGTTTTAACTAAGAGTGCAATATTGTTTATTACAACTTTGAGTGGCAGTCTAATATATTAAATCAGTTCAGAAGATTGTAAAATGCATTAGCATTAGCAATTTAATACCTTCAACAAATTTAACTGTCACTCAGGAACATATCTGCCCTTGTTGTAAATAAAAGAGCCAAAAATGAAACTCTTTACTTGATGGACAATAATGTTCAAAGAGACAAAAGCTTTTCCATGTACACAGCTGCACACAGGAAGGGTACACTGCATTTAGCAAAATTAACTGGCACAAAATTAATATAAGCATTTGGCTATGGCTGGACAACTTGAAACCTTAAGAAAAGGCTTGACAAAGTGATGAACTGGGCACCACCTACCATCCAGGAAATCTTGCTCATGAAAATTCATGGAGAGTTCTTTCCATCAGAAAATGGTCCTTCTGCTTCCATAGCCACCTGTCAACATTGTACTTGTTCCATTAAGAAAGATGTTTATGAAGTATTCTTAGTAGCAGAGTAAATGTTACTGCTCTGATGCTAATTGCTAAAAGCAGAACATGAAACTTCATATAAAGTATAATATTAGTGAATTATTATTAAAATCCTATAAAGGAAGAATCACCATCATTGAGCGCTTTTGCCAGACATGGAAATAGCATTTTATACTATCTCATTGAAGCCTTTCAAACAAGTTTGAGAGATAGTAATTTTATAGGTGGAGAAGCAGAGCCGAGAGAGTGAAAGTAACTTGCTCGTAAATGACAGAGCCAGGGTCTGACCTGAAGTCTATTAATTTTGTTAATTATAGACACTCTGGTAGGGTACTTGGGATATGCTACTTCATGCCAGGAGTCTTGCATGCATATGAGGCATTAATCTTCATAATCACACTATAGCTAATATATATTTTTCTCATTGTACAAGTGAGATATCTATGACTTAATGAAAATAAGCAACTAGCCAAATTCTCATAGAGACACAATATTCCCTAATCATATCATTATCCACTCACAATAAGATCAACAAAAGAAAAAAATGTTAACAGTGACTATCATTTGGAGGCCCGATGAAGGTTAGTTATCTATTTTAGCATTTTGAAATTCTAAACAACAAGAATGTGTGTCTGTGTATGTGTAGGCAGATAAATATATAGACAAACAGATGGACAGCGTCTTTTCAGCAACTTTCAATCATATGTATAGTTTACACAGAATGATCTAATTATTCAGTTTCTGAATGGTGAGTAGATAAAACCAGTCTTTACCTCCTCGTGCCCACCAATTTCCAACTGGAATGTTTTGTTTTATTTGGTGCCCTCTCTACCCAGCCTATCTCTTGGATCCTTTGGAAGTTAAATCTTCATTTTCAATTCCCGCTGTTTTCTAAGTGCTTGGCAGTCCCAGTATCTTGTGTACCGGAAATGTGCTCTATACATTGAGTTATATTATTTTACATTGCTTATTATTCAAATCTAATTCACTCATCTTATTTCTTCAAAACACAGAATTTAATTTATAAAGTTAATATAAATATAGCTTAATATAAAGTTGACATAATATCTACTTTTAGTTACATGCAAATTTCCAAGCATAGCTAATTGATAAATAGGAGTTTTCTTTCTTACATGATTCCCCAAATTTTCTACTCATTAAAATCCTGGAACTCTTATAAGCATTTCTTTTCCTCTGTAAGAAAATGAACAAAAACCCAAGCCTTTCTTTGTTTTTACTTAAAAAATGTAAAGATATTTATAGAAAGAATTTTAAATATATACAAAATTAGAGAAGAGAGTCTAATAAACCTGATAAATTTGACAACCATCTTGTTTCATGTATGTCTTGTTTAATCCAATATCTTCCACCCATTATTATTTTGAAGCAAATAAAGTTATAAATATTTTAGTATGTATCTCTAAAAGATAAAACTCTTAAAAATTATTGCAATATCATTATCTCACCTTAAGAATATGATTAATACCTTAATAAAATTAATATCTAATCAAACTTCACATTTCTTGATTTTTAAAGATGTATTTATTTGAACATTATCTAATATGGTCTATATATTATAATTATTTAATGTCTTTTATATTCTTTATTTTCTTTCATTCTATAGGTTTCTCTAATCTCTTGTTCTTGTGTATTTTTTGTTATAGAAATTGGGTTGTTAGTCCTGTAGATTTTTCCATAGTCCATATTTTAATGCTTACATTTTTAATAGTGTTATTTGATATAAATCTCTATCCATTATAATAGCCTTAATCATATTAAGTTGTTACTATTCAACTGGTTTTGATGTAGAAAATGGCAATATTATGCACTTCAACTTGATATTTCCTGTTAATTGGTAGTTAGACCTAGACTGGATCTAGCTAGACTGTGATAGCTTGCCTGCTTTCAGATATTACAAGATGTTCCAGGCTCATCTTTTATATTTCCTGCTCCAGGTCATTAATCAGAATTTATTCAAATTCTGATTTCTTTTAGTAGGAAATGGTATTTAGAGATCATAGTCTACAAAGCATGGGTGCTTATTGTTATTTGAGATTTGTCATTGTTTCTAGGATTTCTAGTGCATAACCATAGTGTATTTTGTAATTTTAAGGCAAATTAGATAATGAGTTCACAGTGATACTTCCACATCAACTCAAGAAATTACTTAATCTCATCTATTTTGTATCACATTGGTGTTTAATCACAGTGAAAATTCCAGTTAACAACCAAGTTACTCATTTGCTTTATGCCACATCATATATAACAATATCAAACACTATCACTAAAAATATGATTAACGAAGATCCTGCTTGCTTGCGTATGTATGTATTTGCATTTGTATGTATGTATGTATGTATGTATTTGCACTTGTTTATATCCAGAGGAGAATATCCTACTAGAGATATGCAGAAAAAGTAAACAATTTCTCTTCATATGGTAGTACTGACAACTGGATACATAATAACATTATTATCGTATTCCACTTTTAATTTTCAGAAATTGCTTTTTAATTTTTAGAAAGTAATTATTTAAAATGCGTATGTGGTTCCAATGTCAAGTGTACTAAACATGGTGTATACATAACCTCTGACTTCTATTCCTGCTTCCTCCATCCTTTGCCCTTCCTTTCCCTAAATGCTTTTATTTAACAATTTAACAATTATTTTTCCATTGCTTTTTCTTGAGGTAAAACAAAATCTAAGTCTGCATGTGTAGCATTCCACACATATTCGTTCCATCTTGATTTTTTCATTTAACAATATATATCATAAATATCTATTGTTGTTTAGTCATATTCTTCATTTCTTTCTCAGCATACTTTTTTGTCAGCCTCCTATTTATGTTTGTTGCAATTAATAGCTTTGTTTACATGTCTTTTTAATATGTTTCCACTATATCTTTCGGATAGATTCCTAGAAATATAATCGTTTCATCAAATAGTAAGTGAATATGTAATTTTTTAAGTATTGCCAAATTTCCTTTTGCAAGAGTTTTAGCATTTTGTATTCTCGTTAGCAATGTCTGAGAATTCTATTTCCTCACGGCTTTGCCACAGAGTATGTTGTCAAGCTTCTGGAATTTTGTCAATTTGATAGGTGAGAAAAGCTATCTTAGCATAGTATTAATTTGCATTTCTCTTTTTATGAGTAAAGGTGAGCATCTTTTCAAATGGTTGACAGTTATGTTTCTTTTTCATTTGAACTGTCCAGTTTTTCTGTAGCATCATTAGCATTTTTCTTCTTGATTTTTATTCTTTCTTGTCCATTTCTTGATATTTTTGGGATACCAATCCCTTATCAGTGATATAAGTGGCAAACAGTTTTTTCCACCTTGTTTTTTGTCTTTTCACTTGTCTTGTTAAATTTTAATTAAATTTATCAGTTATCTTATTTTTTATAAAATGGTTTCTTTTATTGGCTTTAATGAAAACTAGTTTTTCAGTCTCTTGGGACTTTTTTTAAGATTTGGCTTCAAACAAGAATTTTGGTTGCTTCATGTCTGTATTCAATGATGGTGGGCTGAGTTTTCCTGAATGTTTTCACTTGAGTCACTTTGTCTCTCCACAGACTTAATTTAAACAAATATAAGTTTTTTTATTTTCCGCTACAAGGAAGAATTTTGCTAAGAAGAGACATGTCATATCACATGGAGGATCACATGTGTGGCTCTTCACTGAGGAATGCTAAAAGAGAGCTGTGCATCCACCCTTGGGTAGGTTACAGTCTTGAGACTTCCAACTCATCTTGAGCAAAGAATCATCCTCCATATTTTCTTCTCTTTGGCTGGATATATTTTTATTGTTAATAATACTTATCATGTCATACTCCCAGTACACCAAGTTTCATATTTTGTTTTTCCTTTGCAAACAATTTTTTCTGTACTTGAAATTATGCACAGTATGGAGGCACAATTAATTCATCACAGTTATGACAAAATATACATATATTTTCCTTTTGGTTTGAGAACAAAAATTATTGTAATGATTGCATAAATTATCTGCAAATTATATATATATATATATATATATGCAACATAAATTTCTCTACTTCCCTGTCTCTACCACCATCTTATCAAGAGAACTTACAGTCTAGTGAGACAGAAATAATATAGTCTCATGTTTTTAGAAATCTAAATAAACTTAAATATTCATTATCTAAAAACTTCAAATGTTAAAATTAGACAGTTTTTGATTTTGCATTTGAGATGAATACATTCTCCAAAACAGTTAAGAAAAAACTGATTTTGTTGTTCAGCCTGATAATATGGCTAAAAATTATAAAGGTAGTTTACACTTTCCATACAGGCACTTTATATATTAGGCCATATTTTCCTGAGGCTGAGATTGATAAACCATTGAAATAGCTTCTTCACACAGCCCAAGACATTCACACATAAAAGTCCAATTCCACATCCATGAATTTCAAAAGAAAGTTTATTTTTGCACCTCCTACTATAATTATTGCTTAAAATGAAAACATTAATAAGTATATTAAATATATCAGTTAGACATTTGATTTATTCCAAATGTAGTGAATTATTTGTATGACCTAAGGCAAATTGGGTGTTTAGCAAGTCACATTTTTCTTTTTCTAGTTTACCTAGATAAGTGAAGGTTGTTGGAAGTAGTTCACTGGGGGTTTTGTGTTTTATGCCTTTTAGGCTTATATTAACTCTTCATAAGGGTAACCGATATTTTGTTTTCTATTTACGTTGCCATTTCCCTTTGATTTATTATTTATTGTGTCATCTGGAATTTTAAAAATACCAATTTGCTTTCATACAACTATGGGTTTTCATAATATTTAGTAATGTAGATATAGGCAACAAATTTGTGATACCCAAATTATGATAACTTGAATGTAAAAATTCATTTTATTGATAAAGGAACTAATTAGTACATACCAATGATGTTGTTCTAGAAATAACAGCCTACAGTGATTCTGGATGCTGTGCTTGGTATTTTCCTTCATCATATTTAACCTTCACAACAACCCTACGAATTTGCCCAATTTTAATTTGAATAGACAAAATTTTAGAAATTATCCAAGTTTACACTCCTAGTAAATAGACAAGTTAAGAATTAACTGAATGACTCTTTAGATACAAATTACATGACTTAACTACATACAACACAAACCGCGTTTCCTACTTTGAATCAATTAGTCCATTCTCCCACCACATTAGAGATGAAATGTGTTTTTGAATGTTAATGGATTTGTGAAAATATTCTGCTGTAGATTATCACCATATATGTAAAATAATTCAAAAAAATCAATTGATTGATAATGATATAGTTTTGAACAGAATAAATTAAGGCTTATAGACTGCACGATGTATTTTGCCAGCATGAACTTCATTGAAATTAATTTTCAATGACTAGAAAGATGA
Organism: Pteropus medius; assembly: GCF_902729225.1. Taxonomy (NCBI): domain Eukaryota; kingdom Metazoa; phylum Chordata; class Mammalia; order Chiroptera; family Pteropodidae; genus Pteropus; species Pteropus medius. Next base: position 13,260,428 of record NW_024349801.1, read on the forward strand.
AGGTAAGTTCATTAGCATGTTTAAAAGATGTAGCCAGATTCAAAATTTCAGAGTCTCACTGTTCAAGTGGGATTTCTATAATGAAACTATTTGCTAAAATTTGAGTTTAATTTGACATTATAGTATCATGTGGTGATCAAAAGTCCACAGGAAATTATGTGAATTTCATAACAAAATAGTGAAAACTTTTGGAAAGGTAGCATATCTACTTTGTTCTTTATTCTGTCTGCTGGGTTTTGCAACAATGGCTGCCTTGTTGTAAGAGCTCAGTTGAATCCAAATAAGTAATTAAATTATTATTATTATTATTAGTAACATTATTAATCATGTCTCTTAACTGTGATCCAAGATCTACCTGGATTCTGATCATTTTGATTTTGGTCTTAACATTCCTGTGCCCATTCCTTAGGCTATATTTATGTTCTTGTTAGATTCTGTTTGCTGTGATCCTCACAAAATCCTAGAACAGAACTTTCAGTTAATCCTTTGGGGCTTTCTAGTCCTAGACTTCAGGTAAACATTTCTGCCACTGGAAATCTTACCCTAATGTTAGTACCCTGACCAAAACACCTGTAAGGTTCACACCTACACCATGTCAGAGGATGTCAGAAATATTTTGGTAATTAGGAAGAATTATACAAGAAATGCCTATCTACAGACCAAAAAAATCTACTGGTGGTCTTGGTGGTTTTGTTGATGTGTGTGTTTTCTCCTTAACTCATGGAGGCCTTATTTAATAGAGGTAAATGACACTACTTAACTTATAGTGAAAAGTATTGATTTTTCTCTGCTTCCTCAAAGGTGACCTCCAGGCAATTGTAGACTCTAAATTATAGCAAGGCAAACAGATATTATAGATTTAGTTCAGCAGTTTGAAATCTGTCAGCCAGTTAATTCCCACCTCCTTTTACAGTCATTTAAATACTTAATTTTTAAAATTGCAGTTATAATATTTATTTTCTCACTCTCACCTGTTTGGGTCTGCTGTATTTTTTTAATTTCTCTAGTGATTTGTGCTTGGATTTAATTTTTTTCTTTCCATTATCTTTAGTGCATTTGTCCTTTTATTCAAGTATATTTGGAACAGTTTGAAATTGATTTTCTACAATTTGGAATACACTTTTTGTGAAAATGAAAAAAGACTTTATAACTTTAAGTGAGGCAAACATACCAAAGTCCTTCCTTGTTTAACACATGCGATAGATACATCTTGATGGGAGGAATCTAGTATAACAAACTGATTCTAAGAGTCAACATAATTAAAGCGTTGGGATTTACTCATTCTTACTGTTAAAATTGAGTTTATTTAATTTTGATAAAGATGCTCCAACAATAAAATGCCTATGTAGACTATTGTAGAGAAATAAACAGAATATATGAGATAATAGTATTTATAAAATAGAATAAATACTTCTCAATTATAAGTCTAGTAATTAATTTCTACCTTAATAACTAAAGTAAAAAATTGTTTTCATATATTTTATGATCATATGATCATAGCTTTGAGTATGATTTGTGACTATAAAGAGGACATTACTTTTAGGTTGGTTTTTATTATCGTAACAGAAACATATTTAGTACTTTGATTTAATCTAGTCCCTAACCTAAGGTCGCATGATGTGTTGTAATCCTGAGTGATATTAATTCAGTGATAGTTATTTATTTCAATAAACCTTTTTTCAATGTCTCCTGTGAGCCAAGACCTGGCTCTGTTCTTTATCTTCAGGGATTCAATGTGGAAGAAGATAAACATAGCTCTTAACTTCAAAGTTCTGAGCCTTGGCACAGTCTTTATCAGTAAATCAGTGGTGTAATCATCATCTTTCATAGCTACATGCTATCTTTAGTATTTAATGAGCATTCGTACATCTAATCTTATTTATTAATAAATGACATTCAAATGCCTTGCACATGGGCCATTATTAGAGATAATGCTGGGCGGTTGATTTTGGATAGACTAAATAGAAACATGAATGGGAAAAAATAAATAAATAAGTGATTGGCCTAAACAGTCCCTCTTGGTAATTTTGAAGTAATGAGTAGATTTCTCGATTTTTTCTACTTTCATATTTTTATAAAGCTTCAAATAGGAAATTTAGTCCAATTTGATCTAGTGTTATCCATTTTTCATCTTTGTAATTGACCTTACAACTCTCTTTTATATTAATGTTATTTTAAGTACTGTACTCTTTGGTGAATTCCTCATGTAGACTTGTCAATTTGCTTAGAAATTTCTTGCTTTTCTTTATTTTAATTGGCATCATCTGACTTTCATTGTTGACAGAATTCATAGAAAAGAGATCATTGAAACATTTATTATGTATGATGAATAAGGGAAGCAATTAATATTTAGCTTTTTATAAATGAAATTTGTAATTTTCATGATTTATTTTATTCTATAAAATTTCAGTATATCGCATATTAACTATTTTTCATAGTCTTAATTGGAGCATTTAAATCAATCAGCACTAGTGTATCTGTTTAACAGCTTGTATCTGTATGTTTAACATACAGATTTGAAAAATTTGAATGAGGACAACTGAAGCCTGATTTCAAAGCAAATATGCAAGTGAATATTCTTAGGAATAATTAATTTTTTAAAAAAGACTGTCAAATATGTCAAATATAAGTGAATTCCAGCTATGAGACACTGATAAATATGTTGGCATTATAGCAAATATTTCAAAATATTTCTAACTGAAAATAAATATTAGAGATAAATTCTTAATATAAGCATGGCTGTAGTGTGGATTGCTAAAAAATGACCTGGAGTAGCTGTCAGGAGATATAGTTTCTAGGGCTGATTCAGCCATCAACTGAAGGCAAGTCATGTGAGCTCTCTTAGGCATCAATTTTCATCTGAAAATGAAGATTTAATAAATATGTTATATTTCCTTTCCAGCTATTTCAGTGCATAATACAGTGATTTTCATATTTTATGTTAAGCAGCATTTATAGTAAATTCTCATTAAAAACTATGACTGAAGGAAATTTAACTTTTGGTGGAGAACACACAATGCAATATGCATATGATATATTATTGAATTGTACACTTGAAACCTATATAACTTAATTAACCAACGTCACCCCAATAAATTTAATAAAATGTCTATTTTGGAGTAATAAACTTGCTAGTTTGAAAAATACTAAAACTATTGCAGTAGATTACAGAAATAACTATAAATTCTTCTCCTCCCTGTATTTGTGCCCCTGCAATGAGACTTCCCAGATACTTCTTGAAAAGACTGAGTTTGTTTTCCTGAATCTGGGCTAGCGATGTGACTTGCTTTTGCACAAGAGAATGAAACAGTGTGGTGGTGTGCCAGTTTAGAGTTTAGGTCCCCAGAAGCATTGCAAATTTATGGTCTCACAATCCTGAGAACTAACCTAGATTTGGCTACTGCGTGGATTAATGACCACATGGATCAGATGCTAATCATCATAGCCATGTGAGAGAGCCCAGTCAAAACTGACAGAACCTCCCAAGCAGCTGACTGCACATGCTTCCGTGAGCCCAGCAGGGTCCGAAAGAACCACCTAGTTTAACCAAGCCTATAATCCCAACCCCCCAAAACAAGGGACTGAATAAATTTTTTTTATAAATCATTATTTTGGGGATGCTTTGTTAAGCAGCAAAAGTGAACCAATACAATTATGATGTTCTAAGTTCTCCAAGATAAAATAGCAGTTATTGTTAAATTTCAAGTATGAATTGGCAACAGTGCCTTCAGGATTTTATAATCACTGTTTTAGAAAGGAACGTAAGAAACTACTTCATGGCGTTCTTTAAAAAAGGAGCAAGATATGAAAGACGTACTTAGTGTAAGACTGAGGGAAAGAGATGGAGAATTAAAAAAATGATAAAAGCTATGGGATGAATGCAAGCGTTCTATAATACATAATACAGTACCTGTCATATAATAGAAATTAAAATATTTGTTATATGGAAAAATGATTGCCCTTTCTTCATTATTTCCCAAGTAATCTGTACTATGGTCATATACTTTTTATTTTATGAAATGATTACATTTTGTGTGCATGTTTTTATTTCAAAAAATGAAACAACCTTTAAGTAGCATTATCCCACATCCCAATGACACTGTCGCACACTTTGTCGCTTAACTGCTCAAATAGTATTGGGTGAAATTTGGTAAAAGCCAAACTAGTTAGTTATCTTTTGGGTCTGTCAATGTGATACTCTTGTTTTGGCTTAAAAGTACATAGAAGCATTCTTATCAAAGTCACTTGATGGTACGGTTGATTATTTGCACTATACCAAAGTCCGATGAAATTGAAATTATCTTCTACTATTAATGAAAGGCTAGATTACTTTCATTTCTATTGCTAGAATATAGAGGAAATATCCAATTTATTGGTAAAAAATAAACCTCAAGCTTCCTTTTCGTTTTAACCTTTCTGAATTTCAAGTTATTTCCAATAGTCCTCTGAGATGATTTCTTATAAATTTTGTGTGGATATATATTATATTGTATGGCAAATATAATTTGTTTTGAATTTTGGTTGCTTTTATGATTAGGAAGAGAACTTATATCTCTTTTAGTGTAATTCAATTTCGTGGACATTACTTGACAGGCACTATCTTTCGAATGCTTCAAAATGCTATATCAGACTGCATAAAATTATGTTGAAAAATCTTTTACTTCTTATACCAGTGAGAAAACATTTCATGAGCCAAGAAGAAAGTATGTATTTTAATATAGAAAATATGTAATCTAGATTTCTGGAACTATTCCTTTTAATTACCCTATTATATTCATTAGTATACTTAATGGTTATCAGATTATTGTTTTTGTTTGGAAAGATAAAGCCATTTTATATTGACTGTTACACTGTACAACGTTAAGATAAATACATTTGTATCAGACGAAAATATTTTTTAAAATGAAGATGTTGATAGACAATAAGAGATTCAAGTTCAAAGCTTAGAAATTATATTCGTACCTGAAATACAAATGATGCTTTATTAAACCTTGGTAAGCGATAAAGGTGACCTCCAGGAGATTCAGTGTGGAGGGGAGGGGAGGGGAGGGGACAATAGAAGAGGGTAGAAGAAGATAAGGGAAGGGACTCTGAGGCTAAAAGGTTAGAAGGAGAATGTAAACAGGCCTGAGAAGCTGTGGCCACTGATACAGGGTCAATGGTATGAGTAGATACAAAAGTCTGAAAGTTGGGGAATAGGAGAGACAAAAGTCAAGAGTGATGATAATAAAGTGAAGATGGAGCATTCTTTTCTGAGTCTTGGATATAAAAGGGAATGCAGTATGTTTGGAAAGCTAGAGTAAAAAAATGGTTCCTAAGGAAGCTTTTGGTTGCTTACTTTTAAAGGTGGAAGCTGTCAGTGTCTTTATATGCTGATAGAATGATGCTGTAGAGAGAGAAAATTAGGCAATTTGGCAACAGAGTCATTGATTACGTGGAGGCAGACAAGTTCTGAATCACATTTTGCTGATAGTTCTCTCAGCTCACTAAATCTCTGAGGCACCTCTCATTGTAACCCCAGCACATTATGCAGTTGTCCCGTTAAGAAAAATAATGGCACCAAGGAGGGTACCCTAGGATATAGGTCTTAGGAACTTTGCAAGAGTAATCACAAAGTATAAAAGTTACTGTTAATCAAAACCTAAATTTTAGATGACCATTTTCTTGTCACTCTTTAAGATTTTCACCCAAGCATATTGTATTTATTCCAACATTGCTCAAAACTCTTTTAGAATCCCCTTTAAGAAGTGGGGCAATTAAGCACATTTTAAAAAGAATGAATTAGGAAAATAGAGGATCTGCAAAATTGTTACAGGCCTAGTCTCCTGTAGTTTAAAATCAAAGAAAAGTCTATGCACACAGGAAATATTTGCAAGGTAACATTAGAATAAAGGCAGAAAGGTCAGCACTGGGAATCCTCTAGATTCAGAATCATAATTTACTTTTCAAATCGAACATACTCACTGGTGTCGGTCGTGCTCCTACAGAGAAATGTGACCTTGAGTAAGTCACTTTACCTTCTTTTATGGATTCGCTTGTGACCTCCTGTAGGCTCAATGCCATGTCCGTACATCCCATCTCACCTTCGTTATTTCAGTGGCGACAATTGGCAATTTATGTGTACATTTCCATACCCAGAACTCTTAGGACTAAATAAAAGTCCTAAATAAAAACCGTTATTAAAAAAAAAAAGTTTTATTTATTTATTTTACCCAGAGTTGCAAAAGTCAATGAAAGTTACCCAGGGACCCTAATGTAGAGGTAATGCTTAAATCTTTCAACACAAATAAAATGAAGTATCTCTGTAATTAATAAATTGCATCCTTTATAATTCTTTTCATCTTTTGTTTCTATAGCTCAAGACAAAATCCTTTGCTTAGCTTGTGTGCATACTAATTAGATGACTTTTCTGATATTGTTCATTTTTTCTAAAAGATAGCTGATTAACAACTAAGCATATTAACAAGCTAAAATAAAGATGATATTTTCTTAATACATAGTTGTATTTCTGAACTTGAATAAGGACATTTTGAGCTGTTTGATCACATATTAAATACAATATTTTTTGCTTTTTAAAAGATTCCTGATAATGCTTCTTCACACTTTCCTAGGAGTGCTGAATATAATTCTGATTTTATTTTTCAAAATGATCCTCGTCTCTCTTTATTGGAAAATGTCACTTCATCAATCCTTTAGCAATAAAATCCTGCTGAGCCTTGACCTCCGTTTGTAACTTTTGTGACTTTACAATTCATTCTTTAAGTGGAGCTGTCATTTTGATATGATCCTTGGTTTAATCCTGTTAAACTACAAGCATCCCATTTTATATATGTTGAACACTTAGTTGAAATGTAAGACACTTTTCCAATTCATTTTTCATTTCTGAAGCGGCTGCTATAGTGTAGATTTACCACTCTTTCTGAAACGGTGGCCTTTCTAAGCAGATCGACATGCCTAAACTGTGTCATCATTCCTTTTATTCATTGTAGCTGTCATTTCTTTGTCTGTTCCCATTCTACATGGTCCTCAGTATGTCCTGAAACTCACCTATGTTTTTTTATAGGGGAACAAGATTCACCCTAACTTCTAAAGGGTGTGAAAGAGATCCTACTTTATGTTGAAGGCAAATAGAGCATTACATCTGGAATTCATACACCTGTTTTTCATTCTGGCCTCATCACTTACCAGCTGTATGACTTGGGCAAATCACAATTCCCTTTATTAATCACTAGAACTATCTACTTTAAATAATTGTCAGGAATTTGACAAACCCGATGAGAAAATGCACAAAGGTATAGCTACCATCTGTTTTACTACATTAAGTTTATTTGATAGAGGATTAGAGAACTAAAATGTATGTCAAGGACTGAACTTTGTTACATTTATTCAAAAACGCCGTTAGAGTTGCTTCAAAGAAAGACTATCAATTAGTCGTTGCTTATGTGTTGTGTTGATCCATTTTGGTGTACATATAAATGAATGCATTCAACCTTTCCATCTCTACAAGTCTCAGTGTTCTCATATGAAAATAGGGATAACAATATTACTTGTAGTATTACTTTAAGAGGGTTAATGAAAATCATATAAAGGTCTTAGCTAAATATCTCACAGATAGTTTTTCAGTAAGAGTTGATTAGCAGTAGTTATAGTGGTAGTGGTGGTAGAGGTAATGTGCAGAAAGCTTCCAGCTTATAAATAACTTGTGTCTGACAGATATTTCTAACATTTCTAATGATACATGTGTATAAAAATATGTATTTCATTTTAATTTTTTTTTTGTTTGTTTTTTTAAACATGATATTGTGATTAGATGTTCAGGAAGGCTCACGAAACTCACTTAACTTGTAAGAGTGTTAGGCTGGTTTATTCCCAGGACTATAAAGTTCTCTCATCCCTAAGTATTGCCCCCGCATGTCTATAGATTTAACATTTAGTGTTTCAAATCTTCCCAAGAAAATCAAAATGAACCAGTGATGGTGTGTCTTAAGGAAAAAAAATATTTCATAACACTACTAAAACTGAAGATAACATAAAGCTATTGAGATGTAGACTTGTTAAATACAGATAATTTCTAGTGTAACTAACTTGGTGCCATGAGGGGACAAATTACAAATCTAACTAGAGATAGTACAACTCCATCCCCAGTCCTAGAAATAAGGGCCACACATTCATCCCCGAATCAGTTATTTTAGGCTACAGTTGAAAAGTAAGTATTTGTTTGTTTGTTTCAAATATCATTGGAAGTATAGTTTTCAACTAGTCAACCACAGTTTTATGGCCTGAGTATTTTAAATATTTTATTTGTGTTTGTTTGTTTGTTTTTAGGCTCTCATTATGGTCTTTATTTCAGGGCATTTGTTTTCTCAATAAAATTGCCTTCAAAACATGATGATTGATTTGTTTTCATTGAATCCTACTTAAATACTTATTAATTACTAATAACCTTTCTCATTTTATGTGAATTGCCTAGAAACAATGAGACTTTAATTTTTGTTCAGCTGAGAATTCCAACTGTTATTTCAGAAAATCTTTGTATTTTGCATATTTACAAGTAATTATAGAAAAAAAGAAAGGTTCTATTATTTAATTAATTGTTTCTTCTGCCTGTACTACTTTCCAGATGTGAGATGGTTTTAGGTAGGATGTGAACTTTCTTTAAAAATGTGTATTTGACTTAATGTGAATTAGCAGATACAAAAAATATCTTCTCAATCCCCCTATGTCACAAGTATTATTGCTTCGGTGATTGCAAAAAGTTATTAAATTTAAAGTGGATTTAGAGAAAATATTAATAGATAGATGGTATGGCTTTGGAAATTTGGTGAAAGCAGTATAAAATTTTGCAAACTATTGGTGAAATCAAAGATTAGTGGGAAAAGATTTTAAACTCTCAATCAAAGTTGTGCTATGTATATGCCGTAAAGTTTGTTATACAAACCTCTGGGAGAATACGCGATTGAGAGTCCAGTTGTGAATGTGGCTGAAAAGAGATGAAAAAAATACAATCCCGAGGGTGTGCATTAGTGGAAATTGGCTTGAGAGGCAAATAAAAAGCAAGGTTATTAATGTGATATTAATATGTAATAAGCACATAAACAATAACAATGAATTTTATGGCCAGTTAAGTTAGGCAAGTTGCTTTGTTCCAGGTTTTTGTTGTTGTTGTTGTTTTGTCATTTTTATGATGCTAATTGCTGTATGGCTGACAAGAGGGGGTTAAAATATAAGCTATTTCCTAAAGGTATTTGATCAGGGAACATTTCTCTTCAAAAATTCCTACTAATATTTCAGAGAAGGAGAATATTGGGACAATAGTTGGTGACCATCAGAGGAATTATGTTTGAGAAAAACCCTTTGAACAGATTATTTTCTTGAACTTCTCAATGGCAGGAACTAATTTTTCTCCATCTCTGCATTCCTAGTGCCTAATTATAGTAACTGTGAAAAATGTGGTATGAATGAATAAATCCAGTAATTCTTCAAATTTAAGGTATTGGAATAGATTGAGGGACCATCTTACTTGTGAATTAGATTGAGTTACTCAGAATATAAAGCAAAAATTAGAATTTTGGAGACATTTGATTTTGTCTGTGATCTTCACTTTTATTAGTGTTTCTTGCCTTTTGTTTTAAATTCAGAACCAACTTTAAGACCATGTAGATGACCATCAAGCTCCTCAAATTAAAATCCAAGAGAAAACTCTCTCCCTCGGCCTTTTCCTCCTCTGGCATTGCCTACTCAATGAACGACTTCTATATTAACAAGCTTTAAAAAGCTTGAAATATTCATTAGTTTGTGCTTATTTTTCTACCTTTACTGCCTTTATCTTTTTCTGCATTCTCTTCTTCTACACTTAGTATGCTTACGATACTATACTGTGTGTTTGCCAAAGTTCTCAATATATTATCTTGAGATAAATGAATAAAAAGCCAATTCCAAATTATCCCATATGGTTTATACTTAGACTTTTGTTTGTTTAGAAAAATTTTACCTCAACTCCTGACATTAGTTTAGGCACCCTTTTTATGTATATATTTCCATAGCATTCTCCACTTACCTATTTATAGAATTTATGATAAATTATAATAATTGTCAATGTAAAGGATTCTTTCTATCAAAATTTGATAAGAGCACACCTGTGCTAAAGTTGTCCCAGGTATGTTGACTGGAACATAGGAGGAGTCCTATAAATTTGATGAATGAATAATTGAGATTTTATCTACAATTGTTATTAAAAGAAAACCCATTCAATCTAAAGACAATTAATTGCCTGTCCACTATAGACCCCAATGTACTTAGCATGAAAATAAGACAAAGTGTGATAGTCTAGGAATATTGGTTTTGCTACTTGTGTAAACAGTAGTAACATGAGGGTTACAATAATTATTGGTGCCTATTAAAACCAAGCATTTAATGGTATTGCGGCAAATTTTCACTGTTCATTATCTGTATATGACTACCCTCTACACAATATTTCATATCACATTATTTGACCTCCACTACACATTACACATGCATTACATTTATTTCTCTGCAGAGCTGAAGGAAGAGGTGGTTGGGTGGGGGGAGGAGGTGCTCGTGCAGAATAGCCTGGGAAAACACAGGGGACAGAGAGTTCAGCAGTGTTGACAGAACAAGTGACAGAAATATCTTAAGGGAGAGAACATAATGCACATGGAATGCCCACCAAGAACATGAAACAGTCTATTTCCTGATGGATGCTGGAGGCAGCAATATGGAAGGATTTTACATGCTTGTCCAAGATCTCATGTTTACAGGGGAAGCACTGTCAGAATGGCCTGAATTTGGAAAAACTGAGTGCAAATGACTTTGCTTGATATCCAAAGGACAACAATTGGCAAGGGGCAGCATGTGTGTGTCACATTTCAAATTCCTTAGCAATTTGATATATGCTAAAAATTCTAGTTAGTGAAGTAATGAATATTTTAGGAAATTGCAGACTGTCAGAGCTGATTGATTATACCCCCTCCCTACTATACGTTCCCAGAAATAGTTTTCATCTATTTATTAAACATTTACTTTACATCTATTATATTTCAGGCACCAGGTCCTTTGATACAGATGTGAACAAGAGGATACTGTCAGTACCTTCATGAAACTAATAATTATGTAGTTAAAAAAAAAAGCATTTCAATTCCGTAGTTAATATGTCTCTTCTGCTAGACCATAAATTCTATCAGAATGAGAATTTGATTTGTTCCTCTCTCAGAGTATAGTAATTGGCATATAGTAGGTGCTCTCTAAATGCTTGTTAAAATTTGAAAAGATGTGCAGATATATGTTTAAACATATTCATCTGTAACAAACACTTCTAGGTATAAGATTTTTGTGCAAACAAATTCCACCAAATGTATAGCAAAGTATACCTCTTCACTGGCTGTATTTCCCTCCATTTCAGAACTAAACGATGAGTGAAAAGAGTCATTGGGCTTGACACCATGATGACTGGAGAATTCATAATTTCAGATATACCTATAGAATGCAGCCATTTTTAAAACCCCTAAATGGTTAGGTAGTATGCATGAAATCTGAACTTCCTCTACATATCTACAAAGAACTTTTTCTTTGTTATGGCAAGTCACATTCCAAAGAAATTCAAGCCTAAGTTTTAAAAGTTGTTTTGAAATTCTATAGACGTTATCTGTAGAATTGGAAGTGTTTTGGGTCTCTCTAAGTTTGGGCAGACAAATCAGCAAATGCTAGTGGTAGCCTCACTTACAAAAGGTCAGATGAAATTTGAAATCAGTTTCTTTCAGACTTGTATGTGGATTCTAGACTGTCCTTTTTTGTCTTCTGTATTTTCTGGTTGTGACGGGGAGAGGGATAAGTTCCTCCCTTCCCCCACCCCCCCCAAAAAACAAAACTAATCTGACCTTTTTGGTCAGATATTGAGTGGGTATGTTAGGCTTTTTTAATCAAGACATGGTTGAAGGGTTTGACAACTGTTGTCAATTTTGTCATTGCTCCAGTGTTTATATTTTACAAATTCTGGAAGCAGTCTTCCTCCCCTCACCTCTCCCCACACCCCTATCAAATTAAGGCACCTTATGCTGCAAGATAGATGGTCCACATGTGAAGTGCAGTCACTTTAACTGCTGCCTATGTGTGTCTGTATCCTTAAGAGCCTAGGAAGGGCTAAAGCATCTGCTCGAAAGCCTTTGGTCTCATAGGCTGATCGATCACCTCTGTCAAGACAGGAAGCCAAAGGAATTTACTGAAATGATGAATGGAATGTTCAGATATAAAAGAACCCTTTCTGGACTCTTACACAAGGCTCCCAAACCATCTTCTTCAAAATCACTTTCATAGGGTTATCTAGTCCATGAGTAAGTTTTCTGTAGCACAACACTACATGTGAAAAAGTTTATCCAAACATTGGACAGAAATAGTTATTTAACATTTTCTCATTAGGACAGTCTCTGGCCTATCTTTCTGTAACTTTTGCTTACTTGCCCCATGTCAATTATTTGCATCTACAACTGACAAGTTTAATTTTCTTACATGTCTATCTTTAAATATCTTATTCTATCACCATTATCACTAGTACCACTACTAGCACTACTGCTACTAATAACCCACACTTATTGGACAATTAATATATGTTAGATACTGTTCTAAGAGATTTATGTGCATCATCTCATTCATCTCATTTAATACTCAGAACAATCTGATATGTTAGGTAAAACTGAAGTCCTCTATGTGATCTGATTATGTCATTTATTTTAATTGAAAGCTAAACATCTGTTATAAATATATATCCTAGACATTTCATTTTAAATAAGTATCTAAATAAATACTTATTCCACTTGCCAAGGTCTTCAGAAAGGGTCCTAGTCTTTTCTTTGAGGATGATTCTATTGATGGGAACCTATGTAGTCTTTCTTATCACAAGACATTCTCAGAACAAATTGTAATTTCTGACTTCAGTTTACTTAAAGTAGAACAACTACTTCAAGAGACCTAAAAATAAGTTTAGACCCTTTTTACAGGTATCTCTTATACTTAATTTATCAGGTTTCCTCTCTTGTGTCTCACAGATATTTATTTTTTTGTAAACCATTCAACATGGGAGAAAAAGGCTTTTCTGTCAATGCTCATATTTTAATGGTTTATGGATCATTTAGTTAAGTTTCATAATTATAATAAGAGATACAATTATCATACATAGATTCGTGGGGAAAATAGGAGCTCCCTGAATCCTGTGCTGAGCTACACTGGTGGGAACCGAAGTGTGGAGTGTATGATAGTTTAGTTCCGGAGTACCTTGTCAGCCACAGTCACATGAGGTACCATTGACATCAAACTGTATACTTTTGCAGGAGACAGAGAACTCTAAGTTCATCTAGTCAGTTAAAAGAACTTATATTATCCAGAATCACAAGCTGGTTAACAGAGAGGCCCAGATGCAAACCATAGCTGTCAGCTTTCAGAGACCATTTTCTAACCATCCCACTGCACTATGAGTAGCAATTGTTTTCTTTTCACAGTTCTCACAAAATTTCCACGTAAATTATACTTTCCAGACCTTTCACAATCCAGGCTTCCTTCTCCAATTATTTTGAGAGCAGATCCTGTTATAAATAATAATTTAGTTATCTCTTTTAAAAATAACATTTATCTTCTCCCTGTTGCTAACTTGTCAGGAGTAATGGCCTTTTGTAGTCTTAACAACATCACAAAGATTGTACAATGCTGTTAATATCGCAAAAGTGGCTTCCAGTAGTTCTCACTTGAATTATAACACTTATCTGTGAGACATATAAAAAAGTGGAAAACTTAGAAGCTTTTAATAAATGAACAGCATCCAGCCCACTCAACTCCTCAAGCATTCAGTTTTCTACTTTGCCTACCTCTTCAATGCATTAATACTACATTACAATACATTAATACTTTACTCTCTATCATTGTTTCTTCATGTTATTCCTGTTGTGAAAATTTATTCTGTAGTATGTGCAAATGAGTCAAACTGATTTGTATTTTACTATTTTGGGGTTAATCATAACAACTTATTCCCTCTGAGCTGCTTTTAAAAAATTATAAAGATAATGATACTGACTTAATATGTATACATATATATACATATATATATAACATAGTACATGGTACCTAGCACATAATAAATAAAAAAATCATGCACAGATTTTTAGCTTCATTGTCACTAAAGATTATATATTGTTTGCTGAAGATCTTGCAGATCTTTTTTCCCTTCAAGTGCTCATTTTGATTGTCTTGTTACTCAGGGGTTATGACTCATTTCTTTAAACCAGTGTGGATTCTGATATTAGCTACTACATTATAATATTATTCATGTTTATGCCTTTTTAGTAAGCATAACATAAGAATATAAATACAGGGATAAAAACACCCAGAAATATTAAGAAACATTGTCTATGTAGGTTAGCCCATTTCAAAGTATTTAATACTTTTGCATACCCTGAAAAATTAACACATTTCTATCAAACATTTTCCTTTATAATGAATGTGATATATATCAGTATATTTCCATATGCCTTCTTGGCAATCTGAAGAATCACAGTTTCCACATAACTGAACCAATTCAATTGACTGGAAATTAGAAAGTGACCACATATACCCAGGGAAAGGCATAGGCTCAGAAAAGATAGAAGATCTTAAGTTTATACCTCAGGCTAATCCTTGGCACAGAAGCAGTCTACAACATACACATTATAAGTCAAAGTGAGAGCCAAGAACATTTGAACCATTAATGGCTGAAAACTTCCCAAATTTGATGAAAGATATGAATATAAACATACAAGGAGCTCAGTGAACTCTAAGTAAGGTAAACTCAAAACACCCACATTAGGACACATTATAATCAAAGTTTTAAAAGCCCAGGGCAAAGAGAAAATCTTAAAAGTAGCAAGAGAAGCAACTTGTAACATACAAGTGATCTTCAATAAGAATATCAGCAGATTTCTCATCAGAAACTTTGGAGGCCAGAAGACAGTGGGGCAATATATTCAATGTATTAAAAGAAAGAAAGAAAGAAAGAAAGAAAAAAAACTCTTTCAACCCAGAATCCTCTATCTGTCAAAATTATTTTTCAAAAGTTTGAGTGAAATTGACATTCATAGATAAACAAAAGCAGAGGGAGTTTACTACTAGCATTTCTGCTCTGAAAGCAATGCTCAAGGGAGTCCTGCATGGCGACGTGAAAGGACTCTGGACAGTAACTTGAAGCTTTATGAAGAAATAAAGATCTCAAAGCAAATGCATGGACAATTATAAAAATGAATATTATTGTAACAATGGTTTATAACTACTTTTTGTTTTCTACATAATTTAAGAGACTAATACATTTTAAAGAATTATTAGTTTATGCTTTGGGACATTGTGACAACAACTGAAAGGGATGAGGATGAAGTTAGCAAGGACCATTATGTAGGGAAAGGATAGCCTTTTTAGTAAATGATGCTGGGAAAACTGGATATCCACAAGCAAAAGAATGAAATTAAACTCCTTCCAAACACCATATAAAAAGTTAGCTCAAAATGGATCAAAGACCTAAATTTAAAATCCAAAACTATAAAACTCTTAGAAAAAAAGAGCAAGTGCTTCTCAATGTTGGATTAGGCAGTGATATCTTGATTATGACACTAAAGGTACAGGCAACAAAAGAAAAAATAGATAGGTTGGTTAATGAAAATTAAAAATAAAATTATGCATCAAAAGACAATATTAAAAGATTGAAAAGGCAACCCAAGCCTGAGAGAAAATATTTGAAAATTGTGTATCTGGTAAGAGATTCGCATTTAGAATGCATAGAGAATTGCTAAAACTCAATAACAAGGAGATAAACAATCTGATTCAAAATGATCAAATAGGCATTTCTCCAAAGATGATATACAAATGGCCAATAAGCACATGAAAAGATAATCAACATTACTAATCATTGGGGAAATAAATTTCTACACTACAAAGAGATGCCATCTCACACCCATTTAGATGGCCACCATCAAAAAAAACCCCCAACACCAAAAAACCAAAAAACAAAAACCAGAAAATAACAAGTATTGACAAAGATGTAGGGAATTTGGAACCCTTGTGCACTGTTAGTGGGATTGTAAAATGGTGCAGCTGCTGGGAAAAACAGGTGATTTTTTAAAAAACTGAAAATAGTATTACAATATGATCCAACAATTCCACTTATGATTATCTACCCCAAAGAATCAAAAACTAAGTCTTGAAGATATATTTGTACACCCATGTTTAAAGCAGCATCTTTCCAAACTACTAAAATGTAGAAACAACCAGTGTCTACAGACTGATGACTGGATAATCAAAATGTGTTATATATACATACACATTTAGAAAGAAAGGAAATTCTGCAATATGCCACAATATGGATAAAATTTGAAGACTTTATGGTAAGTGAAAAAAGCTAGTCACAAAAAAGACAAACGTTGTATGATTCCTCTCATGTGAGGTACTGAAAGTGGTCAAAGTCACAGAGATGCAAAGTTGAATGGTGGTTGGTTGCCAGGGGAGAGTGGAATGAGGAGTTATTGTTTAATGGGCATCGAGTTTCAGTTTTATAAGATGAAAAGTTATGTGAATGGATAGTGACAGTGATTGTACAACATTATAAACAGTTTAATACCATTGAATTTTACACTTAAAAATGGTTAAGAAGGTAAATTTTATGTTATTTGTATTTTAGCACAACACAAATATTGAAAAAGAGTGATACATTTTAAGCCTTGAGGTATGTGACTAGCCTTATCTTTATTTGGAGGTTCTCTGTATTTTACTCTAGTTAATACAATGATGTAATAGATTTATTCCTGATCTTGTTCTATTTTAAATTTATTTCCATAAGAACTGATGAAAAAATAAGTTCCTAAAAATTTTTCTTAATGATGGAGAATTTGAAAATGTAAACTTAAGTTTCAAGTTTAGTTGTAGTTATGTCTTAATGCATCTGCTGTTTCTAATTATACAACATATATTCACTTAAGACACAAGTTTTTCGTTAAGCCGAGAGAGTGCTTTTGTTTAGAATTAACTGGTGTTAGAAGCATGTCCCTTCTGGTGTCAGCATAGTAAGATTTATCTATTGATCAAGTAGCATTCCAGAGAGGAAAGTTGTTTTCACAGGACAGACGTTGTGCTATACAAACTGTCACTTTTTTGCTTTCCTGGAGCCAGGAGTTACCCAGCTGCTAATTAAACTGGGATGAATTAAGGTAAATTGAATTTGCCTGCACATCTGCTCCAGGCCTGCAAACAGGACCATGAAGCAGAGCAGACACAGTTCACTTGACAAGAGCCTTCTTCCAAAACAATCCCAAAGAATCTCAGCACTTCAGTTTATGAAATCCTGAGGCAAGAAAGAGAGAGAAAACTAACATCCATCCTGCACCTGTCTTGATGCTAAAGGGAGGATGCAGAACAAGAATTCCGTATTTATAGAATGTCCAGATGCCTTTAAAAGTTATGCCATTCTAGGAAACAGACTATGCACATCTATAAAATTAAATTGTTAGATTAGGATTGAAGTAGTCATCTCCTGGTGATTCTTAAACTTAGTTTGAAGAGTGTTCTATAGTATTGTTTTATATGGCTGCATAAAACATCCGTAGAATGTAATACTATCATTTATGTAAAGAATCCCCTATCGTTGGACAACAGTGTGGTTTCCATTCCCCACCACCCCCATCCTTGTTATGCCTCTTATTACAACTGATGTGGCAAGTATTTTCCATATATAGAGAAATATACTCATCATGTCTCTTTATTTACTTGAGCTAAATTTGTAGAACTAATATTGTTTCGTTTTTCTTTCTTTTTTATGTCTCATTTTTCTATTTCTGTATAGTATATCACTAAGTTGCCAGAAGTCTATTTTATTTATTTTATCTATTGCTTACAAACTTTTTCCTCCTCCCTTTCTTTCTCCCCCCACCTCCTGTTTGCACCCCCCATGTCTGTCTCTCTGTCTCTTTCTTCTCTCTTCTCTTGCCTATCTTCTCTCTCTCCCCTTATTGTCTTTATTATATACTATACTTTCCCTCAGTGAGTTCATAGAAATGAAATTCAAAACATTGGAGAGGTAATACATTTACATGATAATCTCTAATGGTGGGAAAATGCTAATCAGCTTTCATAGAAAAGTTTACATATTTCATTCTCAGACAAAAGAATGCTTATTTTTATACTTACTTTAAGACTGATTCTGCATAAATTTTTAAAATTAAAATATAGTGGTCTTGATTATGTTGTCTAGAGAATTAGATATCTGAGTAATAAGCAAGAAGGAAAATGAAGAATAGACAATCTTTAGCTTGACTATATCTATAGCTATATCAATTAACTCATTTACTTACTGTAATAATCAAGCATTAATAGCTGTGCTAAGCTCTGGGATTGATGTAAGAGAAACATAACGATAGTCTCTACTTCAAAATCGTTTGTTACTGTGAGTGTTCCCTCTGGAGTGGAGGCATAGGGCATTTAAAAGCATTCTGTCTTCAAAGAATAGGGGCTGTTTTTTTGTGGTTGAAGCACAGAAAATGCTGGGAGAAGTAAGAGGAAATGTGGATGGAGTAGTAAATCTTACTAGATAGTGAAAAATCTTGATGTCCAAGCTTAGAAAATCTCAATGTAAGTTTCACAGAACACTGGTAGCTGTATTTGTCACTAAAAAATGTGATCCATCAATATATAAGATTAGAAGATTCTAGCTATATGTACTCTTCTTGGGCAACTGGAATGCCCATTAAGCTGTAAGAATATCTGAGAATTCTTTTGATAAGAAATATGCTTACCTTGGTTTAACCCAGCACTTCCTATACCCATTTGACCAAGGAAATTTTTTGTATGTGATGCTCAGTGATGTCCCACAGAAGGGTTTTGGGTAGTACTCTTTTAGGCAATAAGAAACTCCAGTAGGTTTTTAACAAGGATATGATAATATCAATCTCAAACATAAAGGCATTGAACAGAGAATCGAGAGATATCTGAGTTCAGTTTGTCAAAGAAAAGCACAGAAGGAGATACATCAGAAGTAAAGTGGAATTCTGGACATATGGGGAGTTCCAAAATATTTTGAGAGGCCAATCTAGTTGGCCAGTATCTCTGACTAGAGTGGGAAAGAGACCTGGTGTGAGTATACTTGACCTTGCCAGATACTTGAGTGCCTCTGGCCGTTACCTCAGTTTTGAGCAATACTTAAGACAGACATCTCCCCTCTCCTTTTCACTCTCTTCCCACCTGTCTAGCTGTTGAATACACTGTGAAAAGAAATGGTCAGAAGCTTTCAGTATTACAGAAGGAAAGACAAACACCTGAAGATTAAAGTTGTTCATTCTTGAAAATTACAAAAGTTTCCAAATGTCTAATCAATTTTTAGAGTGGTAACATCTTGAATAGAAATTATAAACTCCAAAGATTTGGGCTTCAACTTGAAGTTAAAAGTTGGAAAAATTATATGGAATCCAAAATTAGTTATATGATCACTACTTATCCAAGAAAAATATTGACTATTCCTCAGGCTCTAACAGGGCATTAAACAATTGACAGAGATAAGAATAAGAATACATATAAGAATATATGTATATATAACTTTATTGTTGAACTTTATTTATTATAACATTAATTATATATTATCCAGTACTTTATTATTATTGCTACTTTCTGTGTGGCACATTTAATCATGGAGAGGCCATGGGAATGATGGTCAGGTTGGTCAGGCAGGAAGTGAAGGTCATAAAGTGTACTTCTGTGAATTCTCTTCATTCTTCGTCATGTTTCCAGTACCCCTTTACCAGTTCTTATGGGCCCCAACAGAAACATTCGGGGAACCATTTTCATCTTTTGTGGTCAAAGAATCCTCAGGATATGTCGTAGTTTAAAAGTTTAGGATATTATCCACACCTCCCTACTCCCCAAATTAGTACATTTGAGGTTCTCATTATGTATTATCTAAAATAATAACTATAATAATATATTTTTCCTGTTTTTCAGATACTCTGCTAAGCACTTCTTAGCATTACAATTCATTATGTCACTTAACTCCACAGGAGTCTTGAGTGTAATTCAATTTCATCTCTGTTTAAGACAAGAGATAACTAAAGTTTAGAGGTTGAGTGACTCGTCAAGATCTCAGAGCTAGGGAGTAGCACACACAGGACCCACGTTTTGAGTCCAGACTTCTTTTAATTCACTCCAAGCTTTTTTGATTTACAAGATCATTTATGATCTGACAGCCTCTCCCTGCCTATCACTTCTCTAATTTAGTTTCTTTGTTTCATTGCTAGATCACTCCTCTCCTGCCACACAGGCTTCCTTCCTGTTCTTCCAATATGTCAAGCATGCCTCTGGGACTCTGCATTTATTCTGTCTGCATACCTTCTCCAGAGAAATAGGTATAATTTGCATTTTACACCTCCTTTTGCTTATTTGATTGACTTATCAAATGTCAAGCAGTTCTACCACTCTGTCTCCAGAAGTCCCTCTCTTCTTTCAGCTGCTAAATATTTGCCAATGCACATATAACCGTTTAATATACTTGAGTTTTACTTGCTTATTTTCTCACTCTAGAGTGTGTAAGTTCCCTGAGGGCAGGGATTGCGTCTATTTTATTCATTCTTGCACTCTCAGCACTTAGAACAGTGTTTTGCAAATAGTGAGAACTCAATAAGTATCGAGGGAATTAATACATTTTCCTCTTATCTCATTGTTTCTCTGATCTATTTAATTTCTTTTCTCATTTTCATAATTTTTAAAATCTGTTTTTCACCTCTATGGCCTCATTACTGCAGTGAGAAAATAAATCTGTAAGTATTCTACTAAACAATAATCAGATATGACAAATAATCAGATACGATTGTATTAAGTATAAAACAAGACATGCAGGGAGTATAAGATACGGCAGATGTGTTTCTATGGGTGGGCAATCACATGTAGTTATGCAGAGTATGTAACAAGAGCCTGCTTCAGTTTCCTCCTTCCCCTTTAGGTTTATAATTACAGATTTATTGGGATTGAGATGAAAAAAAATGCAGAAATGTTATATTAACCAAGCTATTTTAAGAAGACAATGATTTTAAGTGGAATTGTATCAAAGAATGTGGGTAGATGGGAAATAAAAAATAAATCTCTTTCGAAGGGTTACATCTAGAAATAAATGTAAAAGATGCAGGAAAGCCCAGTGCGCATACACCATGGAGGCTCGAGGCGAGTTCAGTAAAAGGGATTGCTAACGCAGCCTGTGCCTCCTACTAGCAGTGACTGTGAATTTCCTTACACACAAAAAGTAGAAAAAAGGGCTTCTTCATGATTAAAATATACAGAATTTATCTGAAAGTCTTTTTCTTATCACCATATATTTCTTCTAATATGACTTAATGGGTGCTTTCTTTCTTTCTTTGCTTTATCAATGCTTGCATTACTTCTTTTCCTCCTAAAAAAAATACTTGTCTGTTTCTGTTTCCTACATTCTTGTGAATACTGACTTTATTTGGGCCTTTATCTTCAGTGATCCAGAATATCGAAATAATTTATTGATTATTTTTCCTATCATCTGTTTCTTCTAGTCTGTCTTCTGGGTAGCATCAGAAACATCTTTCTAAAGCTCAGTCTCTTCAAGAGTTCACTATTATCGCTGGAAACTCCCAAGCATGCTATTCAAAATTCTAAATGACCTGGCTCTGTCTGACTTCTCACTCTCTTCCACTGATTAAATACTCTGCTTATTCTGTACCAAATGTCCTTTCTAAAAGAGGCCCTGTAGTTTGCTCATACAATTTGCTTTTGGGGAACATTATTGTCTACTTTTAATTCTCTCAAAGTATTACTCATTTTTTAACTTTTGAGATGTAACTTTAAAGAAACTGCCTTCTTTTTTTTCTTTTTCTTTTCCTTTTCTTTTTTAATTCTTTCCAGAATCAGAAATAATAGCATATATGTCTTTTTTCTTTGTAGTTTCGTATTCAGGGACCACATGAATTTAAACTCTGAACCTTGTTTTCTTCACAGTGTTTAGAATTGTGTTTTACATACTTTTGTAACTCAGTACTGACTTTGTATTTCCATCCATTGTTTTTGCTGCATAACATAGCATATCAGAATCTGTTAGCTTAAAACATTTATTATGCCCACAGATTTTGAGGTCAGGAATTCAGGCAGGAGACAGGGTAGAGCCCATCTGTGTTTCCAAATGTCTGGATCCTCAGCTGGGAAGACTGAAGGTGTGATGGTTAACATTCAATCGTATGTCTGGATCCTGGGCTGGAGTGACGCAAAGAAAGACAAGGATTGCTCACCGAAGCATCTCTACATGGCTTGGCTTCCTCACAACACAGTGACCTCTGGGAAGTCAAACTTCTTACTGCAGTTCAGGGCTCTAAGTGCTAGTGTTTCTGCAAACATGGAGGAAATTCCACTGCCTTTTATGACCCTGCTCAGAAATAATGGTTACTTCTGCCCTCCTGTATGGCTTAAAGTAGTCACTACCTCACCAGATTCAGAGAGGGCACATAAGACCCTGCTTCTGCAGGAAGAGTATCAAAGAATATGATAAATCAACAGTGCTCTTCTACATGTAGCAACAACTTTTTGCATATGAAAATGAGTTTCTGTTTAATGGTCATGGACAAGTTCCTATATTCAGTGAATCCAGCCACAAGATCCTTTTTTCTTCTCTAATTTGCTGCTGTGTCTGTAGTTCAGTAAAAGTAGAATGAGATGGACTTTGGAGTAAGAGAGAACTGGGTTTAAATCCTGGCTGTACAATTTGTTAGTATGTGTCATTAGGCAGACATATTATCAACATATGTAAGGCTCTGATTACTCAGTTATGCAATGCAGATAATATCTCAAAGATTTGAGGTGAGGATTAAGTAAGATAATGCATACAAAGTACGATATCTGAAATATAGTTGGTTCTAAATAAATATTAGTTCCTTTTGGCCTTTCTTCTCCAACTCAAGCCTGCTGTTATCTTGACATAAACATATCTAGGGACTCACAGGGGGTGGTAGGCGAAAAGAAGACATAGCGGATGCTAGACAAAGATACTATCTGTGGGTTGAAAGCAGTTTTATTTGGCTGGAGAGCAGATTGTGGGCGGAGAAGTAGGCAAGGGTAGGATTTAACTTTTCTATTGTCCTTTTATTTCACTTATCTTAAGTTTATTGCGATGGACAATGATTTCAATGCTGTGTAATGAAAATCCATACAGTCTTTGCTAGAAGTAATATGGCAGGGGGCCTCTGCAGTGGCCGCAGTGCTGGAGAGTTGAGTTTCCTCTTTGTTCTTCTTTTAGATCCTCCACATCACAACTCTGGGAAAGAGTAACTGCAGGGTGCACTGAATATTAATCTCAGATCAGCAAGGTGATCAGGGAAGGACTCTGCTACCTAGAGACACCCACGAGGAAAATTACTCCAATTCATATGGCAGCTTATGATTGTTTATGTTACTATATTTTATTTTTTTTAAGGGATTGATAACTTCATTAGAAACTGGAAGCAAATACACTTGACCTGTAAGGAGAGAATTAAATAATGCTTTTAGAAGATGTATTTCAAGTGTTGCTAAGAGGGCTTTTAATTATTCAGAGCTGGAGTTATCATGGAGCACCCAGAAAGGCCCTCTTTAACTCCCCACGGGAAGGAGATTGCCTTTTAATAGGATTAGTCAACATATCACTAAAGCTATGCTGTCTTCTCATTATGTTACATGCATAGAATAATCTGAATACCAGTATAGTATTCAGAAATATGTATGGATGAATGCTATCTATATATGTATGTTGGTGATATGTGTATAACAGAAGTTTGATAGAATATGCGTTAAGATAATGCTAATGCTAATTAGTGCTTATTCTGTGCTGGGAGATTTATATATTTCTCGTGATAACTCTATGAGGTAAGTACTACTGCGTCCTTTTTTAAGGAAAAAAAAATAAGGAAACTGAGGTACATAGAGATTAAGTGACTGGGTCACTTAGATCATAAGTGGCAGAACTGAGATTCAAACACAAACAGTATAGTTCAAAGAT